>NC_044319.2:10091846-10397084 GCF_007474595.2 Lynx canadensis
ATGAATCATTATAGATACTTTAATTTATCGATGCAGTTTCAGACACAGCACTCTCCATTTTTATGTAAGAGAAAGATGAGTTGAATATTTAAAACCCCAACGTACTCTTTGCTCACTTGATTTTTAAAACCCATATTGATCCTTCCAGGCTAAAAACACTCAACTGTAACCATTTGTTCTGAGGGAATTTGAAGTAACTATCGAAAACTAGCTTTGACACGAGTCATGACACGGTGGATACGGGCAGAAGTAGCAAGTCCTTACGGCGACTCCAGGTTTCTTCACACGCTCTGTGACCATACCCAGAGCACACCCTGTTTAAAAAGGATGGAAGAATGTAGAATATTGACTCTTCTTTCTGTGGATGACACAGTTCATCTCCTGGGAACCTTATGATCCAGCGAGTTTTCGTTTCAGGATCTCCAATCCGTGTTTTCGTTCTGATTCTCTAGGATCTGCAGCAACTGCAGCAGCTTCAGCAGCAGAATCTCAACCTGCAGCAGTTTGTGTTGGTCCATCCGACCACCAACTTGCAGCCAGCGCAGTTTATCATCTCACAGACGCCCCAGGGCCAGCAGGGTAAGCTCCTCCTCGGCACCCGTCAGCAGCGCACGAGGCTGTCCGCTTCTGCGCCACACGCACCGACTGCTGTCATTTTAACGTTTGGATTAAATCTGACTGTAAACTCAGTATTCGTGTTAAGAAAAATATGTTTTTTAGGGGCGCCTGGCGGCTCTGTCGGTTAGGCGTCTGACCTCGGCTCAGGTCATGATCTCACGGTTTGTGGGTTCGAGCCCCGCATCGGGCTCTCTGCTGTCAGCACGGACCCTACTTGGGATTCTCTGTCCCCCTCTCTCTCTGCCTCTCTCTCTCAAAAATCAATTTAAAAAAAAGAAGAAGAAGAAGAAGAAAGAGGGATGCCTGGGTGGCTCAGGTCATGATCTCGTGGTCTGTGGGTTCAAGCCCCGCATGGGGCTCTGTGCTGACAGCTCAGAGCCTGGAGCCCGCTTCGGATTCTGTGTCCCCCTCTCTGCCCCTCCCTAGCTCATGCTCTGTCTCTCTCTCAAAAATAAACAAACATTAACCAAAAAATGGGTTTTTTTTATTTTGGGTTTTTTTTTAGCTAAGGAAAAAAAAAAACTATTTTTGGTCATGCATGCCACATATTGAAGATCATCCTTTACTGCCTTTCATCTGTTCAATCTCTCATGGTGAACCAAGAGTTTGGTCAAAAATCTAAGTGAAATCTTTCCAACATAAATTACTTCTAGTATTTTGATAGTTTTTCTTGGGAATGTATTTAAAAAATGTGGACTGAGCATTAAAAGCATATGCTTCTAACAATCTTTTGTTCTCTTTTAAAGTTTGAGAAGGAGAGAGTGTTATATTAGAAATAGCAAACTTTTGAGTTACAAAAAACACATTTAAGGCCTCTTAGTGGTAAATTTCTGTATCAGATAAGTTCAATTCTTGTGTGTAAGGTTAGTGGAGGTTAGAGTAGAGAGATTCAGGGTATCAAGGCTTCACCCCAGCGAACGTTAGTGCATTGCTACCATTTCCTCATTATTTTTGTCCTTTAGCCTTTTTCTTCTTGATCATTCATTCCAAAATCTTTCTTTGCGTAAATACCTGTTCCACTTAACAGATAGCTTGCTCCTGTCATGAATCAGACAATTCTCTGGCCCAATATATACCGGCAGTTTCTGATGGATGCTGGGTTAAGAAGGTGAGCTCTTTTGGGACACCTGGGTGGCAAAGTCGATTAAGCGTCCGACCTCAGCTCGGGTCGTGATCTTGCGGTTCATGAGTTTGAGCCCCGTGTCGAGCTCTGTGCTGACAGCTCAGAGCCTGGAGCCTGCTTCAGATTCTGTGTCTCCCTCTCTCTGCCCCTCCCCGACTCATGCTCTGTCTGTCTGTCTCTCTCTCAAAAGTAAATAAAAACATTTAAAAAAAAAGAAGGTGAGCTCTTTTTAGAGTTTCAAGCTTGCTTCCATTTAGAATACTTCTTCATTTTCATCCATTCCTTACTAAAATAAAGGATTGGCCAATCAGAGAGATCATCAGACAGGTTATCAAAGACATATATCAGTTTTAGGTTTTGTTGTTTTTTTTTTAACGTTCGTTTATTTATTTATTTATTTATTTATTTATTTATTTATTTATTGAGAGAGAGAGAGAGAGAGAGAGAGAGAGAGAGAATCCCAAGCTCCGCGCTGTCAGCGCAGACCCCAAAGCGAAGCTCAGTCCCACGAACCGTGAGATCATGACCTGAGCTGAAATCAGGAGACAACCGCTCAGCCACCTGAGCCACCCAGGTGCCCCTATATCGGTTTCAGTTTTATGTCCCATATCTTACTGCCCAAGTTGTAGTTAACAAGATTGAATTTTAGGCAAGTAAGACATTAAGAATTTTAAGACTGACGAGACTATCAAAAGATCAGCTGGAAATTTTCATTTCACTTTCTTATTCTCTATTTTGCCATATGTTCAGAGGAATCCTTAGTGTATCTGACAGGACATTTGTGTTTTCCAGGTCTCCTGCAAGCGCAAAATCTTTTAACGCAACTACCTCAGCAAAGCCAAGCCAACCTCCTACAGTCGCAGCCAAGCATCACCCTCACCTCCCAGGTCAGTTTTCTCCCACTGAGGATTACTTTCTCTTACCCTGATGTTTTGAGGGACTCTTGGACTTGGTTCAATTAAAAACACAACAGATCCCCACAGTACCCTAATAAAAATAATCCAGATAGTTTTCATACTGAGCAAAAATTCAAAGCAAGACTTATCAGCTTGATAAAGCAATACTATCGGATTGATGTAGTCTTTGAAAATGTCCAAGGAGTTCCTGTTTTCTTCTGTATTTATAAAAACTAACCGTGTTGGTGGCAAATGAGGACTGAGTTCTGGCTCGTCGACCATCCTCCCCTCCAGCCCTCCCCTCTCTGTAGCTGGCAGGAGAGCTTACCACTGGCACCAGAAACCCACCGCTTCAGTTAAAACACATCGCGGTCCTCTGCCCTTTTGAAGAAACTGCAAAGGAGTTCCGATCCCCGTGTTTTCTTTCAACTTTGAGATGTTGCTTTAGCTCATTTCTACCAGAGTTTAGCTCTATCATAAAGTATAGGTCTAGACATCTTGAGATGTAAGCTTTAGACCTCTTTCACTTCTTAACCAGCTGTGACTTTGAGCACGTCATTTCATTTCTTCATCTGTGAATTAGGTAATTGAACTGGCTGATCCTGAATCACTCTTCAGCTCTGATTCGCTTTGTCTCTACTCTTGCAAGTTCTCACTAACATATGGCCAGATTTGACAAAATTCCACATCTGTTTATGATAAAAAAGAAATAACAAAAAACAAAACTCTTGCAAACTAGGAATAGGTTTCCAACCTGGTAAAAGTCATCTACAAAAAAAAAAACCCTACATCGTACCACCAAGATCAGGAATAAGGCAAGGATGTCCACTGTTACCACCTTTTTTTTTTTTTTTAAACATTTATTTATTTATTTATTTATTTATTTATTTATTTATTTATTTATTTATTTATTTAGAGAGCATGTGTGCACGAGCAGGGGAGAAGCAGGGGGAGAGAGGGGGGGAGAGAGAGCATCCCAAGCAGGCTCTGACTTGATTTCACAAACTGTAAGATCACAGCCTGAGCTGAGATTAAGAGTTGAATGCTTAACCACTTGAGTCACCCAGGTGCCCCAACTGTTAACCACTTCTATTCAGCATTTTGCCTGAGGTCTTAGCAGTGCAGTAAGACAAGAAAAAGAAATAAAGGACATGTAGATTAGGAAGGAATATGTAAAACGTTTTAATTGGCAGAGGACATCATTGTCTATGTTAAAATCCTAAGGGATCTACAAAAAACTGCTGGAATTAATAAGCGAGTTTAGCAAGTATGTAGGATACAAAGTCGGTGTTAACAATGATCATTTGGCAGTTGAACTTAAGAGGAAAAATATTTACCCTGCTTACAGATAAATTTCACAAAACATTTGCAAGACTTATATGTAATTTTCAATAGTGAAATTAATCAAAACCTAAATAAATAGAGGGCTATAATGTGTTCATGAATCAGAAGACTTCGGTTGTTAAAACGTGAATTCTTTTCCAAATTGATCTATATATTCAACACAATTCCTATCAGTGCCCAGCAGCCTTTTTTAAACAGAAATTTGCATCATGTTTCTAACATTTATATGGAATTGTAGAGGACGTAGAAAAATCAAATAATTTTGAAAAATAAGAAAGTTGAAAGACTGCCTCATGTCAAAATTAATACAAAGCCACAGTAATGAAGACAGCATGATAACAGCATATGAACAGAAATGAAATAGAATAGAAGATTAAGTAGACCCACACATCTATGGCCAACGGATTTTCCACAAAGGTGCCAAAGATTTCGGTGAGAAAAGGAAAGTCTTTGGTTATGTGTAGGCAAAAACAAACAGGCAAACAATTTACAATGATTAATTTGAAAAGGGTAATAAGACCTAACCTTCCAGAAGAAAACTTAGGAAAAAAGTCTTTGTGTCCTTGGGTAAGATAATGGTTTCTTAAATAGGACACAAAAACACTCTTCATAAAAGAAAAAAATTGACAAATTTAATTTTATAAAAATTAAAATCTTTTTGTTAAAAGCATAAAAGAAAAGCCACAAACTGGAAGAAAATATTCTTCAAATTTATATCTGATAAAAGACTTGTGTCTAGAATTTATAACTAATTCACAAACTCAGTAATAAGCCTGACTTTTTAAAAAGGGGGGGTGTGCAAAATATTTGAAAATACTTCACCAAAGAAGATATGTGAATGCCCAGTAACCATATAAAAAGATGCTGAAAATCATTGGTCATCAGGGAAACGCAAATGACATATCACTACATACCCACTAGAATGGGCAAAATCAAAAAGACTATGATAGTACCAAGTGTGAAGCAACTGGGCTCTTTGATATATTATTGATGGGGTTGCAAACACTTTGGAAAACAGTTTGGCAGTTTCTTATACAGGGTACCTTATGACCTAGCAATTCTACTTCTAGAAATGAATGTCCACACAAAGACCTATATATAAATGTTCAAAGCAGTTTTACCCATCATCACACCAAACTGGAAATAACCTAAATGTCCATCGACTAATGAATAGGTAACATAACTTTTGGCATATCCATATGATAGAATGCTGTTCAGCAGTAGAAAGGAATATACTTCTGAAACATTTACCAACACGTATGAAGTTTGGAAGCATTATGTTAAGTGAAAGAAGCCAAACATAAAAGACTGCATACTGTATGATTCAATGTGTGTGGCATTTTAGAACAGACAAAACCATAGGGACAGAAATTGTATCAGTGCTTGCCGGGGGCTTGGGGGCTAGGGATGGGGAATGGAGGGCAAAGAGCATAAAGGAACTTCTGTGGGGGATAGAAATGTTCTGTACCTTAAATGTGGTGGCAGTCACGTGACTACATACGGTTGTCAGAACATCAGACCGCATACTTTTAAGTTGTGCATTTAATTGTGAATATGCCGCATATAAAAAATCAGGTTGGAGTCTTGCAAAAGCCTGTTCCAGCAGTTCCTCCCTGGCCTTCGTGCGCCGCACACAGTGGCAGGGCTGGTGTGGCGCCATCCTGACTCCTGCTCACTGAGTTCTACTCTGCCGTTTCTAGATCTGGCCCAGTCCAACCTGAGGTTTCTGGAGTTGGGGTGACTTATCTGTAACCACCCCACCTAAAGGTACCCAAGCCATTTTTAGTCCTTTACTATTTGAGAACGGGGCTCCTTCAAGCCTGGAGATGAAATAACAAACAGTCTGGTGGTTGAGGCTCACGTCTACCTGTCAACCAGTCTCACTGCGAAGCGTGTAGCTGCATAGGGTTCTCACGTGGTTGGTGCTGGTTTGGACTCCTCCAGACTGGTCAGGTTGAAAATTGCTCAGTGTCAACAACACATAACAGAGGTGAACTTGGCTGTCTTCATTGAAGCAGGATGATAGAGACTGGCTTACTCTGGTTGTAGGCCTGTGCGATGCCTATTGTGTAGTTTTCTGGCCCAGTTGGTTCCGTTGGAAAGAGCTTATTACTAACCAGGTCAGAGTTGGAGGTATTTGACGCATTTAAATTACAAGAAAACTCCTAGCCGGAGCCCTCATTTGTAACCCTGGCCTGTAATCTCTCATGTGGCCACTGTTCATAGGAAGGGTCAACAGAGCAATTACGCTGCAGCCAGGGTAGTACCTTCTGCTAATGAGGACTCACAAGGGCAGGCTCTACTCGGGGCGTGTGAGTAAAACAGAGTAGCCTTGTGTTTGTGTAAGAAGGAAATGGAGTATTTTCTTTAAAAGGAAAAGAGATCATTCTTTCATGTCCCCAAATAAATTGTAGATAGATTTAAATAAATATTTTAAAACATATAGAGGAAGCAAGCAGACCATTAAAAGGAATTTTCGAGTTCGAAATAAGTGAAAGCTCTCTTAGATTTGAAGCAAGAGAAGATCCTAGAAAGGAGGAAAAAAAAGTTCACCCAAATGACAATTTAAAGCTTATGTACCCCGAAAAATAAAAGGAAAAAGGCAGGTTGGAAAAATTATTTGTACTAACACAACAGACAGAGGCTTAATCTATAACAATTGATGAGCTCTTTAAGGATGAGGACAAGGAGATCATTAATACATATATGGGTTATGGATATAAATCCAATTGATAAAAGAAATACAGATAATAAATGACACGTGGGAAACTTTTATTTTGAGTAATAAGAGAAATTCAAATAAAGGTGATAGTGAAGTACCATGCACTCCTTCAATTAGCAAAACATTTTTAAAAACTGCCAACACAAACCATGTGGAGGAAACTAGCATCATGTAGTGAGAACCAACATTATGGTGTGTATCAAGAGCTATAGAATTGTTTATGGTGTACCCTTTATCCAGTTACAGAAAATGACTTCTGAATTTATCTCAACTTATTACAAGGGTGGGGAAAAGAATCATGTGCACAAAATTTCTCATTCTGGCGTTAACTGTGTTAGTGAAAACATAAATGAAGAAGCATCTGTTAACAAAGAAATTGTTAAATAAATTATAGTATTGCGTCAGTCAGCCTTTGAAAATGATAATTATGAAACGGAGTATAAAATTATATATACTATAATTACAGTTAAAGTTGAGAATGTAGATCCGAGGGAGGGAGGTAATGGATAAGTTTAGGGCATTGTGGGTGGTGACAGTACATATTCATGGAGGTAGGCTTATCTTCAAATTCATCAAGATGTACACATTAAATATATACAGCCTTTTTTTATATGTCAGTCATACCTGAGTATAAACAAAGTTTACTGCTTTGATTTTGTGCCTTATGGTCCCTTCCAATGTCTTGATCATATCATAAAGGTTACTCTGATCTGTGAGATGCGTGCCTTGTAATTGAAGATTTGAAAATTGTTTACGATTTGTAAGAGAAACATTTACAGATGCAATAAACTTTATGCAACAAATTAAAAATAGGATTAAAAAAAAGGAAAGAAATACAGGTCAACGGAAATTACAAAAGAAAACAAAAAAAGCTATTAAGTTATTTAAACTGTAGATGATTTACTTTTCGCCCTTAAAATTGTTTTATTCTTATCGTTTTTATCATACCGTGTCACAAGTTGGAGATGACGATAGTGGTAAACAAGATAGATATATGGTCCCTGCTGTTTTGAGACTCGTGGTTTAAGTGGCATATTTATGAAATAGAGTCTTTAAAATAAAGTCGGATTTATTATGTATACTCTGAATATGCATAAGATACATGCATTCAGAACACTTGAAAACCCACATATCATGGGTTTCATTTTGGTGTATTTGTTTCCATGGACTTCCACGGAAACCTGAACTGGAATCTGGCAGGCACAATCTCACACGCTGCCCTTCTCACGGGACGTTATGTCGTACCTCCCACGGTGTCACGTGGTCCTCATGGTTCTTCGTGAACGGAGCCGTTTCCTTAAGTTGTTCCCTTGTGACGCATTCCAGTTACAAACCGAGGTATCATTTTTGTGCGCCGGTTCTTCTCCTCCCGTTCCTTGTCACAGCCAGCAACCCCAACGCGCACAATAGCGGCAACCCCGATTCAGACACTTCCACAGAGCCAGTCAACACCAAAGCGAATTGATACCCCCAGCTTGGAGGAGCCCAGTGACCTTGAGGAGCTTGAGCAGTTTGCCAAGACCTTCAAACAAAGACGAATCAAACTCGGATTCACTCAGGTAGGACGAACCCACCGTTAACCTAGGTCTCCCTCCCCGACTAGGTCCAGGTATGCGCTTTACGTGTCCAGGGAAGCTTCGGAGGAACAGTATATTCCCTGGCCCTGTTTTTTGGTTTTAGACTGCGGCTTTTTCTTAGCCACTTCCTGCCCTCATAAATTTAGACTGTTATCATATATTCAGTTATGAATGTATGATTTAATGTTAGATTAAAACCTTTACGATTTCTCTCAGAACACAGGCCTCTGAAATCATCATTCGGATGATACCGATAAACGGTGAGGGCTTAAAAGATATGTTTGGGGCTGCTGTAACTGTAGTGAGGGTTTTGTTATTTGTAGAACATCTGGTTCTAGGCCTTAGGGCTCTGTCTGCAAGAGGGAGAGAATAAAGATTGCAGGGTCTCTTATAGTAGCTGAAAGGGGAAAAGTTTGAAAGACTTGTTTAAAAACAGATTTTTGGGAGAGAGAGAAGGAGGCCAAATAGAGAGAGAGAGAGAGAGACACACACACAATAAGCCCAAATTGACACTAATTAAACAAATAGGAATCTGGTAAATCTGAAAAGTCCAAATGAATCAAAATCCAAATTAATTTTTTTTAATGTCCCCTAGCAGACAGCTTTTAATGTGGAATAAGTTTAATGGTTCAAACAGGCATCTGGGTATATAGCGTTTTTGTTCCAAGCACTACCACTGACTTACTCTTTGATTAATCTGTTACAAAGAATAGTTTTAAAGCAGGAAAAGAATTAAACGGGTAACAATGATATAAAATGATATAAGATCCTTAGATGAAAAAAAGTTACTGAAGTATAGATCGGGTTGAGTGTTTTTATGCAATCAGGGGAAACCTGATGTTTTCTTAGAATATAATTACTGTTTGAAGGTTAAGTCACGACTTAAACACTAAGTTGAAAGTAAAGTTACGCGCAGCAGTGGTAGGTGAAAACCCAGGGATCTATCCCTGTTTGTTTTCTGTGTGTTTTTAAGAACAGACTTATTCCTTATGTTACTTTGGTAACTTGTTTTTGCTCAAAGAAATTAATTGTGTATTGGAAACAAGAAATGATTTTTTTAAATAGGTGGAGTTTTAGAAAAAATGCAGTTATCTTTGTGAGGGGTTTCAGTTGTGAAGAAACACATTACAGTTCAGAAAGGTTTTAATGCTTTTGAAGCGCTTAAACGATCTAGCCTGTTTTTTCCAGAAGAAAGCTGAGGATACAACTAGATCGGTAGAGGTAGGCTAAGCTTGAACAAGTATGAGGTTGGCATATTTAGCAGTGCTGCAGCTTTTAGGCTATTAGCACAGCATACTCTTAGGTTCCCTAGGAGATTGTTGCCTCGGTGATACGCCAAGGATATTAAGGCTTTTAAAAATCTTTACCTTTGACCCACCTAGTGGTTTGCCTTTCTGTGGCATTTGACCCAACATATTGCCAGTGTTGCGTCTCCTGCTCTTTCTCTTTTACATAAAGGAGCTTCCTTATGGTCTGGTGCTTTATGGTTTTATCCTATTATTTGGTATAATTGTTACTTGTTTTTCAGAATGACTTTGACTTGCCAGTGGCAGCATTTCACAAAATTTAACTGCGTGGATTAAAGCATATATTTCTGGTGGAGGATGGGAAAATCAACCTTTGTTTTTAAGTCACACACTCCAGTTGTAGTCCTTCAAAGGTTGCTTTGTATCCAGTTTGTTTATATATACACACAGGGGAACTTCCCTTCAACTTGCTGGTTTAAACAAAAACTCCCTATTCTCTGAGTAAATAGACATGTTATTAGAGGTTTTAAACAGTAATTTTCTAATTACTTAATTGGTTAAAGGATTGCTGTAGATGTCACTGTATACTTGGGAGGCATACCATAGTATAACACTTCTGTTGCGCGTAGCACATTCGTTATTTCCTAATCCCGATCTTTGTTCCTTTTTTTCCTTTTGCGTTTTTAAAAAATATCAAAGAGATACAACTTAGTTCAGATAATGTGTGAGGCAGCTGCTTAAAACGTTTACAATTGTGAGGAAGAACCCAACGTGGTAATTACAAGAGCACTGAACTGAGCATCTATCAAATTAATGAGAATTAATATATTAACTGAGAGACCTGTTGCTTTTTATTCATTTAAATAATTTAAATATGAAATAAAATTGTATTATAAATCTCAAGTGGATTTGTCATAGTTGTAGTGAGCTGATGGCGTAGCTTTATTTAGGCACAGCTACCATTTAGGGCGTTGTTTATTTTTATAACGATGTGATTTTTGATGGGTTATTTTTGTTTACTTACTAATTCTGTTACTTTTCATAGATATCATAGAGGTT
Source organism: Lynx canadensis (assembly GCF_007474595.2). Lineage (NCBI taxonomy): Eukaryota > Metazoa > Chordata > Mammalia > Carnivora > Felidae > Lynx > Lynx canadensis. Next base: position 10,102,433 of record NC_044319.2, read on the forward strand.
TTTGAGAAATTCTCAGCAAATTACGTAGATATGGTGTCAGAAGACATTTATTTTCATCTGACCACGACAACAGATCTTACACTCAAAGAATTGCAAGGTGTAGTTGGCCCCACCCAGCTTTCTAGAAAGCTGTCATCTAAACAAACAAAGTGGCCCAGAACATGAATATATGTGACAAACAAAGTATGTTTAGGGCCTGAAATACAGTAGGCACTTAGTGAATATTTGTTGATTGAATGAAGATTTAATACATATTTAGAGAGATCGATGCTGAACACCTGTATCTACAGATACACTTGTATATAAATATAATAGATAGCATTTACGCCCCGCTCGCTCTGTCCTGGTTCTTTCAGTTTTACTATAATTGGAAGGAGGTCAATGAGCAGTCCATTTCTGTTCTACTCGGAGATAGTATATTCAGAGTTGTCAATAAAACTTTCTGTGATGATGGGAATGTTCTGTGCGGTACGATAGCCACTACCCACGTGTGGCTGTTGAGTCCTTGAAAGGCAGCTAGTGGTGCGGAGGAACCGAGTTTTTAATTTACTTAATTTTAATTAAATCTAAATAGCCCCATCAGTTGAAGTTCAGATAATCTCTGTACCTTATTGTATTTTATCGTATAGTTTGAATATTTTTCCTCTGTTAAACTTCTTGTCAGAAGTTGTGCACCAGTAAGAAACTAGGAGTTTAAAAAACAACAACAAAAAAAGGTTTTTTCCTTTCCTTAACTACCACCTAATGTAGGTGCTAATAGGCAATGTAGTATCCAGAAGATGGATTGGTAGGGATAAGGGGGGAATCAAAGGACTGGGATAATCCCAATTCAAAATAAGGGTTGCCACAATGGTCGGGAGCTAAGTGTTTCATAGTGGCATTGGCCGTGTAGTGCTTAGAGCTAGAAATGTTGCCTTTCTGGCCTGCCACTAAACTAATTGAAATGAGAGCGTGAATCACTTAAACTCCATGAGTTTCTATCACCTGTATATAAAATAACTATTAAGATATGGCCTTTTCCAGCCTTAACAAGAGAGATTCAGCTGGAAGAAAAGTATTGTATACATTTCAAAGGTTATAGGCTTATAAAGAAAGTCATCTTTTGTAATATATTCAGGGGATCATTGTTCTATTGCTATAAGGTTACCAAGTTTCCAGGGCCCATGAAGGTTTAACTAAATGGGTCAAACCTCTCTACTGTGAATTTCTCTCTCTATAATGGTTACAAAAGTAGTCTTTTAGGATACCTGTTTTTGTAACCAACTTTGAAATCCAAACTAAGGGTGGAAAATAGATTTTTCCACTGCTTCCAGAAATACTTTATGGGCCTGGGGTTTGGGGGGGGGGGGGCGCTGAGGGGGATGGGGAATGAGGCATTATTTCTCAAATTTAAAATGATTTATAGGAACTTTGGTTAGTTCAGAAAGACCTGAAGTTATCTAGACAGTTACATCTGTTAACCCCGTAAGTGGTAACAGGGAACTGGTTTTAAAGATTATTTAAATCATTTTAAGTGTATCCATTAAGGGGCTTGTTAGATCACTATCTTTTGAGACTTGGAAATATTTGATAATCTTGATTATTACGTGAAGTAACAAGAAGAGACTCAAAATGAGAGAAAATGGGAGTTATGAATTTTGTCCCAAATCAAGGCCTGACAGGCTTCATTGAATACTGTGCTCAACTTAAAGGTGGATGCTTTTGTGGGACCCTGGAAATGGAATGATTGTTGAGTCTTTGTCTAGATCAGTTACTGGGGCAGCAGCCTAGAGTGAAGACTTGGGACGTTAGTGAGACAAATCTCTCTCCCTCTCCCCCTCCGGCTCTGTGTTACCGTGCAGGGCGATGTTGGGCTCGCTATGGGTAAGCTGTATGGAAATGACTTCAGCCAAACCACCATCTCTCGCTTTGAAGCCTTGAACCTCAGCTTTAAGAACATGTGCAAGCTAAAGCCACTTTTGGAGAAGTGGCTCAATGATGCAGGTGAGTAAGTGTACGAATTTTACAGGGGAGTTGTCTACACCTGGGCTTATGTCTTCTAGTGCATTATTGGTACCGCAGAACATTGAAGCTCACTGACCTTGGGAGGATCAATATAAATTATGACTCCATAAATTACAGAACGAATTCGTTTAAACCTAGTAATTACAATGGACACAATCAGTAGTAATTTTTAGCCTTAGAATATTTCTTGTATTTGAGCCAGGTTAGGGATAGTTGAAGGAAGAGGATGAGAAGTCCTAGGTGTTTACATACACTTGAAAAACAAATTTATTGGTTCTTCCTTGATGAATTATCATAAACTTGTTACTGATCAGATTTCTGCTTTTTTACTAAAAATGACCGCATATGGTTTATATACACAATGGAATACTACTTGACAATGAGAAAGAGGGAAATCCTGCCATTTTGCAGCAACGTGGATGGAACTGGAGGGTATTATCCTAAGTGAAATAAGTCAGAGAAAGACAGATCCATCATATGTTTTCACTCATGTGGAACTTGAGAAACTTAACAGAAGACCATGGGGGAAGGGAAGGGGGAAAAAAAACAGTCACACACAGAGAGGGAGGGAGGGAAACCATAAGAGACTCTTAAATACAGAGAACAAACTGAAGGCTGATGGGAGGTGGGGGGGAGGGAGAGGGGAAAATGGGTGAGGGGCATTGAGGAGGGCACTTGTTGGGATGAACACTGGGTGTTGTATGTAAGCAATGAATCACGGGAATCTACGTCCCCAAACCAAGAGCACACTGTATACACTGTAGGTTAACCAATTTGACAATAAATTATATTTTTGAAAAAATACTTCCTACATCAAAAGCTGAGCTTTTAAAACTAGCTGAGCTAGTTTTAACTTGTTTCATACTGAGTTGCCTTACGGAAAATTTGGATTTTGAGTCACAGAATCAGAGACTCTGAGAGCTATAAGGAACCACAGAGATCTCCTAGGCTTTGGTTGTCATCGTAAATGTGAACAAAAGTCAGGTCTTTGGAAAAGACAAACCTGTAATCCCCACCCTTCAACAGTCTGATCCGGGGCTGTGGGTGAGGCCTCAGCATCTGTAATCTTACGGAGTTCCACAGGTGAGAACCTTTCGTTTTCCATAGGGTGTAAAGAAACGCAGAGACGTCTGTGATGTGACCAGGGTCATCAAACTAGTAAATGACAGAACCTTGTTTAAACTTCAAGGAATTTAGAAAGATCTGTGGTAGTGAATGATGTTTTAATATGGGTTATGAAAACCCTTCTATGCTGGCTTTTAGCTTAACATATTTTGGTCCGTTTTGCTGTTACTGTTAATATATGTATCATATGCATGAGTCATGCTCAGCTAACTTGATGTCTGTGTTTTCTTCTTTCTTACAGAGAACCTCTCATCTGATTCAGGTCTCTCCAGCCCAAGTGCCCTGAATTCTCCAGGGCTGGGAATGGAGGGCTTGAACCGTAGGAGGAAGAAACGCACCAGCATAGAGACCAACATCCGTGTGGCCTTAGAGAAGAGTTTCTTGGAAGTTAGTAAACTTTTTGCTTTTCATGTACATGTGATTGTCTGTATAATATTAATATTAGCTGCTGTAGATGATGTAAGATGGACTTGTCAGCCTCGGTCCTTACACATGCTTACAACGTAGTGGAGAACATAAGACAAAGGAAGTTACCGAACATTGGAAGCAGAACCAGAGGCCTTCAGGGCTCAGGAGAGTCCAGGCGCGTATCTGCGTGAGCACCAGTGTGACAGAAGAGACCACAGCTGCCGTGGGATACGCAGGAGCTGCACAGGCGGGGAGAAGTGGGAGGAAAGCACTTTAAGCGGAGGAAGTGCACCAGCAAAGGCATCCAGGGAGGAGAAACCTCCCAGATTTGGCAAAGCACAAATAGTGCGATTTGACTCAATTCCATTGTCTGTGTGCCTAGAATAGTCGTTTGGGACTAGGCCACCAAAGGCCATGGATGTCAGGGGTTAAATAAAGTTAGTTCTGGGCGCCTGGGTGGCTCAGTCTGTTAAGCGTCCAACTTGGGCTCAGGTCATGATTTCACGGTTCGTGGGTTCAAGCCCCACATTGGGCTCTGCGCTGACAGTGTGGAGCCTGCTTGCCATTCTCTCTCCCTCTCTCTCTGCCCCTCCGCGACTTGCGCTTTCTCTCTCTCTCAAAATAAACTTTAAAAAAGGAAAATAAAGTTAGTTCTAACAGGTATTTAGCCTCTTTTGTTTTTGTTTGTTTGTTTGTTTGTTTGTTATTGTACCAGGCAATGTCACGATCAGAGCTTCCAAAAAATTGTGACTTCTCTAATTTAGAAAAGGCTTGAGCACAGTGGAAGGAACATTGAATCAGGAGTCTCTCCACTCTACCGCTTTTATTAACTATATCAATAACTGTGACTTCACTGTGTCAAGTCACTTGATTTCTTGTGCTAAAGTCCCTGTCTCTGAAATACCTGCCTTTCCTGCCCCGCAGGCTTATTGCCTGCCTCGTGTGGTCCTAGTGAAATCGTGTGCATGGAGCACTGACAACCTCTTAAATTCCTACTAACGTATAAAGTTGTATGGATTATGAATTTTATTCAAGATTAATAACCCTTAAGATGAAAAAATAAACATTCAAGAATACAACTTATTCGGGGCGCCTGGGTGTCTCAGTCGGTTAAGCGTCTGACTTTGGCTTAGGTCATGATCTCACGGTTCGTGAGTTCAAGCCCCGCGTCAGGCTCTGTGCTGACAGCTCAGAGCCTGGAGCCTGCTTCGGATTCTGTGTCTCCCTCTCTCTCTGCCCCTCCCCTGTTCACTCTCTGTCTCTGTCTCAAAAATAAATAAACATTAAAAAAAGAATACAACTTATTCTTATTTAATACGATTAAGTTTAACAACTATATGTTGATTAGAATGTTTATCTATAAAAGTTCTTTGTTAAAAGTATGGCCAGGGGGCGCCTGGGTGGCTCAGTCGGTTAAGCGTCCGACTTCAGCTCAGGTCATGATCTCGCGGTTCGTGAGTTCGAGCCCCGCGTCAGGCTCTGGGCTGATGGCTCAGAGCCTGGAGCCTGGTTCCGATTCTGTGTCTCCCTCTCTCTCTGCCCCTCCCCCGTTCATGCTCTGTCTCTCTCTGTCTCAAAAATAAATAAACGTTAAAAAAAAAAAATTAAAAAAAAAAAAGTATGGCCAGTATGGTTTTATATATATCCCAATTTCATCCTCTCATTTGTCCCTCTCCATTTGTTTATTTACGTCAGCAGTCTAAAAAAGTTATTCCAGGTGATGGGTATTGAGGAGGGCACCTTTTGGGATGAGCACTGGGTGTTGTATGGAAACCAATTTGACAATAAATTTCATATATTAAAAAAAAAAAAAACGTTATTCCAAAAGATGGGTTTTTTTCTCCTTTAGAATCAAAAGCCTACCTCGGAAGAGATCACCATGATTGCTGATCAGCTCAGTATGGAAAAAGAGGTGATTCGTGTTTGGTTTTGTAACCGCCGCCAGAAAGAAAAAAGAATCAACCCACCGAGCAGTGGTGGGACCAGCAGCTCACCTATCAAAGCAATTTTCCCCAGTCCAACCTCACTGGTAAGGATAAAAAATAGAGGACGCAAGCTCAGGGACTGATTTTTATAATTTTACAAATGATCTATGAAATCAGTTTATTTCATAATACTAATTTATTGTGTATATGTATTCATGCTAAGTATGTATAAACTTGTATTTTAAATGTCGCCAAGGTAATTCAGTCTCGTGTCCGTCGTTAAGCCAAGAACTAACTTCCTGATCTTTCTTTCTTAAAGTGAACAATTTTAATTCTTTCCTATTTCATGGTGGCTCCATTATTCTCTTCTCTAGTGTGGTTTATAGGTTACTCTGCAACTGTGGGAGCAAATTTGCTGCTGACTCCAGTTAGCTTAAAAAAAAAAAATCTTTAGTTGCTTCTTATTCACATTGGGTTTTAAAGCCCGTATTATTAAAGTTACATGACTAAGTCACAGCAAATTCCGAGATAATGATTAGCTCTGAACTTGTATTAAAACAACCGTCTCCTGTCTTCACCCTCAGACATGTAGGCCTTTCACTGATAAGCTCATTGAGTAACTTCCGCCGATTGCTCTAGAACAGTATTCTAGGCTGAGGGGGCATTCCCTACTCCTGCAACTCCCTTGAGCTTAAGGACGACCGCAAATGTGAGTCCACACTTCCAACCAGAAATTCCAGAGCTGGAAAGATTGTGGAGTTTGCATTTCTGAGCTTTCCTTGTTAATGTGTCTTATTTCATTTGAATGTCATTCTATCCGGGGATGCTTTTTAAACTAACTTCACCATTAAGAGTGCCCACGGAGCTGTGAAGTGAAGGTTGTGATTGTTGATTAGCAGGGCTTTCGTCATGAAGTTCATAAGACCGCAGTTATGACAGCTTCTCAGGCACTAGATACAGTTCTGTTTTATGTAGGTGAGGATTTTGTGTTTGGGGTTTATACAAATAAACTAAAAAGGAAGACAGACAGTATTTCTTACAAAACTGTGGAAATACTTTGTTATTTCAAAAAGAAACTGTCAGTTTTTAAAATTTTTGCTTCACCTTCTTTCCATGCTATCATTTCATTAAGAAACAAAAACAAGACAGTCTTGTCCCCACAGGGTCAGAAAAGAAAAAGAAATCTAAGAACCCCTGATTCCCTGATCCTGTTGAATAGTTTTCCTGTGTAGATTAAGTTGATAAATAGCATAGTATTCCTTCCTTGCCTGTAGTATATCTGACTCCACATTATTGGAATTAAGGAATTTTTTTTATTATTTCTTTTAAAACCCTGGGCAGAGCCATTTCTAGTATCAGTGAAAAACCATCTTCTAATAGCCACCTTCACACGTAGGTCTGTTTTCTCAATTCTAAGATCAAAAAATGATTATAAAATTATTTCCTCTTAGGCCTTTTTAATCATGTTGTATCTGAAATGTGAACATTTTTATAGGCAAAATACATCTTTGGTGTGGATTTGTAGTTTTGATTTTTTTAACTGCTTTTGCATATTTTCACTTCTGGCCTCTAGGTGGCAACCACGCCAAGCCTTGTGACTAGCAGTGCGGCCACGACCCTCACTGTCAACCCGGTCCTCCCACTAAGCAGCGCTGCGGTCACGAGCCTGTCTGTCACAGGTAAGCAGCCTCCTGGCTGAGCAGCTGTTGGACACATGGTGGGCCCGTGACAGGTCTCTCTGAGAACTGTGAACTAAATTGTGAATTAGGGCTCTGACTGCAACTTTTTTTTGAAAGGCCCCGTCCGAAAACCTGAACTCCAGAAACAGGCATAATTAATTTCGTCAGAAAGAATTCTCTCACATAAAGGTTTTCTTGTCTGTTCTGTTCTTTCCCACATTACTCTTATCTTCCACATTGCTCCCGGAGTTATCTTTCAAAACTCCCAACTTTTTCCCAAGTAACTCCTCTCCTTAAAAACTTCCTTGCAGTGGCTACAGCTTTTTGTATTCAGGAAAGCATCCAGATTGATCATCAGTTCATCGAAGGTTATTTCCAGTCGGGATCTTATCTTCCACTGGTCTTTTGTCCCTTTCATCCTCAACACACGGGAAGGTTCCATCCATCCTTTTGTAAATATCCCCACAGCCTACAACGCTACCCCAGCCTGCACTTCTTTCTGAAAGCAGTGAAAGTGCTTCAGTTCAGTTCTTTCTGGAAATACTCTTTAGCCTGCCCAGGAAACTCTTCATTCCCACCTGATTGTACTTTTTGTACTTCTGTCTTTCTCAATAGATTTTGCACTTCTCAAAAGATCTGAATATTCTTTTTGCGATCTCAGTGCCTAGTTTGGTGCCTGATGCATTCGTTATAAAATGAATAAACCTTTTTCCTTTGGCCTCCTTTAAAAAACACATTTCCCAAGTACATTTAAAATAACTTAGGGGCGCCCGGGTGGCTCAGTGGGTTGGGCGTCCGACTTGGGCTCAGGTCATGATCTCACGGCTTGTGGGTCCGAGCCCCGCGTCGGGCTCTGTGCTGACGGCCCAGAGCCTGGAGCCTGCTTCAGGTTCTGTGTCTCCCTCTCTCTCTGCCCCTCCCCCGCTCACGCTCTCTCTCCTTCAAAAATAAACAAACATTAAAAAAAAAAAAAAAACTTTAAAAAAAGTTTTAATTAAAAAAAAAACTTTTTAACTTTTAAAAAAAGTTTTATTTTAAATAAATAAAATAAAATAACTTAGTGTTGGTGCACCTGAGTAGCTTAGTTGGGTAAGTGTCTGGCTCTTGATTTCAGCTCAGGTCATGATCTCACAGTTTGTGAGATCAAGCCCCGTGTTGGGCTCTGCACTGACAGCGTAGAGCCTGCTTGGGATTCTCTCTTTCCCTCTCTCTTCCCCTCCCCTGCCCTCACAGTCTCTGCCTCTCAAAATAAATAAGTAAAAACTTTAAAAAACAATAAAACAACTTAGTGTTGTCATCAGAAGTTTTTTAGGGGCACCTGGGTGGCTCAGTCGGTTAAGTGTCCAACTTCGCTCGGGTCATGATTTCATAGTTTGTGGCTTCGAGCCCTGTGTGGGGCTGTGTGCTGACAGCTCAGAGCCTGGAGCCTGCTTCGGATTCTGTGTCTCCCTCTCTCTCTGCCCCTCCCCCACTTTCTCTCTGTCTCTGTCTCAAAAAAATGAGTAGACACCAAAAAAATAATAAAATAAGTTTTTTAGTGATATATGATGCATAAGGCATCCTATAATTATTCACCAGGCTGACTATGTGCTAGTAAATCATCGAATGGATTTGTGGTATTTCACAGTCAAGCTTGAATTTAACCTAGAGTTGGGGAATTTGATTTTCTTCACCCATGTTTTGAGTTTGTTATAACACTTCTTTGGCTCTGTGATCTAACTGAATGGCTTTATACAGTTATTAAGTTTCTAAGTTACTAGGAAATCTCATAACTTTATTTATTTAGAGTAGTACTTCTTGACCTCTTTTGGGTCTTAGAGCTCTTTGAAAGTTTGATGAAAGCTTTAAACTTTTCCCCTCACAAAAGAGACACACCCACAAGTTTTAGTAAAATACTAAGGATGTTCATAAATGACAACCCCCATCAGTCCCCACCTCACAAAAGCCATTTTTGGATGCCGTAGGAGTAGAGGTTGCAAGCTAAGAACCCATGTTTGAGAGTACATAGTATTCAGCACTTCGGCTTAAGCCAGCTGGTGGTGATTGATTGCTGTTGTGTTGGGCATCAGGAACACGAAACTCCTGCATCTGAGGAACCCACCATCCACCCTGACTGCCGTCATCTGTTCACCTTCCCAACAAATTGTAAGTCCTGTTACGTTAGGTCTAAAGGTAACCATCTTTTGCAGAAAAATTCCTAATAGTCCAAGCATTAAGAACAAGTAGCTTTGCAGATTTCCTAAAAATGTTGCAAAAAATCTAAAACGGAAGGTAATTTTTAGGAGATACACAGACTCAATCTAGCTAAAACTTTTCTGTCAGTTTTTGATGATCCTAGCTGGCCAGTCATACTTTCCTAAACTCGGTTACTCAGCCCATTTATGTGGATTTAATTATAACTATTTTCTGAAATGTTGGTAACTTTTTTTGGAGTGAGTTTTTTCTTCAGTTCTTAAAAAGTTGGAACGTTATAAGAAACTCAAATAGGCAAAACGGTCACAATGAACTATTTTTATCCTGCCTTTAAAACATTTTTTTATATATATGGGCAATTCTAATAGTGTTTAATGTGTCCTGCTTTTTTTTTTTTACTTCTCATCTTACAGTTAAGTGTTATCCCTGTTACAGTTTTTTACATTTCTACCTTTTTTTATAATCTTTTTTTTTCTTTTTTTTGATGTTTATTTATTTTGAGAGACAGAGACAGTGTAAGTGGGGGAGGGGCAGAGAGAGAGAGAGAGAGAGAGAGAGGGAGAGAAAGAATCCCAAGCAGGCTCCAGTGCAGAGCCTGATGTGGGGCTCAAACCCACGAACCGTGGGATCATGACCTGAGCGGAAATCAAGAGTTGGATGCTTACCTGACTGAGCCACCCAGGTGCCCCTACATTTCTACTTTTGATTTGCCCTTATTGTATTGAATGGTTCTACCAGAATTTCGTAAACATTTCCATGTAATGCTATGATGGTTAAGTTCTCCCTACAATGACCAGCTTTTCCATTTGAGTCCCACAAATATTGCATCCCAAGAAACCCCTCAGTCTCCCAGCCACAGAACTTATCTTTCTTGTTCGATATTGTATTCTTCCTATCTAGCATACCATCTAGAATGTAAGCTACCCAGTAATTATTAAAGGAATGAAGTTTTCACTTATAAGTAATGCTATAATGAGGACCTTTGTACAACACAGTTTTCTTAAGTTCTTTATTTTTAGGTAATTTCAGAGGTACAGAAAAGTTGCAAGAATAGTTCAGACAAATACCAAATCTCTTCCCTTAGATTCTCCAAATGTGAAAATCTTACTGTATTTGCTTTTTCTTTCCTTTTGCTGTTTCTCTTTCTGTGTATGTGTTTTTCTGAACTGCTTTAAGAGCAAGTTGTGGACATGCTGCTTTACCTGTAACTACTTCATTGTGTATTATCTAAAAAAATAAATTACCATATATAACCAGAATACAGTTACCAAAAATCAGGAAATTAACATTGAGTCAGCACTAATATCTAGTAAACAACTCACATTCATATTTTCCCAGTTGTGCCAGTAATGTCTCTTAAAACACAAGAAGATCTTTGTTTTTTTAATGTTTGTTTATTTTTTGAGAGAGAGAGACAGAGTGTGAGTGGGGAGGGGCGGAGAGAGAGGGAGACACAGAAGCTGGAGCACGCTCCAGGCTCCGAGCTGTCGGCACAGAGCCCGACGCGGGGCTCGAAGCCACAAACCGAGAGGTTATGACCCGAGATGAAGTCGGACACTTAACCGACTGAGCCACCCAGGTGCCCCTAGCACGAGAAAATCTTAAATCGTGCATTGCATTCAGTTACTGTGTTTCTTTAGTCTTATTAAACTGGGGACAATATGCGGCCTTCGTAGTACTTTAGTACATTGATTGTTTTGAAGAGCGTAGCTGTTTACTTTGTAGATGTTTTGTCTCACATTTCCTCCTGATTAGATTCAGATTATGCACTTTGGGCGAGAATACCACAGAAGTGATATTGAGTTCTCCTTTGTGCATGATATGAACACACATGTTGTTTATTGATCCTACTACTGCTGGTATTAACTTTGATAATTTTATTAAGGTGGTATAGGTCAGGGTTCTCCATTGCATAGTTATTATTTTATTCCTCATAGTAAATGAGGGGTTTGAGACTGTACAGATACCCTGTTTTTTTCTCAAACCTTTGTCCACTAGTGTCCATTGATGATTTTTGCACGGATCTGTTACGATTCTCAAATAACTGTGTGATTTCTTCTACATTTATTAGTTGCCTTCCTTACCTTTTTCCATATGTTAACTCCCTTATCAGTGACCATGAGAAACCTGGCTCTTGTTATTTAACAAGATCGTGAACTGCTCAAACCTGTAGTGAAAACACAGTGGTTTCAAAATTGCTAGCCCATGTTTCTGAACAGAAAAGGCCTACTAATTGGAGTTCCATGTTTGTTTAGAGTTCTTGTCTTTAACCTGAAGGTATGTAGTCCGAATACTGTGCTCAGAAGTTATTTCGATTAGGTCTTTTTATATAGCGTCTTCAGTGTAGTTACATTATTCATTTGAAATTCCGTTTGTTTCGCTTGTTTTCAACATTAGTGTTGTTCCTCTCATCCTTGTGGATTTTTTTTTTTAAGTACATGAGATAATAGCATATTATCAATCATTGATTTCAAAAGTCAGGACTATACAGTAATTTCTCTTCAGAATAATGTCATTCCCTTCTCTTGTGATTCTCTTTCTCTGACAAGTGAGCTTGGAATCTCAGGGCTCTGTTGAGGTGAATAACTCTCACCTCTGTCATAGTCTTCTCCTGTGTCCTTCCGGACTCTAGTTGGTTTCCCTACCACCTAATCCCAACCTCTTTCTCATTTCTGCAAATCTCTCAAAATCTCAAGTTTTCTGATACCTGTCCCCAGAGTTCTTACTCCCTTTTCTTTAACCATCATCTGGGATAGGATTTTAGGAACGAAGCGAAAAAAACCATATCCTCACTCTACCGTCTTCTAAGAGAAATCTTGTCTGATTGACACATTCTTATTTTCCAGTATTTAGCATAGTGCTTGGCACATTGAAGCTCCCTGGTAAACGTTTCTAGAATAGATCTAAGAATGATCATGACTGTGCTACTCCAGAAAGATTGTGTTCTGATGTGTATCAAAGCCTTGCAAAAATTCAACAGAACAGCCTTTAATAATCTCAACTAAACACGCTCTGCCCCAATTGTTTTTTTCCAAAACAGGATTTCATAATGAACCATATGCTGCCCCACACCCATTAGCAGTCCGTCCTCATTTACCCCTCACCCTCCTTCTGGTTGCTCTACTCTGTCTGTGGTTGTGCCTGTTTGGGGCATTTCATACAAATAGAATCACATAATATATGGCCTTCTGTGTCTGGCTTTTTCCATTTAATACAACATTCTTCAAGGTTCATCCATGTTGTAGATTGTATCGGGACTTCATTCCTTTCTATGGCCGTATGATATAGCATCATTTTGTTTATCATCTATGACTTGATGGACATTTGAGTTGCTTTCAGTTTGGGGCCATTTTGAATACCTGCTGCTGTGAGCATTTGTGTACAGGGTGTTATGTGGACTTGTTTCCAGTTCTCTTGTGTATGTGTTTAGGAATGGAATTGGTCTATTATGTGGCATACTAGAATACTATGAACAACCTTATGCCCCCAAAAAGTAAGGCAATTTAGATGAAATGGACAAATTCTGAGAAAGACACAAATTATCAAAACTGACTCAAAAAAAGGGAGAAAACTTAAATAGACTTAAGCCAGCAATGTAAATGAATCATTAATATAAAGATTTCCCCAGAAAAAAAGACTAGGTCCAGATGGCTTTAGCAGCGAATTCTATCAGATACTTAAAGAAGTTAATCTTCAGCCATCTCTTCCAGAAGATAGAGGAAACACAACTCACTGTAGAAAACCAGTATTACCTTGATACTAAAGCTGGGCAGAGAGACCACACAAAATTATAAACCTATATATTCCTTATGAAAATATACACAAAAACACTCAGCAAATTTTGGCAAATCAAATCCAGTAACATACAGAAAAGATCATACACCACCATCAAGGGGGATTTAGCCCGGGAATGTAAGGTTGGTTTAATAATAAGTGCACATTAAATAATACAGTATACCATAGCAACAGGAGAAAGGGCCAAATCCACACTGTCATCTCAGTGGATATGAAAAAAGCATTTGACAGAATCCAACAACCAGTTCATGATAAAAACCTGGAATAGAAAGGAACTTCCTCACCTGGAAAAGAACATTAAAATCCTACAGCTAACACCATACTTAATGGTGAAAGACTGAATGCTTTTCCCCCTAATATCAAGAACAAACCAAGCTCTTGCCGACTTCCATTTAACATGATGCTAGACATCATAGCCAGCTTAACAAGGGGGAAAAAATTAAAAACATTCAGTTTGAAAGGAGAGAAGTTAAACTGTCTTTATTTGCATTGTTCTGTGTATGTAAAAATCCCAAGGGATTTTTATTTAGGACAAAGAAATGAATTGAGTGTTGTTGCAGAATACAAGATCAATCTACAAAAATCAGTTGCATTTGTATATTCTATCAGTGAATGGACCAAAAATGATATTACAGAAATAATTTTATTCATAGTAGCTTCAAGAAGAATAAACTACTTGGGAATAAATCTAACAAAAGAAGTGTAAGACTTATACAGTGAGAACTGCAATTTGCTGAGAGAAATTAAATAAAGTCTAAATGGGGCGCCTGGGTGGCGCAGTCGGTTAAGCGTCCGACTTCAGCCAGGTCACGATCTCGCGGTCCGTGAGTTCGAGCCCCGCGTCGGGCTCTGGGCTGATGGCTCAGAGCCTGGAGCCTGTTTCCGATTCTGTGTCTCCCTCTCTCTCTGGCCCTCCCCCGTTCATGCTCTGTCTCTCTCTGTCCCAAAAATAAAAATAAAAATAAATAAATAAATAAATAAATAAATAAATAAATAAATAAATAAATAAAATAAATAAAGTCTAAATAAACGGAGATGCTCCAGCTTCATGGTTTGGAAGATTGTTTTGTTTTTTGTTTTTCTGTGTGTGTGTGTGTGTGTGTGTGTGTGTGTGTTTTGTTTGGTTTTGTTTGGTTGTGTTTTTGGTTTAGTTGGTTTTTTGGGGTTTTTTTTTTTTTGGAGAGAGAGAGCATCTGAGCTGGGAAGGAGCAGAGAGAGGGGGAGAGAGAATCCCAACATTGGGTTCGAGCTCATGAACTGTGAGGTCGTGACCTGAGCTGCAATCAAGAGAAATCAAGAAATCTATTGAGCCACCTAGGTGCACCAAGACTCAGTATTTTTAAAATGACAGTATTCTCTAGCGTCACCTGGGTGGCTCAGTCGATTAAGCATCTGACTCTTGGCTTCGGCTCAGGTCATGATCTCATGGTTTGTGAGTTCGAGCCCCAGATTGGGCTCTGTGCTGACAGCGCTGAGCCTGCTTGGGATCATCTCTCTTCGTGTCTCTCTGCCCCTACCCCGCTCGCTTGTGCACGTGCTCACTCACTCTCTCTAAATAAATAAATAAAGAACTTTAAAAAATTGACAGTATTAAAAAAAAAGATGACAGTATTCTCTAAATTGATCTGTAGATCCAATATAATTGTAGTCAGAATTCTAGTAATTTTTTTTGCAGTAATTGATAAACTCATTGTCTGAAGTATATATGGAAGGGACCCAGAATAGTCAAAACAAATTTGAAAAAGAATGGAGTTGGAGGACTTAAATACCTGATTTCAGAGCTTACTGCAAAGCTGTGCAATAAAGCCTGGATGCTGCTAGCATAAGGGCAAACAGTAGATTAACAGAACAGAATTGAGGGGCCGGAAACAAACCTTTAAATTTATATTCTGTTGACTTTTGACAAAGGTACCAAAGCAGTTCAGTAGCGAAAAGATACTCTTCACCAAATGGTTCTGAGACAATTGGATATCCATATTCATGAAGATGAATTTAGATCCTTCCCAACACCATGCACAGAAATTAAGTAGAGGGGATCAAAGGCCTAAATGTAAGAAATAAAACTTCCAGAAAACAGGAGAAAATCTTTATGACTTTGGCGTAAGTTTGTAGATACAGGGCAAAGAGTTTGTAGATATAGCACCAAAAACACAATTCATAGAAGAAAAGCAAATGATAAATTGGAATTTATCAAAAGCAAAATCTTCTGTACTTTGAGAGATGTTTTCAGAAAATGAAAAGTCAAGCCACAGACTTGGAGAAAACATTTGCAAATCTTGTATCTGATAAAGAAGCATCTAGAGCATATGAATAACTCTTACAATTAGTATTAAAAATATAAACAACCTCATTTTGTAAAAGGGCAAAAGATGTTAATGTATATTATGCCAAAGAACATATAGAAATGACTAACGAGCACATGAAAAGATGCTCAAGGGGCGCCTGGGTGGCGCAGTCGGTTAAGCGTCCGACTTCAGCCAGGTCACGATCTCGCGGTCTGTGAGTTCGAGCCCCGCGTCGGGCTCTGGGCCGATGGCTCGGAGCCTGGAGCCTGTTTCCGATTCTGTGTCTCCCTCTCTCTGCCCCTCCCCCGTTCATGCTCTGTCTCTCTCTGTCCCAAAAAAATAAATAAACGTTGAAAAAAAAAATTTAAAAAAAAAAAAAAAAAAAGATGCTCAACATTTTTACTCATTAGAGAAATGCAAATTAAAACCATACTGTTTTGTACTCATTCAATGGCTATCATCAGAAAACCCAGAAATCACCAGTGCTCGCAAGGATGTGGAGAAACTGGAAACCTCATCCATTGCTGGTGGGAATGTACAATCATACAGCCACTTTGGAAAACAGGGCGGCAGTGTCTTTATGAAGATTTTTAGATTTTTTTTTTAAGTTTATTTCTTTATTTTGTAAGAGAGAGCAAGCTGGGTGGGGCAGAGAGGGAAGAGAGAGAATCCCAAGCAGGCCCTGCACTGCACTATCTGGAGTCATCTTCCAGCCCAGGTTAACTTTGCTGCTGACATTGACTGGGACTTTCCGTGTATAACATGGGATTTCAGGAGAGTGACACTGAATGACCTGCCTGAAAGTGGCAGTGGAGAGTGAGGAAGGCCTGTTTTAAGCCTTTGACCTCGAGATAAAGGGTCTTCTGGAAACGGAGGGTTTCAGCTTCTGAACTTTGAAAGGGAGGTAGTGTCCATAGTTAAAATCAGGGTAGATAAGGTGAGACGTTGGGCAAGAAAAGATTGAAAGTACACTGAAATGTCTTAGTAGTAGAAGAGAAAGGAGAGAAGACATTTACCTTTCTAAATAGAATCTGTTACAGGTGTCAAAGTGTGACTCTGCCCAACGTAGGACCCAGCACTGCATCAGAGGCTCAGTGATAGAGTGATCAGATAGACTTAGAACTGCGAAAATAACAGAACCATGATTATCCGCATAGACGTAGTTGTACTTAGGGACGGCAGCAATAAAGGAGGAATGGTATATATTTTTGAGAAAGGCAGAAAGAGGAGTAAATGCTCCCCTTTTGATTAGCAATGAGAAAGATATGTTTACCGGATTCACTGAGACCATGTAACACTTTTGTGCAGTAGTATAGGGGGTGGGAAGAGTAGAGTCAATACTGAAATAGAGAGGTCTAATTTCCTCCCAGTTCTGTGATGTGTGAAAGCAACATTTCCTTAGAGTTAAAATGAGAAAAGAGTTGAATTCTAGGTGTTCTTAGTATCAACCAGAAGAAGGCTTGAAAATAGTCTTTTAGAAGGGCCAAACTGAATTTTTTAAGAGTCTTCTTGAGCTTAATGATGTATTTTATCACCAAAAAGTTACCTTTTACATTAAGATCTTTGTTCCAATGGTTTGAAATATTTGTTTTGATTGGTCTGGTTCTTCTATAATGTATCAAGTCTTTTATACCTTACAGAAGTATTATCCTGAAAATTTATAGATGCTTTTTGAGTCCTCTATCCTGAGAAAATACCACTTAGGTCCTGCTTTATACATATATATGGTTGGTTATCTACTAGAACATAGTAAGTTTCAGTAAATTAAGTTCCAGCTAGTGTAGGCAGCCTGTGTTTGTGATATGTGGCATTGCTGATAACTGAAATAAAAGGGCCTGTTCTCCCTTGCCTCTCTAAATAGCATCAGAATTACAGCTCACTGGGGACGGCTGGCATCTTCTACTTTGTGGAAGGTTTTCTATCCTGTGACTGCCTTGTGAGTCATTTCTACTTTAGGCAAAGAGACTTAACATTCTTTTCATCACACTTGCCTTTGTGACTCAACAAGCCTGACTTCTAGACGTATTTCAGACTTGTGCTACCCAATACGGCAGGCCCTAGCCACCTGTGGCTTTTAAGCACATAAAGTGTAGCTAGTTCAAATTGAGATGTGTTATAAGTATAAAATACACACCATTTTCAAAGACTTAGTATGAAGAAACATCAGTACTTTCTTGATACTGGTTTCATGTTAAAATGATAATATTTGTGGATATATTGGGTTAAATGGAATATAATATTGAAAATAATTTAACCTATTTCTTCCTGATATTTTCAGTTGGACCCCTAGAAAGTTTTAAATTACATATTTGTTGTGTTTCTGTTGGACAGCATTGATTAAGTAATTCCAGTGAGTGTGTTTCAGTGATGATATTTGTAATGTCAATCAGTCGTTTGTATACAAATGTTTGTTGTTCTCCTTATAACAAAAAGAAATTTGGCATCTTGATTTTTTAAGGTCTCTCAACTAACAGTTTCCTAGAGCTTCATTTTTCATGCTTTTATGAGATTCATAATATATTTGTATGTTATTGTTTCATGAATAAGAAAATATTTACCACAATAGGCTTTTGGAGAGCTGGTTTTTGTTACAGAATAACTACTTAGATTTTTCGGTGCAAAGAAAGCATCTAGGCATAGGCTCTTAGTTATTTTCATACTATTTTCACATGTTATTATTGACACTTAGAAGAATATGTAACTTTTAGTTCTTCTTGCCTTCATTGTGTTGTTTTGATTTTTCTTTTTTTCTTTTAATTGTTTAATGTTCATTTATTTTTGAGAGAGAGAGAGAGAGAGAGAGACAGAACACAAGTTGGGGAGGGGCAGAGGGAGGGGGACACAGAATCCGAAGCAAGCTCCAAGCTTTGAGCTGTCAGCATAGAGCCCAATGCGGGGCTCGAACCCACGAACCACGAGATCATGACCTGAGCCGAAGTCGGTTGCTTAACCGACTGAGCTACCCAGGTGCCACAGTTTTGATTTTTCTATAGAGACAACTCTATACAAGTAGCTTTTTTGCTCATATGTTTCTTCCCCAGACCAGTTGTATTCCATAGTCAGAGCTGCTGTGATTCTTCATGTTCTGAATAAGAAATTGGACATGGAAATCTGTGTTCTCTGTTTCTTTCATGGCCGCTTTATTGCTCTTGCCTCTTAAACCGGGGTCCGTGGTTTTGGTTCTAAAGTGTTTGTTTTTGTGGTTAGTTTCCATAGAGACGCAAAACGAGGTTAATAAAGAAGGACACAGAGGTTCCTGGATGGGAGATTAGCTTGTTCGCAGTTGCGTCCAGAGCACCGTTCTTCCAGAAGCAGCCACCGAAGGGCACTTTCTCCTCTGGTTCTCTCTGCAGGCACCACAGACAGCACCTCCAACAACACTGCCACCGTGATCTCCACCGCGCCGCCAGCTTCCTCCGCAGTCACGTCCCCCTCGCTGAGCCCCTCCCCGTCCGCCTCGGCCTCCGCCTCCGAGGCATCCGGCGCCAGCGAGACCAGCACAACGCAGACCACCTCCACCCTGTCCTCTCCTCTCGGCACCAGCCAGGTGATGGTGACGGCGTCAGGGTTGCAAACGGCGGCGGCCGCTGCCCTCCAAGGGGCCGCGCAGCTGCCGGCCAACGCCAGTCTCGCCGCCATGGCCGCCGCCGCGGGACTGAGCCCAGGCCTGATGGCGCCCTCGCAGTTCGCAGCTGGGTAAGGAGCGTTCGCACCTCGGTCACCCCCGAGAGACCGCTAGAAGTCAGTGCCCCCCGGAGTCGCTCGTAGGGGAGACCGTCTCCATCGGAAATGCATAAAGCAAGAGAAACCCTCTTTAGAGCCATCAGCTCTTTGGAGTGGGAGGCTCTGGGGGGTGCAAGGGCCTTCCTGCGGCCGGACTCCGCTTTCTTAACGCTCGGGGAGGGCGGCCATCCTACCGTCATTTCCAGGTGAGGACACGGAAACCAGGCCACTAGAGCCGATGTGCCCGAGCGGTGGGGCCCGGACGGAAGCCCACAGTTCCTGGCTCACTCTTCTGCATTCTCCACCTAAGCTCTCTCAACTGTCTGCTTTCTGATTTTCAAACACGGACAAGATGCAGAGTCATAAGATCCCCAGTTTTTTATATGATCGAACAGGAAGGATTCCTTTTTCAATATGTGCCTTTCTCTGGCATCTTTTTGTTTTGTTTTTGGGGGAAAGAAAGAATGAGGTAATTCATTTTTTGTTTTTAATTTTTTTTAATGTGTATTTATTTTTGAGAGAGAGAGACAGACAGGACGTGAGCAGGGGAGGGGCAGAGAGAGAGAGGGAGACACAGAATCTGAAGCAGGCTCCAGGCCCTGAGCTGTCAGCACAGAGCCGGACGTGGGGCTCAAACTCACAAACCATGAGATCATGACCTGAGCCGAAGTCGGGCGCTTAACCGACTGAGCCAGCCAGGCACCCCAAGAATGAGGTAATTTGAAGAAAAGTCAGCATGACTCTGCAGGTTTTAGGTTTTGTGTGGATCATATCCTCGTTTCGCTTTGTACAAGTAAGCATCAAAGAAGGCAGTAACCAAAGCTTATTCTCAGAAGGAGAATAACAGAGATTTCCATGTACTTCCCCAGCTGCATGTTCCTTTTTCTTATTCCTTTGGGTGTATTGTCAAAATGACAGATGTGCCTACATTGTAACAAAGTGACTGCTCTTTTGGACTTTCAGAGGTGCCTTACTCAGTCTCAATCCAGGGACCCTGGGCGGTGCTCTCAGCCCGGCTCTCATGAGCAACAGTACACTGGCAACTATTCAAGGTCAGTAGAATTTTTCCCCCTACTTAGACCTTTGGGTTTGTTTGTTTGTTTGTTTGTTTGTTTGTTTTTAATGAGGGACGTTTGCTTTGCTAGAGGTAAAGGTGATGGGGAAAGGTGGTTGAATTGATCACGCTAACTTGAGGACCAAGAAAATGTCCTTGTGAAAAAAAGGACTTCTACAAGTCCTTCTACTTTCTACAAGAAGTATAGGTGTTAATTTGTAAGAACCGGAAATATGCTTAGTTTGGAATATTACAAAAAAACAAACAAAATAACAGGAATTGTTATGCTGATATTTATCTTATTCACATAAGGCAGAATTTTCCCCTGGTAAATATATCTAAGTAGTCATCCAAGACCCATCCCCAGGTAAACACCACCAAGATAAATTCCCCAGTCCCCAGCCCCACCCCCACATATGAGAGCCACATAGGAGGAGGTCCTATAAGGATTAACCTTGGAGCACATTATATAGACTTCAAGAGTACTTTTAATTGTTAGGTTCTGCCCTTTGTATATCCCCATCAGTTCAGAATGTATATTCTCTTGGATTGTCTCTTTTCCAAGCCCATTGGGTCTCTTTTGGCCTTCGCATGCTATCCAGTCTAAAATGGGTCTAAATCCATTCATTCCGTATGTGAAGGGTTTGCCTTATTTAGCTTCTGAGCTTTATATGCTAAGATGCTATGTTACGTGACTCAGGAAAACAATTTGAGACATCACTATATAAATCAAAGAGAGAGAGAGAGAGAAAGTGTGTGTGTGTGTGTGTGTGTGTGTGTGTGTGTGTGTGTGTGTGTGTCTTAAAATTTGAATGGTTCATACTTAAATGAGAGCTCTTGGGGCCAAAAATATGCTCTTAGCCAACCTCAGTTAAGATTAGTGTTTCATGGATGATATCTCTGCAGTATACTATAGAGAATATGAGTTACAGACAAACCTAAGACATGACTTAGATTAGATTATACTTCTGGGTTTCCTGGACCCAGTTTCAACGTGCCCCGCAACACCAAGCAAGCCTTGCAGACCAGCAGGGTATCTGAGACTTTAACTTAACTCTGACACTGTCTACCTAGAGATAGCATCAGATTCCACAGGGTAAGGGTTCAGTCCAACAAAACCATTCCTCCCTCCCCTTCAGACACCAGTGGTAAGCCCAGGCTATTATTACCTATGCTTCTGACCAGCTACAGATTGGCGGTTCCAACAACCTTTTCCTTAGATCGATTCTGTTACTTGGCTAGAGCAGCTCACAGAACTCAGGGAAACACATTTACCAGTTTATTAAAGGGTATGATAAAGTATGCAAATCAACAGCCAGATAAAGAGATACATAGGATGAGGTCCCAAACAGAGGAGTTTCTGTCCTCAGTGGAGTTTGAGGTCTGGCTCAGTGGCACATAGAAGTATTCTGGTTCTCCAAGAGTGGAGGCTCTCCAGACAAGACCCAAAAGCTGTCCCCCTGGGTTTTTACGGAAGCTTCATGACACAGTCATGATTGACTAAGAAGTCATTGGCCGTTGGCTGAATCAAACTCCATGTTCCCCTCCCATCGTGTGAGGTTGGGGGTGGGACTAAAAGTTCCAACCCTCAGGGGCGCCTGGGTGGCGCAGTCGGTTAAGCGTCCGACTTCAGCCAGGTCACGATCTCGCGGTCTGAGTTCGAGCCCCGCGTCGGGCTCTGGGCTGATGGCTCGAAGCCTGGAGCCTGTTTCCGATTCTGTGTCTCCCTCTCCCTCTGCCCCTCCCCCGTTCATGCTCTGTCTCTCTCTGTCCCAAAAATAAATAAACGTTGAAAAAAAAATTAAAAAAAAAAAAAAAAAAGTTCCAACCCTCAGATCACATGGTTGGTCCTAGGGGCGACCCATCCCCGCCCTTGGGTGGCATCCAAAAGTCACCTTCACTGGTATCAAGACCCGTTTCATGGTTTTGGCTCTGAAGTGTTTTCAGGAACTGTGGATGTAGACCAGATATATCTGAGAAATACCAATTTGGTCATTCAGATGAGTGAATACATATTTCTTCTAAATATATATTTCTAAGTACTCTTTCTATATATATTAGAATGCTTTCTTCTAATATATCATTAGAATGATTACCTTACATTATATTGACTTTCTCCTTGATGAAATCATATGTAAAATTGATGGTTAGAGCTGTAAACCTTTTGGTATACCAGGATTTCTTTTTGGCATGAGATTTGTGATAAATCACTTTTGCTCTTACATGAGGAAACCTCTGGGCTTTAGTGATGCTACAAAGGCAAATGCCTTCCCCAGGGCACAGCTGAGTATAGAACAAGTACTGTCTGGGAATATCTAGAACTCTTCTATGCCCCTGAACCTAGAATCTCAGAAAACTTAAAGCTGCACCAAATCTCACCGATCTGTGCTTTGTATGATCATGTCCAAGTCAGTCCCTCTAGCTTTCGTTATATATGAAATCAGCCAAAAGTTTTTAATCTAGATTTATTGGAATTTTACTTTTTCTTATTTTCTTTTTTTATTTTAGAGAGAGTGTGAGCAGGGGAGAGGGACAGAGAGAGACAGAGAGAGAGAATCTTAAGCAGGCTCTGTGCCCAGCTCGGAGCCCGACGTTGGGGCTCTATCACATGACCCTGGGATCATGACCTGAGCTGAAATCAAGAGTTGGGTGCTCAACCCACTGAGCCACTCAGGTGCCCGCCCCCCCACAATTTAAAAAATATTTATTAAGTAATGTCTACACCCAAAGTGGGGCTCTAACTCACAACCCCAAGATCAAAAGTCATATGCTCTTCCGACTATGCCAACTGGGTGCCCCAGATATCAACCAAATAATGCCATTAGAAACCCCCTCAAACCTACATGTGAAAATGTAGTTATATGGGTGGGAGGATATTGGAAGGGTTGCCAGATAACAGAAAAAGATACTAAATGAGAGTGCCAGTTATTTAAAAGTAAAGTTCATTAATGCCTTCTGTGGAAGAGTAATCCGGGTGCTATAATGGAACAGCATTAAAAGAGCAATTCTCATGCATGAAAGCAAGTCCCAACCTTAGATAACCCCCTGAGGCCACCGCGTCCATACATCTCTACTGCCCTCCTCATTCTCCTTTGTAGAAGTCCTAGGAATCAAATGTGATGCCTCAGCAAGTGAAAAATTAACTTCACCTTACACCGTATTTGGTAATATGTAATTATTTTAGAACTAAGGTCATTTTAGAAAGGTGGTTTTTATCTTGTCCATCGTCCCAAAATGCTCAAATTTATCAGTAATGCCAGTTAGTTTGATAAAAGCTAATTATATTTTAATGCCCCCATCACCGTAGCTAGTTTGTCTTTTGAATGGAAGAGGGTTACAATCGGCAATCTTCATTAAAAACAAAACCACCAGATTTAAAAATACTTGTAGGAAGATGGAACAGAGTTGAGGTTCTGAGATGGCAGCGTAGCTCTGATTCACGAGACAGTTCTTAACTCTCCCCTCTCACCTGTCCTGCTTGTGCTCGTTAAATTAGTTAGTATTTCAGCCTATTTAGGTGCTTTCAAAATCATAAGGAAACTTCATTTGGTGACAGGATGGCTGTATGTGAAGAACACAAGTCAATTAAGGGCTGCACCGTTCCCACCTGGGCTGTAGGAAGCCTCAGCACCCTTGATGTGTTACTTGGCTTCTCTAGAATGGTTTTAACATTCTCTTTTCTGCCCGTTTGGGGGGGGTTTTGTCTGTAGCTCTCGCTTCTGGTGGCTCTCTTCCAATAACGTCACTGGATGCGACTGGGAACCTGGTATTTGCCAATGCGGGAGGAGCCCCCAACATCGTGACTGCCCCCCTGTTCCTGAACCCTCAGAACCTCTCTCTGCTCACCAGCAACCCAGTGAGCTTGGTCTCCGCCGCCGCAGCCTCCGCAGGGAACTCTGGGCCTGTAGCCAGCCTCCACGCCACCTCCGCGTCCGCCGAGTCCATCCAGAACTCTCTCTTCACGGTGGCCTCTGCCAGCGGGGCCGCCTCCACCACCACCACCGCCTCCAAGGCACAGTGAGCGGGGCCGCGCGGGGCCTGCCACCAGCCTTTGCCACCTGCCGCGCGAGTGGCCTGCCAGCCAGGCTGAGACTGAACAATGTGATTGGCTTCCTCTTGCCATGTTTCAACAGCAAGCAAGGGAGAGAAGGGAGAAAAGGAGAAAAACGCCTACCAGAGGAAAAAAAAAAAAAAAGGATGGAGACAGGACAACATTTGCCTAATTTTGTAATAAAACACTGTCTTTTCAGGATTGCTTCATGGATTGGAGAACTTTCTAACCAAAAATTTAAAAAAAAAAAAAAAAAAGCAGAAACAAAAAATCAAAAACAAAAACATAAGTGAAAGGACTACTTATCATTTCCAGCAGTCATGATGACAAGTTAAGGTGGGTTACCAATTCCGATATAGGAAGGGGATTTCTTGTTTGTCTAAATTTCTTTTTTTCTTAAAAAAAAAAAAATCATTTTTATGGGTCTGTTGTACAGGCCAGTAAGTCATAACAAGGTGTTTATAATCGTATCAATTGTGTTGGGGGTTCCTTTCTTAACTGGTACAATTTAGGCAGGCCTGTATTACTGTATCTCTATTATTATTGTTGTTGTTGTTATTGTTTTTTATATATATATATAGTTTGGACATGTTTATCTCTTGCTCCTGGATCCTACTTCAGTGAGCTCCCACACTGTGGGGAGGGAGGGTTTGGGGGTAAGGGGAGACTTACGTTCTTAACTGCGGGGAATGTTCTTGCTGGTTTCCTTATCCTTGATGACTCTTACAGAGGTGCTAGAAAATTATTTTCTTTTGCCACTTATGCAAGAGGCTTGGTGCAGAAGCTGATGGCAGTGTGTGCAAACACTCCCGCTCCACACATGCCCCCTCCCCCATCAGGTGGTGCCTTCGGAGCACTTTTGTGTAGGAAGCAATTCCTGCTGAACTGTAGCTCTCACTCACCCCGGATCATTGAATGACCCTGAGGCCCAGATCCTGCGGTGCACCGGGGCGGCGTCTGCTGTCCGTGGAGACGGCCGCGTGTGTCACAGGGCAGGATCTGGTTCCGAAGAGCAAAGACTACTGCAGACACCTGACTTGGTGGTTCTCCTGATTCCCTATCTCCTGAGAAATGCTCCTACTGTTGGTGTGTTTGTTTGTTTGTTTCCATTTTGTGAAAGTTTTTCATTCAAACTTCCTTTCATTTACTTGGCAAAGAGCGAATTGACTTCTTGAAATCGGGAAGCTCCTCCCTTCTGTTGTGTTCTGAAGGAACTCCCCTAGACTGTTGCCATCGAGTCTGTATCCCCCAAAGAGGTGTGATGGGAAGAGTCTGAGGCTCCCACCTTTTCCGGTGGCCGCAGACTTCCTTTTCACTGGACGACGTGTAAATTCCTCTAACCTTAAGACTCTCCTTGCTTCCCTGACTGGAGAATGCACTTACTAGCTGGGCACGGGGTCTTAGAACCTTTGAAGGACTTTGAGCAGGAACTTTGCACACACCTCAAGTGTCTCCTTGGTTTATTAGTGATGCTCCAGCTCGGTAGGTCAGAACGGCAATACACGTCTCGCTGTACGCTGTAGAAAGTGATTAGCTTCCGGAATTGTTTTCAGGGTGTTTCTAGACGATGTAAATGAGCCCGTCGAAAGGAAGAGTTTATGGAAATAGATGAAGAGGAATGAGGGTAACTTGGAAATTCAATTCCCCTTTGTGTCAGCGTACTATTATGATGTTTTGTCTGTACCAAAACATTTCCCGGACGACTGGATCACTGCGATGCGGCTCGTCTGAGCCCCCCCTCTTATTGGAGATCAGGTTCCCGTTTGGTATCTGTGGCTGCCTGCTTTTATCTCCAGTGGCCCAAGACTGCACTTTCCCCCCTTTCGAGCTAGGGTCTGAGAGAGAGTGGACAGGTCGTTTTCGTTCTGATTGCTCTGCTTATGTCCCCAAGAGAGCTTGGAGTCTGTGTGTTTGTCTCTTCACAGTGTTGGGAAAGGCAGTGATACAGATACAGCGTGTATTTTTGTGTGTGATCGTCCAAGTGGGAGACAGGCACCTTAATATTAAATGGCCAGAAACGGATTTAGTCCCTTTGTTAATTTTTCTTTTGTTGCTTCTGTCTTCCCGTTTTATCTCACGGAGTATTTAATTATCAACCTAAATTTCCTCTTCTCACCGTTCACCTTCCCTAAAATCCCTCCAAAATCAGTGAACTGCAAGCAGGGAAACTAACAAATAATGTCCATCCACCTTTTTTGTATGTGTGGTGTGTTTTTTTATGTTGTCGTTTTTTTGTTTGTTTGTTTTCTTTTTTTAACTAAGCTTGAACCAAAGTCAATTTTTAGCAAGCTGCTGTACTAATGGACTAGTTTATAACGTGCATTTCAGACACATTGAGGAGATAGATGCTACTGACAATTTCTTTTTTCATTTGTCTTTATTTTATATAAAAGTTGCTGCTTGTTTTAATCTTTTATGTTGGTTAATTGTAATATCCTCTGGGCAGACATTAACTTGATTTTAACTAGTGTATTTAGTTCGGTGTGTAAATAGAATGGCAGTGTCGGTTACTAATTTTTCTCCTCTCCATCTTCTCTGATGTTCAGTTTCATCTTGTATCCCGACTTGACATCTCTAACTTTAGTCTGTGCAAATGGTTTTAGGGCTATCACTAATAGTAGCTGCCCATTATAATGAGTCCCTCCCCTGGGAGTGGTAAGTTAGGAGGAAGGATTCAGGGAGGGAAATGCTGATACCCACCGTCCCAGATAGAGGTTATAGCATTAATTTCCCAAAACTGCTGCCAAAGGAAGTGTGGAGTCCTAAGAGACTCAAACCCAGTGGATTAAAAGGAAGAGCAAAGAAAGGCTGTGCTTGTGTGTGTGTTTTCCTGTGTGGTTCAAAAGATGCTCCCGCTCCTAAACAAGGTTCACCAATGGACTTTAATGTTTTAAAGATACTAAGCTTTAAATGTCAGGACGATGGGCTTCTATTCTCTGCCCTGTCTGTGTTCTCTAGTCAGCCTGGGATAAGGGGATTCTGCCTTTTCGCGTGTGTGTGGATCACTTCATGAGGATAAACCTTAAACCAGCATAAAAATCCGTGCTTAAAAGAAAGAAATCCTTAGACAAAGGTAACATTTAAAAATTTTCTCGTTGTTTTCTTATTTAAAGACAAGTTGTAAAACGAAAGGTACATTTGTACATGTACACAGGAAACACTAAAACAGTTTGTTGATAGGTATTTAGCTTAAAATCACTCCCCACCACCATCCCTAGACATTTTGCTGATCACATGGCTTCATGACTCAACCTTGAGTCCTTTTTGACTTTATATTATAGTTATCATCTCAAGAAATGCTTTTTGAATTGAGTGAATCTCCTAAGCTAAGGTACTCAGACTTGACTTTGAACCACCTTATATGGGAAAGTCTGGAAATGAAGGGGGCCATTTGACCAAAAAGAGGTGTTTGGTAGTTTCTGCATTTCTAAGCGGTTGGGCCAGATCGGTCATCAGAACTCATTGTACATTCTTCTTCTTCTCCCCCCCCCCCCCCCCCCGGCCTCCATGTTTATGCAGATTTTATTTCCTCCCTGAATTTGGTGAATACATACTAAACCAAAGACTAATTCTGAATGCATTTATAGTGATACTATATTTCTGTATTTGCCCATGGTAATGGGCCCTCCCCAGGGAGTGGTGAATGTAATTGAATCCTGCTTATCACAAGCAGTGCAGTTTGGTCATGAACTTTATTTATACCCTGTGTGAATCTGAAGGACAGAGCAGAAAGACCTAGAAAAGGGCTTCTTATTGGAACAATATCATTGTTCCTGATTTAAGAAATAAGTTGAGTGCTATATATTAGTTTAAATGTTTCTGAATTATATAAGCAGCTTTTTAGAATTAAAAAAAATGTTCACCTCTATTACCTGACACAATACACGCTTCCTTTTATTTATCTGATAAGAAAGACCAATACCATCCCAATTCACTCAACTTATTACTCAAGCAACGGAACCAAAGGAATCCAACTTTCATTTTGTGTAGGACCATACCTATTTGTACTTCATGGTAGCATTATTAGAAGTTAACGATCCTCTTTTTTTTTTTTTTTTTTAAGGGAAAATAAGGTTAATTAAAAGACTTTTTGTGAGATGATCATGCTGTTTTGTTCTACATAATTCATTCATTGTTGGGGGGGAAAAAAGCACAATTATACCTCTTTTTTATGTTATTTTGCCCTGTTATCCCTCATGTATTTGGGAAGATGGGGGAATCTTGTCTGTATTATCCAGAAGCACAGATATTTTCTTGACACAAGATTTAAGGTCAGCCCAATCTTTAACATTAAATGTTCTCTTTAAATTGCTGGAAAGGCTGGATACATTTGCATATATAGGAAATCATATTTGTAGATATTTGAAGCTCCAAACCCTGATAGTAAACATTGCAGTCAGTGTATATAATAAACGTACAGAAGAAACTCTTTGTAGTTCATAGTCTACAGTTGTTCCCACCCCATGTCATCTTCCCCAAACTTTCTTCACCGAGAAAAAAGTAAACCCGTTGAGATAGGAAGAAAAGGGAGAAGTGCCAGCCGGGAGACATCCGCGTGCACCGAGCCCCAGGGCTGGTGGGTAGCGCTGATGGGGAGCTGGTGGGGAGCTAGTGGGGAGTGGCGCCTGCCCAGACCTCCTGCTGGCAGTATCCGCAGGGTCAGACCCCCTAGGGGCACCCCAGAGGTCAGTCTACGGTTTGATAACCTTCAGTCGAAGAAGAGCCTCAACAATTCATGATGAGATGTTGGCCAAATTCTTTTCCATCGATTCAGCATCTAAAATTGATGAATTTAAAGTTTATTCTCCAAACCATGTGTATTGCAGCTGAAAATATTAAAAGACCATCCATGCTACCAAGAAAATGGCTCTCAAGACCTGAAATTTAAAGTTATTCAAATGGGCAACAGTTGATGGATTCATTTGATCATAACCATTGATGAGTTCATTTTGTATATGCGTATAAAAAGCATTTAATGTATGACACTGTTCATCTAATCATAGCCCTGGCCATTTTGAAGTCATTTTCAGTCTTAAAACATTTTGAAGATGACACTTTAAGATGGTAAATCTTTCTTAGCATTTACCTTCATTTTTGAGAAGGAAAAAGAATCTTTGCCATTCTTTTAAGAAAAATAACTAAGATCCGCTATTAGGCAGGTTGGCATAATGGCGCACACGGTATAAATGTGAGCATGAACAAGAGTAGGGTAAATAAACCGCTTTTATCATTAAAAGCTGATACCAGCCCTGTTCTGCCTCACTCTTTCGTTAATCCAAAGAGATTAAATGGGACACCCCGGAGATTTCCAGTAAGATAATTCGAGAGGATTTCATCAGGAAGGCAGGGAATGCGGTGTTTCTCAGATTTGTCCAGTTTATACCCAGATTTCCATACGGTTTGTGAGCTGTTGCTTTCTTCTAATTGTCCTCATTCGTGAAGCACTTAGGTCCTTGTTTTGGCTCTTCTTCTCTCCGCCTTTTCTAATAGCAGTAATTGAGTGAATCCTACTTTGATTCTGTGATCTGGAGCTCCTTTCAGCCCCCTCCTCCTCTTCCTTTTCTTTTTGAATGGTGATACCTTAATCTGTGAGGGTAACGCTGGTGGGTAACAGCTAGCTTCTGGCACCTTCATAAAATACCTCAGCGTAGCTTAGCATTGTTACAGACCTGGTTTTAATCTAAAAACCAAAAAAAGAAAAAAGAAAAAAACCTTTATAAATAGTGGAAATAATTCTAGCTGTAGCATTTAGTTGAACTGATGTTTATTACGGTTGATAAACACGATTGATGCTGTATGTATTTGGGATCCTGTTTATAGGTTACAATTTATAGGGTTAGGGAGGGTTGGGGTGGGGAGAGGAGAAATTGATTATGTTAGAAGGAAAATGTTGCTCATGTGTGTTTGTTTTTCCTCGTATCTGTCTTGCCAAAGGAAACTTGATTATCTCTGCAGTGGGTTTGGGATTCGTCGGCCTCTCCGTGGTTTCACCTGCACTGCAGCGTGTGGGTTACACATGGGCGGTGCTTTAGCTTCAGGGTCCCCTAAGGCATGTGTGCCCCTTCCTATGGCCACCCTTGCCCCCAGACCCTGCCAGTCCCTCCTAAGGATTCATTACCTCTCTGTGTGGCAAGAGCTTGGGCGAAGGACGCGTGTGTGGACATCCATCTGGGTGTGTGGTTGAGAAACGGAGGCCGAAGCAGGCGTGCGCCATTTCATTCGGAAAGGAAAGACAAGTGCTGCATCCTCAACTAGGAAAACTAAAGTGGAACAGGTTCTTTTTTGTCACCCTCTGTCATGTTGGCAACACTGCAAAGCCCTCCTTCCTTTTCTCATGCCAAGGCTAATTCCGTCTAGACCAAAAATGCGAACAGAAGTAAAACCGACCCGAGCAGTTGAAAGCCAGCCTGCTTGCCTCGCGTGTGATAAGGCGTGACCTCTGGGGACTGGCAGGTTGGTGAGACTGAGGAGAGCGGTGTTCCTGGTGGGAATGTGGATGAGAAATGCTGGCTTAGGAAATACCAAAGCACCCTTTCTGCCCGTACTCTGGGACAGACTGCCGTGGCTCTCCACGTTCAGGTATGGACTCTGCCTCCAGAAAGGTTATTTTTAAATAAACCATCCGTCTCACCGAACCCGAGTGGGATTTGGTTTAGGTACCAAAGACACTGCTATGTCATTGTTGAGTCTTACGTTTTCAAAACAGGCAGAGAGAATAGGAGTGAAAGGCTGAGATTTGGAAAGGCTGTACCTATGTCTCTTTCCTTTTCCTCTCCCCTCTTTTCTCTCCTCCCTTACCCACATTTTGAAGGAAGTCTTGGTTGTCCTGGCTTCGGAAAAGAGATGAATTTTGTTTCGCTCTGCTGGCTCTGTAAAGACGGATAGAGTTGCTCAGTGTAGCAGTGATGTTCTTAGAATTGCTGGCAAATCGGGGGGCGGGGGGGCGGCGTAAAATATGGGGGTAGAGGGTTTTTTTTTTTCTTTATTTCCCTTTATCTAACACTTATAAATAGAACCAGTACAGCCTGTTTGAGTTCAGATGGTCCCTAGATGTGCTATCTCTGTTCTGTCACTTAAAAAGGATAAGCATTTTCAAGAGCAGGATTACATGGAAAACCAAAACTCCTTTATCCTCCCAGGGAGCTGTATTGTTCCAGAACGGTTTTATACATGGGTTCTAGGGAGTTGAGAAGTTCATTGTCTTGGTGTATTATTGATGGGACACAGAAAGGGAGAGAGGGAAAAGACATTTATTACTCTCTTAATATTCCGTCAAAAATTGATCAGGTTGCAGAACTTCGTGAAAGCTTTATTAATAATCTGATTGTTCTGACATTATATAAAAGTGGTATTAATATTGTGTGACCTTTCAAAGCGCTAGATAGGTTTGTAAGTAGGTGATAGGGATATTGAAGATAAGAGCACTTGAAACAGAAGTTACGGGAAACAAGGTGTGCGTGATGGAACACCACTTTGAGCACGGGTCGCGGAGGGCAGGCGCGGTGTCTGGTTCTTTCTGTGTCGCTGCATCTGCCCCCTCTCGGCACGGGGCTCCAGCCCCCCCCTCCCCCCGGCACCACCTTCTAGTTCAGACCCAGGACACTGTCAAAAAGGTCAGACCCCGAAAGTTAATTTACTGTAAAAAAACATTGAGGTCTGCTGCAAAGTTCCCCCGCGTTTTCTTTGTTTACTTGTTCATCCTTGTTTTAAGTCAGCCCCAACCTTACAAAAGCAGCTTTTAAGGCTTCTTTCTTAACCTGGCAGCAGCATTGAGTTCTCTAACGTTATATCCCAAAGTCTGCAGGCAGACAGCCGGATACAGTGCCGTGTGAAAAATGAGACCTCCAAACGCTTCTTTAAAATTAGAATCTCCTTCGAATGAAACCGTGAAAAAGGACAGAGCCCCGTGGAGGGAGGGCCGTGCCCCCCCCCCGGCCCCCGGCCCCCTCCCACCGTCCGTGAGTCTGACAATGCAGCAGGAAAGGAGATGCACTTTCAGAGGCTGAAACGGAGGGGGTTCTGTCAGGAAAGGCTGTAGCTGTAGGCGTGTGGGGATGCCACGTCTGTGGCGCTCGCCCTGCCCAGGTCTGCAGAAGGCACGGAACTTTTCTAAGAATCGAGTGGACCGATGCCAGCCCGGGTGTGTTTAAAACTGCATATGTTGGGGGCGGGCGGGGGGGGGGGAGCGGAAGACTTTGCAGGCGTGTCACAGCGTTGGGCTCTCTGCGGCATCGGTGGTGTGGCCCCCCGGAGACGGAGGGAGAGGCGGACGGACTTCTCCCGGCTTCTCCCGTCCGCCTGAGCGCATTACTCAGTCCCGGGAGGGAGGCCTCCCGCGTTAGCCGCGTCAGACCGCAGGTCGAGTTCCTCCCTCTATGGTAATAGCAAAGGCTGGGTGAGTAAGGGTGGCGCTTCCGCCCACCCCAAGTCCAGGACTGTCGTATACCTCATTTCTAACTCGTGATTGAGTAACTTGCTGTAGCTTTCTCAACCCTCCAGAGTTGCCAAGTCCGCCCCCCCTCCTCTAAGTAACGTTGAACTCTGGCCTATAGCACCACAGGACCTGCAGCCTAGGGTGGGACCTCCTAAAGCCTCTGAATGTCGCTGCTGAAAAGCTACTGCAAACCGAGGGCAAATTGCAATCTTCTGTTTCTTTTCGTTGCAAGGGGGTCTTCGCAGGTCTCTCAACATCCGCTCTCCCTGCCACCCTGTCTCCGGGGGCTGGCCAGCTCTCCCCGCCCCCGCCTGCTGGGGTGGGAGCGTCCTGTCCCCCTCTGCGGCCTCAGGGTTCTGCTCATTTTCAGGACTTTGGGTGGAAGGGAAAAAAGACACCAAAGGCTCCTTTAAGCTGACTGCTGCATACACATTTCACTTTTTTTCCTTTGTCATGACCAAAAAAATAATAATAATAAAT
Organism: Lynx canadensis; assembly: GCF_007474595.2. NCBI lineage: Eukaryota > Metazoa > Chordata > Mammalia > Carnivora > Felidae > Lynx > Lynx canadensis. Next base: position 10,135,589 of record NC_044319.2, read on the forward strand.
CCAAATATTTAAGTTTTTATTATTATTAATATTATTATTATTTGACAATCTTGTATCCGACGGGCTCTTTAGAAGCTGCATCCCCAGCCCTTTCACCTTTTCTTTGAATGTAGTTCCCAGCCTTCAATTCCCACCCCCAGTGTTGAAAGAAAGCTTTGCCAGGTCTTACTACTGCTGCTATAAGCCAGGGGAGGGTGGTTTCTTTGTTTTGTTTTGTTTTTTTTAAATTTCCAGCCAAAACCAAAGATTCCTTAATGATTGTATAAACTCAAAACAAACAAAAAAACCAAAGAAAAGAGAAGTCTTCAGCATCAATCCAGTCTGTGGCGTCCTGGCATTTAGAGGAGTGAGGCTAGGGGTGGGGGTGGGGGCTGTGACCCACGGGAAGGGCAGGGTGGGGGGTCTGTTTTCCATGTGCTCGGGTTTGCAGAGGTGCGTCCTCGGTAGTTTTGCTCTGGCCAACCTGTGAATGTGCCGTGGAACAAATTGGCATTTCAGATTTTCCAAAACAATAAAAAAGCCGCCATCGCCGTGATGAGCCACCCCCCCCCCAGCAACCACGGTCACCACAGGGGCTTTTAGCACGGGGGAGCTGGGAGGCCAAGGCCTGCTGCCGGGGCCGCCGGACCCACAGAGTGGGGGGACGTTGAAGACACTGGTGCAGGACTGGCTGCTCTGCTGGGTGCTTGGACCTCTGGGGTCATGACAGTGAGTACACGCCAAGGTGCCCTTCTAAGCCTTTTCTTCTCTCCTTTACTGGAACTGCTTGGAAGTGGCTCTGCCCTGTTGGTGAGAAAACGTGCAGAATGATTATCGAGCTTTTCGTTTCTCCTTACCGTAGTTGGTTTCCTTTCTGCAGCACCACTGTGCAACTATGCATTGTATTTCACAACCTTTGTGCTAGGTAGATGCCTGTGACTTTTTAACTCGGGGGTGGGGGTGGGGGGGCTTGCAAATGAAGGAACTTTTTACATGGATCTTTTTAATCTCAGTTGATTGGGGGCGGGGCGGGTATTTGGTTCTAGGGTCATACAAGCTCTATCCCAAAGCAAAATCCAAATGTTAATAATATTAGCCTGATGCAGATACCAAAGATGATTTCTTTCCTGCAGAACCTTAGACTTGTGTATTAAGTACGATTACCCAGCACTTGCATTAGTGTAACCTCAGTAATTCCAAAGCTTAGATGTATATTTTGGTATATTTCTGGGATATTAAAAAAAAAAAAAATGTCGTTTAACTTCTTGTTTGTTTCAGTGTAATGCTCTTAAAGTCATAGCATGAAAATAACTGAACTGTCCTATTCTTAGTAGTTTGAAATAATAGTATTTTTGTATGTTTTGGGTGTGTCTATGTATGTATTAACATAACAGTTTTCACTGCCTAGGTGTTCATAATAAAAAAGAAAATGAAAAAGTTCTGAGTGTACATAATATTCAGTAATAAACTTCCACCGGGTTCAATTTGGATTGCATATTTGCTGATTACCGTTCCCGACAGGGATTTTGTTTTGTTTTAAACAGACCGTGATCATGTTTTCCTAAAGATGCTTTGGGTTTTTTTTTTTCTCTCTCTGTCTTTAAATATCTTAACTCCCCCCACCACCACCACCTTTCTCTTTTCTTCCTTTGACTTTTTTTTTCTTTCTTTCTTTCTTTCTTTTTTTGTTTAATATTGATTCAGGGGTGTTTTTCCACTGTTGTCGAGGGAGGGTCATAAGGGGTATTGGCCCCTTGGCCTCCCAAAACTTTTGTTTTATGTACTTAAGTTTAAAATGTGAGTTTGAGTTCTCTTTTGTGGAAACTTACGATGTGGTGTAAATGATTCTTTCCAAAATTGTCCAGCAGCTTTAATGAGGCAGTGACAATTTCTAAGTAGTTGATTGGGAGTCCTTTTACATTTCTCCTTAGGTAACTTTGCAATCTGGGTGGCTCTTGTATAGCCTCACTGCCCCAGAGTGCCTGGTTAGCCATTTCCCCTCGGATAGGAATGTTTTGTAAGAATCTGCTGATAACCTGGATTTCGGGGGCCCTTGTTATCCGGGTCCCTGGGAAACACACGTTTTCTGGATTTTGAAAACCCAAAACGCAAGCAACTTCACATTTTGGGGAATTAGCTGATGTGCCTCCCGAGGCCTGAGGAGGTGGTGGGGAATATGAGCGGTGCTGTCTCTTTAAAAGTGCCCTTTATATGATTCCCCCTCCTGGGGCCTCCCACCGGGGCTGTAGGCTTGGGAGAGATTGCGTAGGTGACAGTGAATCAGAATGAAATGGTAGGTTTTGTGTAGATGCATTTGTCTGCTGTAATTTTTATATATATATTAAACTTACTGTAACTGTACAGTTCGTTTCTGTTGTAAAACATCATTAAACCATTTTCCAAGTGTTTTCACATTGTTGGAGTTTCCTTGCACTTGTCGTGTTGGTATTCTGGACGCTTCCCGCACACAGACCGTCGCATAAGCCTTCCCGTGGGTCTTTTCTAGGAGGGGCTCTCAGGGGTCCCAGGCACTGGAGGCACCTTGGTTCCTAGCCCACCCCCACCCTGGGTCCTACCGCCCACTGCCTTCTGTGTCCCCTGGAGTGCTGTGGCCGCCACACCTCTCTCCCTCCCCAGACCCTGAGGGTTCAGGGTTGTCTCCTCGCACCCCAGGGCTTTGTGTGACCAAAGAAAGCCACAGGCCCTTGACTGGTCCTGCAAGATCACCCTTCAGGGCTCCCATTTCTCTTGTGTCTTTGATGGCAGACCAGGTATTGAATTTGACTTTTCCACCCTTCGCTCTTTATACTCTTTGGTGCCCCTCCAACGTTTCCTGCCACATCCTGAACACCCATTCCCCGAGGGTTCTCTGAAAGAAGCTAGCCCCGGACTTGGCATCTGGTTCTACTGTCGGAGGGCACACAACTCAACCTCACTCCCTCTAGCTTATACGAGTTCACATTTAGCGTCTGGAGTGCAGTTTGTTGAATGAAAATTCGAGGCTTTTTCTTTTCGTTTAATGTTTATTTTTTGAGAGAGAAAGCAGGAGCCGGGGAGGGGCAGAGAGGGATGGGGACGAAGGATCTGAAGCGGGCCCCAGGCTGACAGCAGAGAGCCCAACGTGGGGCTCGAACTTACAAAGCGGAGCCAAGGTCAGATGCTCGACCGACCGAGCCACCCAGGTGCCCCTGAAAATCTGAATCCTAAAGCGAATTTCCCACAGAAAGCAAACATCAGCTTGTTGAAGAGCTTTGGGAGGCTAACTTCCCTGTCTCGCGACCGTGTGTGACCCGGGTCTACCAGATATGCTCCCTGAAGTAGGAGAGCGCTGTTGTCTCAAGACGTGTTTGCACCCTCTGAAGGGCCCGGAATGGGAAGGCCGATCTCGGTTCCTCTCGTCCCCTGATGTAACCCGACTAGGCTGCTATCCCACCCCTCGGGTTTGTAGCTTGCATGTAAGTTTGGGAAGTTTATCCCTTAAAGCAATTTGCGGAGTCCTTAACAAATCTTCTGTTTGGTAGAGACTGACCTGCTCGCTCGCCAGCATGAGAAAGACCTCAGAAGGCAAAAGCCATCCCTACAGAATGGGGATAAAGTACTGATTATCATCACCCTGTAGGCCTTGTTAAGAAGGGAGTTACGTTCTAACCCACTTCCGCTTGGCATCGGCCAAGCTGAATTCCCCGCGAGAGGGTGTCAATGACATCTGCTCTGTTGCTGCCTTTCCTTTCTCCAAAAACGAGCGCTCGAAGATGCAGGACCTCTGTAGTTAGAACTCAGTCGTAGGGTCGCAGAAACGTCCGGTGCCAGGCTGCCAAAATGCATCATGAGTTCTTGTGGACAGGGACCAGGTCTACAGCTACAGCTGAACAGCCGACCGAATGGCCAGGCTTTGAGTCCCCTTGGAACCTCCTCTTAGCTTCAATTGATCACCTGCCCTTTTTGTCCCTGCCCAACCCGGCTTCGGTGACCGTTCTGTTCTTAGGGCATACTTACTCCGGGCAGAAGAAAACTTCATCAGAAACATCCACATCCTACCTAACTTCAGTGACAACAAAGCGATGCAGGTTTTTAAAAATACCAAAAGCTTCCATTTTAATTTACATGCACACGCAACGCGTCCGTCCGTGGTTCCTCGGTGCAAGTGAGCGGCCTTCCTTTGTTCTAAAACCCATCTTCCTATTTTAACACGAAACAGGGCTGCATCTTACAATGGATGTTTATGTTAAGAGTTGGGGGGGGGGGGGTTTACGTAAAATAAGTTGGCGGCACATCTGAGCCGATCAGTAGCTTCTGGGGATGGAAGGAATCCAGCTGTGCTTTGGAGGGGGGAGCCCCGGGCCCCTAGGAAGCGGCACCTGGGCCGCCTCCCCTTGACCCTGGGCTCCTCCCCCCAGCACTTGTGGCTCTCACCCAGCTGGCTCTTCTGTGCGTGCGGGCGTCTTGCCTGTGGTCCGGTAAGTGCCCTGCCCACCCAGGTCACCTGTGGCACCCACACCTCGCCGCTGGCTTTCCTCCCTGCCTCTTGAGCTGAATTGTTGACGGGACTGGGCCAAACTCTTGTTTTCAAGCCAGCCATACATACGGGTCACACGGCCTGCGTGTAACTCCGCGGACCCTGAAACTAGGTCTGACGTGTGAGGCTGACTCACTTTGACCAACAGCTGAATCCAACTTCGGGTGCCCGGTGAGTAGAAGACAAAAGGAGTGGCAACCCACAAGGGGCCATCTGTTGTCTTAGACTCAAGGCCGCTAGCGCCACACAACACCCATTTCCCGTCCCGTTGCCTCGTGACCAGGTTACATAATTAGGGCTGGCTGTCATCAGCCGTCCTACGTTCCGTCCCTCCTCCGAGGCCTTCCGCCCGGGAAACTTGCCACCCCTCCCCGCCTGGCCCCTGTGTGTCGCGACACAGCCGTGGGATGCAGCTCTTCTCTGTGATCCGCCTGGCATCCAGCGGCAAAATTTCAAACCCCTAAGCCTGTGGTGGTACTTCTCTGTCCTCCCGGGTGGTTTGTAAAGTGCTGGGCACGGAAAATAGGTAGGTGCAGGGTAAATATTTGTTGAATGGAATTGAATTCCCCCTACGAGGCCGGATTACAAATTGAATGCCTTCTCTTTGGGAGTTGTTACGGGCCCGAGATGCACAGCACTCCTGCCGGAATCCTAGGTGCTCGGGGGTGGGGGGGGGGGGCTTTTAACAGCCACGATCTTGGGTTCTGATCTCAAACACGACCCGATATGAACTGCTAGCTTGATGAGTTGGGGCCTCGCGTACAGCCCCTACATTTAGAGGGAACCCGACGGAAGAAGACCTCTGTCATCCTCCGGCCCTCCCCCAACCCCACAAGACTGAGGTTTGGGGCAGTGGCATGAGCGGCTGTTTGCAAGTCCCAGACTCTGCTGACTGGCTGCTCGCTGGCCTCCCTCTGCCACCAGCTGGGCACGGAGCCCGAAGCCCTGCACTCCTGCCCCCGCCCCCCCCCCCCACAGGCCTGGCCCAGCCTGACGTTGCCCACTGATACTGCACTCAAGGCCTCCAGGCGCGGCCACCGACCCAGATGGAGGCACTCCGGGCCCCCCCCCCCCCCGGGCACGCCCGTGGCCACCTGTGCCCCCCAGGGAGCCACGCTGCTCTCCGGAAGTCAGTTTTGTCCCCTGACAAGGGCACCAGACGGACTGCCCGACGACTAAATTACCGTCACCGGCCGGACTGCCAAAATAAAGCCCGGAGAACACGCATTTTCACCAAAGCGTTTATTATGCGAAAGAGTAAGGCTACAGCAAACGAGTATAAATTAAAACTCAGCAGACAGAGAGGGTTGTCCACTCAGTCGCGTGCCCCGTAATCACACGGCGATGTTCCCCAGAGTCGCTACGGCCCTCGGGGCGGGGGGGGGGGGGTGTCTCTGCGGGTCTGCGTGGGGCTGAGCCTCCCGCCGAGACCTTCCCGGTGACGTCCGTCTCTCACCCGGGGCGCGACGTGAACGAGGGCCTGGACAGAGTGTGGTCCGGCCCCTTCCCTCGCCCCCACGCTTGCTTGCGTCACACCTGTAAGGGCACCTGCTACGTCCCCTTGGGCCGCTCTGGTCACAACTCGCTTCCCCCCGGAGAGTGTGAGCTCCGCGGGGGCAAGCACAGGCTCGTTGGGTCCCTGAGTGCCTGGGCCACGGACGCTGACCTCTCCGGAGGGAATGTACGCTTGACCGAGGAGGGCCCCCTCCTGTGTGCCCCGCACCCCACCCCGTGCCCCCCACGGAGGCTCCATGACCCCCTGCCCCTCCCCACCTCATCCACTGCGGACGTGCCCCGGCTCCCCTCCCATTGTCCCCTCTGCACAGACCTTTCACAGGGATGCACGACAGCCCCTTTGCCCCAGTTACAAGTCACCTTGACATGAAGGCACCGGTTGACAACAGACGCCGGATTTACAGCAGGAGCAAAGCCACTCAAATACGGACAGGACAATAGAGCCTATTAGGATATGTGCTAACGTTTGAGTTTCTCTGGGGACTTGACGAAACATGGACCGAACATGCCAGGACGGGGGCCTGTCCACAGTCCCCAACAAACCAGAAGACCCGAGAACCTGCGGGGTTCACCACGGGCTCCTCGAGGACGGGGCCGCAGCCCTGGGGGGAACGCACTCCCCTGCAGAGTCCAGGGACGACGTTCCGTGCATGACGGTTTGGAAATGGACGTGACCAAATGTTACAACGCGAAGCATCCTATTCTTAAAAAGGAATACTTGGGTGGTGAAGAAATACGAGTGAACTGGGTTATAAACGCTTTATCCTGTGTCTTTCACAATCTGGGTGTCTTCAGGTCTGGCCTGTGATTGGCGAAATGCCCGGTGCTCTTAGCGAGGGGGCAGGGTCTGCATGTGGAGGGCATCATAGGTGTCCTTGGTGGCCGTGCTGAGCCCCTAGTGAAAGCAAATCAGAAAAGAAAAGTGGGTCAAGAGTTCCGCGTGGGCTCTAGGCTACCTGGAGGCCAACAAGTGGCTTCCAGAGGCCTAGGAACGATCCCCTCGTGCCCCAGGTAGGGGCCTGGCCCCAGAAGGCTCCAGAAAAAATATGTTCTATGCCCTGCTAGGAATGACCTGGAAGCAATTCCTTTCCAGCTAAATTCTTGCCTTCTTTCTAGCTTCCCGAGCACTGAGCCCTACAGTGTCTGGGGCCTAGAAGAACCTCCTGTTGGACCAAAGAGGAAGGAGAGCCCCCACCCTCCCCAAACACTGAGCTGGAATCGGGGTTCGCTCCAGAGTCTGCTGTCCCTGACACCTGGGCCTCCAGGAAGCCAGGACTTGTCACAAGGAGACAGTGGCTCCCTGACCTCAGCCGTCCCCCCGGAGCCTTGTTCCCAGGCCACCCCACTACAGTTATGTCCTCTGTCCTGGTCCCAGTCCCACTACGACATCTCCCCCTGGTCCAGAAGACAGATCCAGGAAGCCACTCACAGGAAAATGCTAGGGGCCCTTTTGACGTCATTCTGAACTCAGGCAAGCTGGGCAGCCTGACACCTTGGAGCCCGTCAAGCAAACTGTGAACGGCCCAGGGGAGCCAGAAGGAGCCGAATAAAATCCCGCTGGGGATTATATTTTAGAGAAATAGGTTGGCTCTCCTTCGATTGCATAATCATTTGCTCGTGTGGCGTCCTCGGCCTACATCGACCCTTTGGCAAGACCGCACGGCCTCTGCGCAGCTGCTACTCCTCCGTGGCCAGTGCCCCGGGGGCTCCCGTGGGCACGACCGTGGGAGCCATGCTTCAATCGCTACATCCCAGCCCTGCCCCAGGGCCCGGCCGGTTCGCCCTGCCCGGCTGATGGCGAGAGCTGGTGCCACCAGCAAGCAGAACGTGGGCGTCTGGCCTCGCCCCTGGTTAGACGGCACCCGGGGACCGAGGGCCCGCAGCGCGGACCGGATGCTCCGCATCCGTTTTTACCTGGTAGAGGCCATCATGCCCCTTCCCTCTCCGCCGCTGGTTCTGTGGGAGGGAGACAAAAGGGCAGAAAGGCACAGAGTCAGCAGCGGCCTCCGGCTCAAGGCCTCTACTCCAGGGGCCCCCAGAGAATCAGAGGTGACGGTCTCCCAGCCCGTACCCCTGCCCCTGGGCTAGAAAGGTCCTGAGGCCGAAGACTAAGGTGAGGATCGTCTCCGATGGGGCCCGGGTTTGCGGCCCCCGAAAGAACATCAGCCTTTCCTTAGCATCTTATGTACGGCCAATGCTTCGCCCCTTGGCAACCATCCCAGGGGCTTTTGCAGGCGATAAGGGGAATGTAGGCGAACGGGTGGGAACAGAGGCCTCCAGCAGGCACATCTGGAAGCGGAGGAGGAGCTCCTTGGGAGGGGCTTCCCCATCCTGACCCAATTCTTGGGAATCGGGAAGCAGCACTCACGTCGCCTTTTACCCCAATCTCACTGTAGGCCTCCGCCATCTTGTCTTTCTGCAGTGCCTGGAAAAGAAGAGGGCACGGGACACCGGTTTCACTACCTTATGCAGAAGACACTGGGCTCCCCCAGAAGAGGATGCCTCTCGACTCCCTGCTGGCGGGGAGCTCGCACAATCAAAGCTCCGGTCCTTATTCACATAAGCATCTCCGTCCCCGACCAGCTCCAACCTCACCCTTCTCCTCAGCCCTCTGGACTCTTCTCCGAGCTGCCAGCCCTTTGCACTGAGCTGAGAAGCCCGGGTTAGGTTCAAAGATAAAATGTGGAATCCTAGCCAAAGAACGTGAATGTGGACAACGCGAGGGCCCCCTGGAGCCCCCAGAACCGTTTATCTGAGCAAGCTGTCTCTTTCCACAGCCAGCACCACGGGCTGTGGATCAACCAACCGCAGGAAGGAAGGAGAGTCAGCTCTCTCTGGTCCGCTTCGTGGCAGACCCACGTCAACGGTCTGAAAACCACAATCAGACGCACACCCAGAGGGGGAGGTTGACCTTTGAGCAAGAGGCAACACTCAGGAAGACTCCAGCCTCTAGAAGCAGGAGCCCCTCAGAGGGGCCCGCCACCCTATACTGGTCCAGCCTGACCTGGCCGTCCCCCGGGGCCGTCTACAGGGAACTCCAACGGCAGACTCAGGGGCTGAGGGAGGGAAGGCAAGAGAAGGCTGTTCTATACACAGCCAGCCGCCACAGGCAGCGAGCAGGTGGGGCATCTGGCACGGGAAGGTCAAGCGGGGCAAAGGCACAGGGCAGGGAGTGATGGCCGTCACCAGGAGCCCCCCTCCAGCCTGCCCTCCTGTACTCACATTGTACACGACTTCCGGAGGATTCCTCCTCCTCTGCTGGGAAAGACAAGGGGAAGGTTAGAGGTGGAGAAGCAGGGACCCAAGGCAGGAGGGTTGCAGCGGCCTCCTTGCGCCTCCCCTCCGCACCCCCGGGGCCACCTGCCCGCCCGCCCCCCACCAGCTCCCTCCTGCAGCCCTGCCCCCACCTCCCCCACCCTCACAGCTCTACCTCAACCTCTGCTTCTTAGTGCACACTGCACACTCCCTTGCACACAGGGTTCACTTCCCCGCATGGCCTCCTTGGCCCAGCCCTGCCCAGGGCAGGCCGCGGGGTCTCGGCTGAGAGCCAGTCTGCGTGTCCCCTTGCAGACACAGTGCCATACGTATCACAAACTTGTAAGTGGGATTTCTGGCTGAAAAGGAAAGGTACTGAGTACCTTCATTTGGAGCAGGGCCAGCCACTGCTCGGTGAGGGAGCACTGCTCACCCCTCCGTCTCCACCCCTCCTCACCCCTCCTAGTCCAGGGAAGAGGAGAGCTGAGGCTGGAAGGCAGGGGCCAAGGAAACTGCCAGGGTCTCCTCTCCTCCCCGCCCGTCCGCTCTAGCAACGGCAGGCCCAGCACAGGGCTCAGACACAGGGGGCTGGGTAGACAGGTGTGACCAGAAACAACAAGGGAGGGCCACCCTAAAACCTGGGCAGCGGGCCTTTGGGCTGAGCCCTGCTTTCAAGAGGGCCCTCGCCTAGCCTTATCCAGCCTCCTGTCCCCACAGATTGTGGAACAGAGCCACTAGGAGCCTGGAGCCCCACCACGCTCCAAGGGGTACCTGGGACCCAGAATTCCTTGTCCAGTGGCCTCGGGCCCTTCCCGTATGGCCCTCTTCACCAGATCTGTTCCTTTGGGGGGCAGATGGCCCCACTGTGTGTGCATCTCAGGGTGGACAAGAAGTTTAAGGGCAAGCGGGTGGACCTTGGGTACAAGGGTGTCACATTCACGTACAGGAGGTCCCTTGCAATGCAGAACGGAGCCCGGGGGCGGGGGAGGGTTGGGGGAAGGAAGAGAAGGGCATGGAAGCAATGGGTCCACCTGTGCTAGGGCCCTAGGGCCCTTGCGGGATAGGATGGAGTGGGGGGGAGGGGGCAAGAGCGCGCAGGCACCGAGGAGCTCTCTCCTTGCGGCCGCTGAGCACACCCACCCTGGCACACACAGGCAGAGACAGGAATGCCTACCTGTTTTCCTCCCATCTCAGGGTCCAGGCCTCGTCTCTTATCCAAAACTTCATACTCCTGTCTTCCTCCCAGATTGAGCTCCTAGAACCGACGGGAAAGGCTCAGGGACTGGAAAGACACCCTCTTGAGGGCTGGGCCGGCGGGACTGGGAGTTCCCTCTGGGCGTGGCTCTCAAGGAAAGGAGCAGGCCTGGGGCTGGGGTGGAAGCTGGTCCGGGCCGGGTACCCGCATCTCAGAGAACGAACGTGCGTTCCCCGTGACTGTGTGTGTGTGTGTGTGTGTGTGTGTGTGTGTGTAAATAGATTCAACCCAAGTCCCGTTGCCGCAGGAGAGTGAAACCTCCTCCCTGCGGCCCTGAAGACCCACTGACGTCCCCGCCCACCCGCCTCGGGCCCCTGCAACCCGCGGGTGGGAGGGGCTCACCGGCCAGCGCGTCCTAAGCAGGACCGTGTGGACGCGGCGGGTACGATTACGGTCCCCGTGTTCCCGGGCCCTAGGGAGGCTCGACAACCCGCCAGCCTGCAGCCCGGACCCTGCCGCGGTCCCCTGGGGGGAGGGGGAGGGCGGGGAGGGGCGACGGGAGGGCAGACTTACGTTGTAGAGCTGGTTGGCGCCCTGCTGGCTCGCGGGGGCGGCCGCGCTCCTGCCGAACTGGAAGAGGGGGCGGCGAGGTTAGAGCGCTGGGTCCGCCGGGGACGCGTGCGGCCACCGCGCTGGTCCCCCCACCCGGGCGGAGGCGCTGCCCTCGCCGCCGTCACCCCCCCCCCCGCCCCCCCGGGGCCTCGGAGAGCAACTCCAAGGTGGACGGAGGCTGCGCACGGTCGCGACTCCCATCGTGACCTCAGGCGTCCCTGCTTGGCGCTAGCTTAGGGTCCTTGCGGACCTGCCCCGAGGCACACACGACCTCGCTCTCGGCTCAGTTCTCTCCGCTGAGGCGGAGACCTTAACAGATCTCACAGATCCTACAGACCGAGCATTGGAAACCACCCGAGAGATCATCTAGGACAGCGCTGTTCCAACTTGCAAACAGAAAATTAATAAGACTGTTCCTCAAATAGCATCTTTTGCCCAAATCGACAATCCAAAAGAGCAGAAGGCTGGGGGGACCCAAGTGATAACAAGGACCCAGCCTCCTTCCACCCTCTGCTGGCACCGCGGCGTCCCCCCAGCCCCAGCCCTTCCAAGAAACCCAGACTCTGCAAGGCACCCGCTGAAACCCGAGCTCTGGGCTCACCCTCGCACTTCCTGACACGGAACCTGAGGTTTCCAGAGACAGGCTGGCGGGGCCTCAGTCAGCAGCAGGACAACAGGACCTGGGGAGGGACCGTAGGTCCCCACCTCCCGCTCTTAGTTCCCTAAAGCCCCTTTTCTGCCAGCGGTACCGCTGCCCTGGGACGCTGGGATGTTTACACGTTTGTATGGTTCCTCTCCAAGACCCCGGCATCAGGCTGTCCCTTCCACTCTGTCAGGCTCAGTGAGACACCAGCCCACCCAAGGGGCACGCTTGGCTGGTCCCCGCTCTGCCGGGGACGCCACGCTCCGGGCCCTGCCCATGCTTGAGACTTTGCAAGTAGGGGAGCCCACACCTGCTCCCCAGAGTCCACGGTACCCACCTTCGCTCTCAGGAACAGGGCAGTGATAATGACGCCATAGATGAAAAGGATTCCGTCCACCAGGTAGCACAGTTTGGGATCCAGCAGGCCAAAACTCTGCGCCTCTGTGCCAAGAGATGAGACTGATCAGCCAGGCCCAGGGTGACAGGACACGTCCCCACCGTCCTAGGGTGGCCCCATAACTGGCCAGGGAAACCATGACAAGGGGGGCCGAATCCATTCCCCACACCCCATCTGACCACAGCTTCTCTCCCATACCCTTGGACCAGCACCAAGGGAAAAACCCAGCCTCCCCCAACAGCCAGACATGACACCTGGTGGGGTCACAGATCCTGGGGAAGACCGAAGGGAAGCAGAAACTAGGCGGCGGAGTGAAGCTGTCCAGCGGACGCAGGACTGCTGCCTTAGGCCCGCTGCGGCCCAGCCGTGTGTGAGCGCCCAAATGAACCCTGCACTCTGGAAGTTTCTGCAATAAGATGCCCACGTCTGGATGAATGGCACCACCTGAGTCAGGTATGTGGCTCCCTAAGGCCTACCCACAGGGAGAGAACGGGACTGAGTTCGGGTGAGATCGTCCATCAGGACTGTGGGAACCGGGGTTAACTCCCCCTTCCTGACTCGGCTTCCTAGGTGCGGGGCACCGAGCAGTCTCCCCCTCAGGGCAGTGGGGTCTGGGGCTGGGCCTCCCTCCCCTGGGCCCCAAGGAGTCTCATAAGCAGTAGACGAAGGTACATTTGGTGAGCCCCTCCCAGCCTGAACCCGGCAGTCTCACTACTCACCAGTCCCAGCCCCATGGCCTCAGCTTTGTCTGTCCCTGTCCCTGAACCCCTTCCCTTCCCCACACACTTATAGTTCCGGGGTCACACCTTGCTCCTCCGGACCATTTGCCTCTGTGCCTTTGCATGCACTGTTCCCTCTACATATCCTCTCCCTCTGTCTCCCTGCAGCTCTGCCATCTGGTAGAATCGGATGCACCCTACAAAAGGTAGCTCAGAAATCCATCTAGCCTGTCCTATCCCCAAACTGCCTGTGAGCCGCTAATCCCCGCTGCCATATTAACCTTTGTCCATTTAGTTGGCGCTGGTATTTTAATTTTTTTAGTGTTTGTTTATTTTGAGAGAGAGAGAGAGACAGAGTGCGAGTGGGGGAGGGGCAGAGAGAGAGGGAGACACAGAATCCGAAGCAGGTTTCAGGCTCTGAGCTGTCGGCACAGAACCCGGTGCAGGGCTCAAACCCACCAGCCAGGAGCTCATTGCCCTGAGTCGAAAGTCGGACGCTCGACCGACTAAGCCACCCAGGCGCCCCTTACGCTGGCATCTTAGGGCAACGGGGTTGGAGAAGGAGATATAGTAAATGTCTTGGCTAAATAAAAGCAATTTTATTTCAAAGCTCGCTGCACCGTGAGACCTGGGTTTCAGACCGTACTTCCTGCCAGGGATTTGCAGCGACTCCGCCCGCGTACCGGGCCCGCTACCTGTCTCCGCCCCTGCCAGCTAAGCTCCGCCCACAGCGGCGGCTTCTCCCAAGGTCAGAGTGCCCTCTGGTGGCCGCCCGCAGCCCCCGGATCGGGGCTGTGGGAGCGGATACCCTGCCCTTGAGCGCTGGCTTGCCCTTACCAGTGGGGTGACTTGCGGCACGTTAGTCACCCTTTCAGCCGCCTCTTCTGTTAAACAGGGTGAAAACGCTAACATTTCTTTAATGTTTACTATGTGCCAGGCACCCCTTTAACGGAATAACTTGTCAGAACCTCCCAACAGCACGACGCAGAAACACACACAGAACTTCAGGTTTCCCCAGCAGCACACACACAGCGCGAGAGGCGGCCGGGACTGTGCTTCTCTGCGCCCTCCTCCCCTGGGTCCGGCCCTGCCCACCTTTCTCCAGGAGCGATGTTTGGGCTTCTCCCACGTGCTGTGTGACTCAGGGCGGCGGCAGGGTTCCTCCCCTCCCCTCCCCTCCCCTCCCCTCCCCGAATCCTCAAGCCTGCGACTCCCGCCCGAATTCAAGACCCCCCTCTGGGCCCCAGGCAGCTGAACTCTTTGTAAACGTCCCTTCCCACAGCCCCTGCTCAGAAACTACTGATGACCCGGTCACTCAGAACTAAGTCCAAACTCCTCATCAGGCCGGGCTCAGGCCCGATCCGGGCCCAGCTCCCCGACACCCTCCCCGCGCTGCCTCTCCTGCTCCAATGGGAAACATACTGCTCTTCCTTGGGCTCACCAGTCCTTTCCTACCCACCTGCCTTTCCTCTTCCCGCCTGCCGGGCCCAACACGCCCCCTCCACTCGGTGTGAAATGGGGCTCCTATCCCCCCACCTTCGCCCCTGGCCACTCAATGGCTGATTCTGCCCCCGAAATTCTGCACCGGATGGAGGTGCAAGAGCCTGCCTCCCACAAAGCGCTCCCCCCACCCACGTAACTTGTCGGGTTCTGAGAGTCCCCTCCACCAAGCCTCTACCCTGGACATTGGAGCACAAAGTAGACGTTCATTAGATAGCTTGGGCTTTTCAGGGAAGATGAGGGGGTCCACCCACGGTTGGCCTGCCCGCTGGCCCCCGGGGCAGGGCCAGAAGTCCCCTGCTGACCACAGGTAGGCGGCTGAAACCCTCTAGGAGGTAAGCCAGCCCCCAGCAAAGACCACCAACGCCGGGGGTGATTTTTTTCTTTGGGGACTGGAGACGAGGTGTCGGCGGCAATTTATGGGGGTGGCTGAGACTCAGAAAAAGGGCTGGGAGAAAAATCGCTCAGCTGCCTGTCACATAAAATGAGGACAGAAAAATGACTGGACAGTAAATTTAGAACAAATGAGAAGAAATATTTCTTCCTGTTGTGCAGAGCCAGCGCAGTGGGGGAGGGGACTTGGTTGCCTCCCCCAGAGATAAGTAACAGGGACAGGTTTTCTCTCTGTCTTCCTTTCTTTCTAAAGAGCAGCGTGATTTTATGGCCGATGACAAGTATGCTGTGTGTGGTTTGGTCAAGGAGAGGATATTAACCGCAACACGTTTCCCCGGGAAGGATCTTCCTCCAACCGGTCCAGCTGTGCCTGTGTTGGGAGCAGCGGGCCTGAGGCAGGCGGTGATAGCCTGGAAACTTCCCCAAAGGGACCCAGGACCTAACTCGATTATGTAACTGATCGAATATTTCTTGGGCATCTGCTCGATGCCAGGGGATGCTGAAATAGAAGGGGCCCCGGGTGGGGTGTCAGGCAGATTCTCGCCCTCCCCTTGCCACAAAGCCGCTGTGTGGTCTTGGGCAAGCCGCGTCACCTCTCTGGGCCTCAGCTCCTTCATCTGCAAAATGGTGGGTAATCACCTCTACCCTCAGGGTGTGGTGAAAACAAAGGGAAAAAAACGTGTTGGGAGGTGTTCTTGTAAATCTCCTCCATAAGGACAATGATGTCTGACCTCGGGATGAGGCCTTCTGAGTCCCTGCCCTCATGGGGCTCATGGCTACAGCTTAGAGGGGCTTCCCTCGAACAGCACGTAGTTTTCCGGGATGCCAACCCAAAAGCATGAAGCAGAGATACTTCTTGCTTCCTGCTTCCGGTTTCTTCCCTGCACCCTCACCCCCAAGGCAGAGCTCCGGCGGCCTCATTTCCTGATCCATTAGCACACATTCTGCAACCCGCATCCCATTCAGTCCCGGAGGGAGGGAGGTGTTTAACAAGCTCTAAGGCGGCAGCTTTCCTGTACGACAGGAATGGTTTTATCGCAGTTCCTGCCCTCTGCCCCAGTAACACGACCTGTCTCATCAGGTGACAGTGAGGATTAAATAAGATATTTATTACGGGGTGCTGGGCCCAGCACGTAATAATAACGTGTCTGCTATTATTGTCGCTGACTTTTTTCCCCCCAAATCACCACCAACACATTTTTTTTTTTTTTTTTTTTTTTTTGGAGAGAGAGAAAGGGTCAAATAGTATCAGGAACGTTTAACCTGGGTGGGATGAGAGGGGCTCCTGGGTAGCTCAGTTGGTTGAGCGTCTGACTCTTGATTTCAGCTCAGGTCCTGATCTCAGGGTGGTGAGATCCACCCCCAATATGGAGATGGCTTAGGATCCTCTCTCTCTCTCCCTCTCCCTCTGCCCTTCCCCAACCCCTCTCAAAAAAAAAAAAATTTTTTTTTAATAAATTCATTGCATAAAATTGTTTCAACTGGGTAGGACGAGAGACACTGGCGCCCCTAACTTCCGGGTGTTCACAGCCACACAGCGAACCAGATCCTGCCCAGGGGCCGTCACCATTGAACCAGTGGGCATTTGATGAGGGGGCTGCCTTCTGAGCAGTCACGTGATTTCCCATTCAGAAAATGCTGCCCTCCCATCAGAGGAGTAGGGTTGAAGAAAACAAAGGCAAGCTAACAATAGCCTCCCAGCACAGGCCTAGGGGTGACGGTGGCCAGCCAGGGAAAGGGGACAAGCCCTATTTGCAAAGTGGGAGAACACGGCCTCTGGCCGGGCTGCGGGACGAGAGCTGGGGATGGGCTCTGACCCCATGAGCCTTCATCTGTCCAACCTGGACCCCCACGGGCCATTCCGTGCACAGGGCACACTCAGCTAATCTGGAAAAGAAGGGGGTTCGGCCCCAATTCCCATGCCCGCTCCACCTTCCCCAGGCCTAGCAGGTGACCCCATCCACACGTCCCCACCACGCCGGAGCCCTGCATCTGGACACAGAGCAAACATGGAGACTGAAGTCCAGGTGGGCCGGAGCACATCCAGGTGTCGTAGGGCTGGAGGCGTCAGGCAGGTGCTCCCAGATGGAGGCCAGGCCGAGACGGGGGTATTTTAAGTGGTTCTGTTTACTCCAGGACAGAGCATAACCTGATGACCCCTGCCCAGCAGAGCAAGCTGGAGCCTGGGAAGAGCTGGCCCTCCGCACCCAGGCACGTCCAGTACTGAATACGGGATGGGAACACGGGGGAAAAGAGGAGAAGCCTGGCACCCAGCCTGCCCTTGTCCGTGGTCGTGAGGTCACTGCCGGGCCTGCTCACCGCAATCCCCATCACAGACTTGATACAGCTCAGGATGGCCAGGGCCTGGCTGAACTGGGACCCTGGACTCTGGTCACTCCCCAGCCCCCTGCCATCACACTGTCAGCCACCAGGCAGGCATCGATGAGGTGGGCCAGCAGGTTACTGTCCCGTACGAGAACCCTATCTCCCAGCAAGTGAGGGAGCGAGCAGAGAATCCCAGCAGCCCCTCCTCTTTGAAAATCTCAGCGGTGCTCAGCTGGACCTGGCCTCCTGGCCCACAGACCGGACCATGGACGCATGGAGATGACCCGTAGCGGGAAGCCAATACGTGGGACAGCGCCCGATCATCATCCCTAGGAGTTCTCCTTCTCTTCGAACAGGCCTTGTCGGAAACCTGCCTGACCTCGTGTGCGCACAGACGATGCACCCTGAGCCCTGGCCTCAGGCCCCGGCCCCCCCCCCCCCCCCGCCCCCTCCCCCCACTGCAACTTCCTGCTCTGAAGCCCCCCACGGTGCCACCCTGATTACTCTGATTTTGACTTTAAGCATAATAAACTGAAGCTTTCCGGCCTGGGCCTGCCATGTGGCCCAGGACCTGGAACAGGTGAGACGCCCAGAGGAGACGCCATGACAACCAGTGACGGATCCCAGCGTATCTACTCCTACGGTTCACTGCATCTAAAAGTGTCACGAGTCTCAGTGAGAGTGAGCCTAGCCCTCTCCATACACCTTTTTGTCTCTATAGAAGTCCCGAGTTCGAGAAGTTTCTCAACACGGACCATTAACAGAAGACTCCAGGGCCCCAGAGGGCAGCCGAGGGAGGCACCTGCCCTTACAGAGTCTAACTGCTTTGGGTGAGGTGTATTGAACTGTACTGTTTGTCTCCCAGCCGGACTGGGAGCTGCTGAGAACAAGGAACACAGGTCTCCATCTACCCGGGCCTGCCGTTCCTGGAAGCTAGTTTAACACACTAGCCCGTCTCCACCTCCAGCCAGGCTCCTCCCCCAACACACCCTGTTGGGGGAGCAGGGCGACCCCCCCCCCCCGCCCGGCTCCCTCAAAGCCAACTGGTAAGATGCCTTGCATCTGAACCCCGATTTGTACTTCTAAAGTTACTTCCTGTGCCTGATCGAGCTCGAGTCTATGAGAGCCCAGAAGGTGGGCGGGGGTGTATTACTGGGCCCAATGCAACGTGGGGCAATAAGCTGAGACCAGAGGAGTAAAGTAACTTCCTCAAGGACACCAGCAGGCTAGTGGCAGAGCTGGACGAGACCACTGCGTCTCCTGACGCCAGGCGCTTTTCTCGCCTCTCTGCCTCGGGTGCGCCTCACCGGTGGGTGCAGGACCGAGTTTTCACCCAGCTCTGAATTCACCGCCCTTACTGTTCGCCGGGTTCTGACGTGCCGTCCCAGCAGCGTGGGGGCCTTTCCTGTGTCCCCCGTCCAACAAGCCCTGGAAAGCACAGGTGATACCTTTTGGTTTCACTTGCCGTAGAGCCAGAAAGACTATTATTCAGTCTTAGTCTTTGAATCTGCCTCTTACTGGCTTTGTGTTTGGGGGAACGGCTTTCTTAACCTCTCTTGAGTTTCACTTACCCCGTCTGCCAAAGGGGTTTAACAAGACCGACCTCACAGGGCAGTTATGCAGATTCGCTGAGCTAACAGGGCCCGGGGAAGTGCCCCGCCCAGTGCCACGCGCTCAGCTACGGGCTCAGGTGGCCCTTCTTCGCCACCACGGCAGCAGCGGGCGTCCCACCTCTCGCTCTCGCGTGCCAAGGTTGGGGACAGAACCTGGTCCGCTCCCCAGCTCGGGATGGAGATGCCCACCCTCCGCGGGTCTGAGGATAAGATCGGACGACGCACGGGCATCGGTGTGACGTGCCCGGGACACCGGGAGCTCCGGTGCGGACGCTCTGATCGCTCCTGGCTTCACGAAAGGGTACCGAGGGAGCTTGCGTTTGCACTCAGCGTACCGCTTAGAGAACTCTTTGCCCTCGCATGATCTGATTTGATCCTCAGACCAACTCTTCCTGAGATGGGCAGAATTACCGCCGACTCTGTTTTGCGGACAAGGAGATTAAAGCCCAGAAAGTTCACTCAGCACAGAAGTTCCCAAGAGCATCTGCTGCTCGTTCCCTGGTCTTTCCCCTTTCTCCCGGTGCTTCCGGAGTTCCCGCTCTCCAGAGAGCCTCCCACCTTTTGTAGGCATTTCTTCGCTGACACCTTCAGCCTCTGCTTGGATACCCTGGGTGACAGGGAGCTCACCACTCATCAATCGCTGGTGGAGAGCTCTGATTTTCAGCGTTGTTAAAAAACAGCCTTGGGCCTAGTTCTGCCCTCAGAGGCACAAAGAACACAAAGTCTCCCCGTTCTATAACGCGGCCTTTAAAATCTCTCCCGTGTCTAGCTGGTCTCCCCCTTAATAGGAAGCACTTAGGTATCACAGCAAGAATAAATCCTTTGAAGGTGGAGAACTTGAGTCCGGGTCGTGGCTCCGGCACTTAAGCAGCTATGTGACTATGGAATAATTGCATAGCTCTCTCACAGGGTATGTGACATTTAAATGCATTTAAATACATTTAAGCTCCCGGGATACAGGCGCTAACGGCATCGATGTGCATCATAAGGCCCACAGTTCCGGGAGGACCAGCCAGATCCCAAGCCCCCCTGACCACGTTTTGCAGCCCCAAACTTGAGCCCAGGGTCGGGCTGCTGCCCAGCCCCACCCCCAGGCAAAGACACAACTGGTGATGACATTGCAGGCTAAAAATTTAGAAAACAGGAAGTCATGTGTTTTCAGGAAGGCAGAGTGGCAGCAGTCCTGGGGTGCCTGTGCGGGGTGTGATGCCCGGCTCGCGGACCCAGACCTCCCCTGCCAGGGGGTTTGCTCCCTTTCACCGAACAACTTTCACTGCGGCAGGAAAGATAGACACCTGGGTCATGACGATAAGCATCAGGTGAAGCATATGTGGGTTTTCTCATTCGGTCCTTACAGCGACTGTGAGAGTACAGCTGGGGGAACTGAGGCTCAGAGAGGTTCATAACGTGCCAAAGGTCTAGATCCAGGGTCGAGCTCAGGCCTGTCTAGATCTCCAGATACTATCTGGTCCAGAATCCTAACCACCCTTTGGCTCTAAGCTTGGACAACTCACTGGCCCTCGGGGCTGGGGAGAGGGGTTCCTCTCCAGGCTGAGAATGGACAGACTCCTTCTCTGAGGATCACGCCACATTAGCAGATGTGTTTCTAAGTCTACCCTTGGCCTTCGTTTGAGGGGGCAGGAGGCTGGGAGGCCTAGAGGATTAACAGGGACGGAAGGCTTGCTACCAAAGTGAGGCTACTCTGGGCCTCTAGAGGCTGACGCACCTGGAGACAGCCTTGACCTAGAGAACGAGTCTACATAACGTGGTACCGTATAATTTCTTGCTACTCTGACTTGCCACGGCCTCCTCGACCTCCCCTCCTCAAATGTTGGATTTCAAACGCTCGCGTTTCATTGTAAAGCTAAATGTCTGATCATAGCTACGCACAAATCATATATTCCCATAGACATGGATTCCACAGCAAAGGGGAAGAAAGGTGTTGGGTTTCTTAAAGGTAACAGGATTATGGAAGAATACTTGCTTTCGCGTATCATTGTTTCCACGAAGTTTGTTCTGATTCTGTGCAATCATTTTTAAAAATTTTCCTATGATCACTTTTCTTTTTATTTTCAAGTAAATTGACTCGTTATAAAAGTGCAGGAAAGTACAAAATAATCAAAATCACCCATAATACCACATTCAAACACAGCCACTATTCACGTGACGGCAGATTGCCTTCCAAAGTGTTTGTTATTTATAAGTTATAATTATTCTATGTGAAACTTTTTTCCCTGAAAAAAAAAATCTGTCGTTTCCTGTTAGCATTATAATTTAACATTATATTTTCATGTTATGTCAGTTATTTATATCCCATGTTTCATGTTATTTCATAGGCTTACTGAATATCCTTTCTAATGGTTGTGTAATAATTCTTCTGCTATTTATTTACCATTTCCCCATTGAAGGTGGTTTAGTTTCCAATTTTTCACCATTGTAAATAACTCTGTGATGAACAGCTTCATTCCTCAAGCTTTCCGCAGGCTTAGAATTCAATCAATAATACTTTGAAAAATGAAAGCTAAGACAACTAGTCCGAAAGAAATATCAGCAACAGATATAAATAGGCGATTCTCAGAGGAGGAAAAACAAGTTGCTTATAAACATTATAAAGAGACTCTTAATCTCACTGCTGGTTAGTACTGAAAGTACAAAATGAGAGAGAGACACGGATCCTATTTTTCATGGATAGTCAGAAGGCCTCAGCTGTGAAGATATGTGAAGGAAGGGCACCCCTGACGGAGGGAGAGCAGAAGCAAAGGTCCTGTGGTGGGTCCAGGCCTGGTGTATCTGAACAGCAAGGAGGTAGATGTGGCCAGGGTGGCATGAGAGAGGGAGAGTGCTAGAAGATGAAGGTTAGAGGGTAAGAGGGTGGGGCGGGGGTGGGGGGTGGGGGTGGGGATTAGTTAGAAACTTCTCAGCCAGTAGATTTTTCTCTGAAGGAGAGTGGGAGCAATTGTAGGACTTTCTCTCTTTTTATAACAAATACACATTATTTTTGGAATTTCAAGAATGTGAATACAATTTAACAGACAAAAGCAGTCAATTGGAATAAACTTTGTTCATGGTTGCCTGGTGGTGGGGGGGGGGGGGCAGGTTGCCTGGAGATGCCCAGGCAAGCTGCAGGCCAGGCCTAAAATCCAGGCTAGGCCGCCAGGGTGCCGACTGCCCTGTAAAGATCATCCACAAGTTGTGTAAGTTCATCTGAAAGTAGTAATCTTTATCTCTTCCTGCCCTTGCCCCATAAACCAAGCTATGGTTTCCACACAGAAAGGGGTGTCTTTCTACCGAGAGGATGCAAATCCCTTCATTCTTGTGCTTTTTCATCATTCGGTAACATGCCTTCAGCACCCAGCTCTTTGTTATGCGCTGAATTGTGTCCCCGCCAAAATTCCTGTGTTGAAGGCCTTGGGACCTCAGGATGTGACTGTGTTTGGAGAAAGGCCTTAACAGAGGTGATTCGGCTAAAATGATGACCTCGGGTGGACCCTAAGCCCACGTGACTGGTTGATCTGGGCACGTCTTATTTGCTCCCCTTTGTGGATGAAGCCACTGAAGGTCAGGGAGGTGAAGGGACTCTCCCGAGGTCCCGAGGCGCATATCAGCAGAGCCTGGATGAGAGGCCAGGCCTTTGTTCGTCCGCACGCGGCACACAGCCCTCACATTATGCTCTCGAACATTAACACGATTTAAAAGAAATCCACTCTATCAAATCCCCTCATGTCAAAATTCCAGGCATGATTTTGCCATTTCTCCGAGACTTGAATTTATTCTGCAGATAAGCCCTCATAGTATGCGCGCACACGTAGACACGCACGGATGTTTGTTACATAGTTATTTGCAGGAGCAAAACCAGAAAAACGGAAACAACGGAAACATCCACCAGCTAGGAACCTAATTAGCGAATTTTGGTATATTCATATGTAGCAGTTTAAGAAACCCAAAACACAACAGATAGTTCTGTATATGCCGCTGTGGAAAGAGCTCCAAGATAATTAGGCGAAAAAAGCAAGCTCTAAATGGATTTATGTATGAAAAAAGAAAGACATATTATATAGGCTGCGTATGTATAATTATACATACAGAAATCTATATCTGCTTAGAGTTTTTGTTTGGGATGATGAGAAAGTTCTGGAAACAGTTGGTAGTGATTGCAAACAACTTTACCCACTGAATTGTACACTTAAAAATGGCTAAAACGGTAAAATTCTGTTTTGTCCACTTCGCCACCATAAAAATGTTTCTACATCTATGCCTATATCGACATTGATATTGATAATATCTGTATACACAAAAAATGTTCTCGACACCTTAATTCAGGAGGAGCCAGGAAAAGAGGAGGGGAGGAGTTTATTTATTTCCCATGAATGTCGTGAGCCCTTAAATCACACGAAATGTGGGCGGCACAGTCCTAGGCTGGGCAAGAGTGGACGCACAGGGACTCATCCTCGAACTAGGCTGCGGCTCGGTGCATTTCTAGTGATCACTCACTGGGGTCTGGAAGAATCTCCAATATACAGACATTTTCGCTATAACGCCGTTTTGGGAATACGGTTACATTCACGTAGGAACACGACAACCCTAATGCCGGCAACCGGCAGGCATGATTATTATTGATGCTATTATTATCCAGTGCTGCCGGAATGAGAGGCAAGGTCTGTCCCTTCCCCAAGGCCGACAGGAGCACCAGCCCGTCTGCCAGGAAGCGGGAGATGAGAGGAGCTCTGGCCACAGCCTGGGCCACCAGAGCCGCAGCCCTCAGCGAGGCGGGCACCCAAGAGGCCGAGCAGGCTTCTGGGCATCTGCAGCTGAGCGGCCTGGGCAGCTGAAGGCAGACCCGGGGGGGGGGGGGGGGGGGGCGCGCTGGAACTGCAGCCGTTCCGCGTGCTCTCGGAGCTGTCCTGCAGGCCCCAGGCCATTGAAGTCACCCACCTCCTCAGGGCTCCCCTGGCACCCATAGCAGACACCTGCTGACCCCACGCCCCCTCCAGCCTGGGGCTTCCTTGTCCACCTCTGTAGGCCCTCGCACTGTGCAGGACATGGTGGCAGACTTGGGGCAAGGCACAGGCACAGGATGAGGCCTCGAGGAGCACTTCCCACTGCACCAAGTTTCTCAGAGGTTGGGGAGCAAACACTGTTTTGGTTCTAAATCAGACCTGGGCCTGAGTGTACTCCTGGGCCAGAGTAAACTGCTACTACGCGCCCCGGGATTTAAAGAGGCCACGCGCTCCCGGCCTGTGGGGTTGGGCCGCCTCCTGGAAAGGGGAAGGAGAAGGACGACTGGCTCCAGAGGCTTCTCCAGAGACGGCCATCCCCACACTCACTCCTCGGGCCCCCCCACCCGCGGCCTGACCCGGGGGCGCCCCCCGCCCGGGCTGTCAGGGCCCACCCAGGCGCTCTCGGGCGCGGGGCTCCTCACTCCCACGACGCCTAAAGCCCGGCCCTGCCCGACCCCAGCCCCGGAGTCACCGGCCGAATCCATAAAGGGCAACCTTGGCCAAGAGGGAGAGGAAACCCGGGCCCAGGGAAGGGGGGCCGAGGCCCCGCCCGCGCGGGCGGCCTGGGCGGGCTCCCGGCCGCGCCCCCCACCCTCCCCAGGGCGGTCGCCGTCTGTGCGGTTACGGGAGCAGCGGCCCCGCCCCCCCTGCCCGCAGCCGTCTCCTCCTCGAGGTTTCCTGTTGAGCTGCCATCCAGGGCCCGGGTTATCGCCCGTGATCTCCCATCTAAACTGCTCACACACTCAGGCGCCCGCCCCCACTTGCGGTCCCTTTCCCCCGAACCGCACCGCCCCAGCCCTCTCGGCGCTCACAGGTCGCCAGGCCCCCCGAGCCCTCGGGGGCGGTGGGACGCCGGGGTGGGCGGGGCTGTTTCCCAGGCGTCGGGCGGGGGCGAGCGGGGGGGCATCCGAGGGTCCCTCCAGAGAGCCAGGGGTCCGCCTGGGGTGGGGACGGCGACCGGGCGAGGGCTCGCCCAGGGAATGCCCACCCGTGTCCACCGGCGCGCGGGGTCTGGAGGAGCGAGACGCAGAACCCCGCCGGCTGGGCCTCCGCCCCCAGCGCGCTTCCCGCGGGAGCAAGCACAGGGGTCTCTCTGTTCTCACACAGGGGGACTCCACATGTCGTCAAAGCTGCCGCTCTCACAATCGGCAGCTGCTTTCATTTTGGAGCCCCGCTTGAGCGCTGTTTCCGGGCTTTCCTGGGGCGCACGCCCCGCCAGGGCAGAGCCCTGGATCTGAGCTCGCCCTCTGATGGGGCACTGCTCTGGGGACTCCAACAGCAGGCGCCGGGACCGCCGCTGTGCGGTGGGGGGAGGGGGTGCTCCCCCACCCCGGGACAGCAGTGAGGAGCCATTCCTGGGGAGGCCAGTGGCCCAGGAGGTGGCGACTTTCTGGTTTTCTCTGACTTGTGCTGACCAGGTCCCCTTGAGAAGGTATTTACGAAAAATACAGATGCAGAGAATTTTGACTTGGCAAGACAGCAAAAAGTCGGTTGAGCTCGTTCCTGGGCACAGAAGGGTTTCTTTGCTCCTCTTGGCCTGGAGCCCCCGGTTTGGTGTGGGGCCTTGTGTGAGAATCGCCCCCAAGCTGCTGAATTAGAGTCTCTGGAGCTGGGTCCAGGGATCTGTGTTTTAACATGCGCCCCCATAGTCTCATGTACACCCTGCTTCCGGGACCAGTGCCTTCTGGGTTGGTTGGCTCTGGAAGATTCTCTGAGTGCCTCCGCCCCACCTGAGCATTTGTGGACAGGCCGCTCCCTGAGGGAGGGCAGCCCCGAGGCTCTCCGTCATAGACACAGAGCACCCTGATGGGGACTAATACTCACACACTCCATCTCCGTTGTCAGAGAGACCCCCGGGGGAGCCACGACTGTGACGCTGCAGATCTGTCTCGTGTCCATTCCCCACGTTTATTCGTGCCGATGTGTGATCGCAGGTGGACATCATGTCGTACCTACAGGGCTGACTTTGCTGGAAATATCCTGACGGGGATGGTCCTGCCCTGCCTTCTTCACATCCAGTCACATGCTAAGGACCGGCTTCCGGGGGGGCCCTGCCCAGGAAGACCTCACAGCCACCTGGGTCTTGGGACATTCTGAGCAGCTGGTGTGAGATGCCAGCCCGGGGAGGGCCGGGAGCCGGGGTGGGCGTCTCACGCTGCATCAGCACTGCCTCTGAGGCGTCCTTTGCTCCTGGTAGGGGAGCCACAGCTGCTCTGGGCAATTCAGGGACTCGGAGTGTCTTCCTCAGGGCTGTGTGGAAATGGGATGGGGGTGACCGGGTGGTCCATGCACGCTTTAGTCCCCCTTGCAGGGTTAGCTGGTCACAGACAACAAGCCCGGTTTCCAAACAGACCAGAATGACCACCAAAGGAGGGAAAAAACAAAGAAATGTTGCAGCCAAATCCGAGCTGGCATCTTGCCCCCATATCCCCTTCCCTGATGTATCCTGGATGGAGAAGGAACAAAATCACCCACCCACCCTGTTAGAGGAGAACTGCTGAAGTGAAGCCAGCCAGCGGGGAACATAGGCCAGCGCAGCCGTGGCCACAAACGAGCGCACTTCCGTTTTCCCAGGCGCTGCCTATGGCCCTCCGTCCAGTTCTGGCTCCCCCTGCCCCTCCAGGGATCTGCTGCACGCCTTTCTCGGCCCTCGTCTTGCCCCCGAGGCTTCCAGAGCCCCCGCCCACCGCACCTGCCAAGCATCAGTTATTTTTAGTGCAAAGAGCACTTTATTTGTTGCTCTCATTGTGTGGAAGGGGCTCCTTCCTACTCAAGTAGATTGCAGGTTGCTAAAGGGCGAAGACCACGGCTCCTCGCTCTTCTGTTCCTACTGCTGTCGGTAGGAAGCCCAGTGGTAGGAATTTCGGGACTCAGTAATTCCATAATTGCTTGGATAACGGAGGCACGGATTCGTTGACTGGCTGCGTAGTGGTCATTAATGCCGTGAAATGAATTTTGCCCCGGACCCATCGAAGAACCTCCGAGTTGGAAGAGAGACCATTTGTATGGGAGCCTTGGCTAATGCTGTCATGCAATGTGTGTGTCCTTGGGGAAGCTGCTTCCCTCCGGTTTCTTTGCCTCCACAACGAGGGCCTTAATATAACAGTCTTTATGGTTCCTGGCAGCTGTGATCAGTGTTCAAGCCGGCCATCAGAAAGAAAAATACTTCAGATCTCGTAATGAGGAGACATCACAGAGTGTCGGTTCCCAAGCGTGCGCTCCACCGTCCCCGCTGTCCCGGTACACATGGGACGTGAGCGAGTGGGCGGGGGACGTGGCAGCTTCCGAGGCCTGGAGGGAGGAAGGTGGGCAGGGCCTTTGCTCATGGGTGGACCCCGGGGTGAGCAGGCCCCCGGCCCCGCCAGGATGACGCTTGGACAGAGAACGAGCTGAGGGGCTGACCAGCCCACTGCTTCTAGTAGGCCTGCGCTTACCCCAACCTTCCATTAGACTCTCCAGCTCGGCAAACTTTCACTCATCTCTCAAGGCTCTGCTCAAATGTTACCTCCTCTGGGAAAACTGTTGTGCTCCCTTCAGTGGGCACCTGTTTCTAGTCTATGAATCATGGGTTAAATGTATTGGTTTTTTTTTTTTAAAAAAAGGTGTATTTATTTATTTTGAGAGAAACAGAGGGCCTGCGAGTGCATGAGCCTGTGGGGGAGGGGCGGAAAGAGAGGGAGAGCGAGAATCCCAAGCAGGCTCCACGCCGGCAGCACAGAGCCCAGTGCGGGCTCCCACGAACTGCGAGATCATGACCTGAGCCGAAACCAAGAGTCAGACGCTTAACCAGCTGAGCCACTCAGGCGCCCCTAAATCTATGGGTACACAGAATATTAGCGACATGTTCAAATAACACATTCAATATATTTTCCTTCAACCTTCCGATACCTGTTCAGATGAAGTACCTCTAAATTACAGGGATCCAAATGTGAACCTTGTAAAAAAGAAAAGAAAAGAAAAGGGGGCAAGAAGTCCAGTACTTTCTCTGTATTTCCAGGCTGTAGCGTGTTGCTTGTATTTTTTCACATCAACAATTGGACACATCGCTTTAAATTGAGAAGAACTTCCTGATAATGAATCTGGGGGTTGAAGAAAACCATATTGAGCATATCGTTTGAAAATGTAGTTAACATTCCGTTTAAAGATAAGTAGTATTTAATATGATAAATACTTGACAGTATTAATATGATAAGTTCTTGACAGATGTTTGCTAATTATTCGATGATGGGTCTGTTCCCATTTAAAAATTAAACTCCACTAGGGGCGCCCGGGTGGCTCAGTCGGTTGAGCATTCGACTTCGGCTCAGGTCATGATCTCGCGGTCCGTGAGTTCGAGCCCCGCGTCGGGCTCTGTGCTGACCGCTCGGGGCCTGGAGCCTGCTTCAGATTCTGTGTCTCCCTCTCTCTCTGCCCCTACCCCCGTTCATGCTGTGTCTCTCTCTGTCTCAAAAATAAATAAACGTTAAAAAAAATTAAACGCCACGACATCTGGAATATATTTTACTCTTCTTTGACTCTCCAGTCCCCAGCTAGCTCCAGCATGAAGCAGGTAGTCATCAGGGTTTGAGGAGTGAATAGCTGATCAAGTCTGGTAGGTTTTGCTTGAACCCTTACTCTGAGGCTGAGCCCAGAGAGGGCTGCCTCCCTCATTTCTGTGTTTCCAGCTCTCTCCCCCTAATCCCTTCAAAAGTTTGACAAGAAGAAATAAGATTAAGACTAAGAGCTCTACGTCTTCGACGTTGAGGCACAGAAGTAAGCGTCAGAGAAATCTGCCCCCTGTGTGCGGGAAGATACCAGAGAAAGACCCCGTTTCCCACCCGGCCAGGCTGCTGACTCGTCTTGCGGCCTGTAGCAAGCTATTTCTGAGCTCCTCTGAGTCTGAGCAGGGGGGAGAGGGGGAGGGCCGGCGGGGCGGAGGATGCCAGGAGGGAGGAGGGCCTTGTGCGTTTCCAAGTCTCCCGTGCAGGTCGGTTGTGAGGCCGTGGGGCTGCTGGTGGGCCTGAAGCCCAGCTAGAGGGGGAAGGCTTTCCTGGAGTGTGTTTGTCAGTTTGGCAACCCTCGGCGTGCCCAGCAGCCCACGCCCGGCCAGCGCTCGCCTGTGACGTACTTCGTTTGCATGGATCAAAGGCCCCACAAAGCCTGCGTGCGCCCCTGCAGCTGGGGACGTGCTGGGGGACGTGGGCGGTGGTGGGCTGAGGGCTTGTTGGGCTATCACCTGTCTCCCAGGGACGTGGTTCACCCTGTGGCCTCGGGCCCCAGCATGGGCCCTCCCCCTTCTGGCGAGCCTTGGGCCCGTCACCTCCCCTCTCGCCGGCCCCAGTTATCTCAGTTTGGTCAGCAGGGCGCCTCCCCAGGACCACCAGGATCAGTGAGGTCCGCTCCCAGAGCCGAAGGTGGCAGGTGCAGCACCCTCCCGCCATTCTCGTTTCCCTGTTTGATTCCACCTCTAGATTTGTAAGTAGAGACAGATTCCAGTATCCCTGTAGAAAAGCAACTAGAAGACCATACAGCAAAGCGTTCCATCTCGGTTTCTGAAAAGGTGGGTGCTTTACATCTTTTTTATGCCTTTCCCCGTTCTCATACAAGAATATGACGCTTTGAATTAAGAGAGAGTGGTAACGGTACATTTTTGATGCCTTGTATTAACCACCCCTGTCCTCATCCTGAGCCACACTGTAGGTCACTGAGCATCTAACTCACTCTGCATTCTTCAGGCGTACACCAGCAGGATGTGGGTAGCTGATGGCACGCTGGCGTTAAAGGCTGGTGCAACCGACTCACCGACTCACCGCACAGCAGAAGCTGCAGGGGGCCAGCGGGACACTCAGCGCGGTACAAGTCGCAGAGGCCTCGGCCTCCGTCACCGGCCAAGCAGCGCGGAGCCCGTGTGGAGCCCAGGAAGCTGATGGGAGCACATCGACCTCCTCATCCCACTCGGGGCCCCACCTCCCCGCTCACAACCCAGGGCCAGGACCACGCTGGACCACTGGCCAGGTCACGGGCCAGTGTTTCCGGAAGCGGTCCCAAAAGGCAGCTTGGTCTCCGGGCTGGCAGAGGAGGCCCGTGCCTGCCGGGCACCAAGTGTGGCCCTGTAGCTAGACCCGCGTGGCGGAGGGAGGGGAGCCCATCCCTGTGACGGGCAGGGATGCTGGCAAAGCGGCTGTTCTGGGACCCGGGAATCTCTGCGTGTGTAAATGAGCGTATCTGAATGCATGAGTGCCCGGGGAAGATCGCCCGGGGGAGAGGTGCGCCTGGGGCCTACAGAGGGCAGTCAGCTCCAGCCCCATTTACAGAGGAGAGGCACCTGGGCCACTTCCTGGCCTCCTTCTGTCTGTAATGTCAGAGAAGAATGTGAGCGGTCGATTGGCAGAAGGGGCAGACTCCCAGCCCGGAAGATCTGCCCTCCGGCCTTTGCGGCTGCGGCCCCGTCCAGCCCTCCTCCAGCTTGCCTCCCGCCCCGTCCTGTCTTCTTCCCTCTAGTTTTCTCTTGTTTGTCTCCTCCCCACATTTCCTCCGATTCTCCCCTCCCAGCCTTTTCTTCCTCTGTCATCCTCCTCTACCTCTCCTCGTACACAAACGGTCCCTTCTGGAGGCAGCATCACGGCCTGGCACCTCGGGTAGCCTGGGGTGACATGTTGCCCAGCAGCCCCGGCCCTAAGGGCTTGGGGACTGTTCCTTTGGCTAGACCCGGCGCTCCGGGGGCGGTCAGCAGGTCACCCTTCCCAGCATCTGCACAGCTTTTCTGTGTGTCCCCCATGAAGGGCAGGAACTGCCCTGGACTACTTAGAATAAAGGTCACCCTGTCCACTCTAGTATAGGAGTCCCCCAGGGAATTGCAGGCAGGTCTGCGACATGACCTATGACCTGGGCCAGCAAGCCTTTCTTCCTCCCCAGACAGGCCAGGTACACACAGCAAACTCACATTGCCATCGGCTGCCCTTTGCAGCAGCACCCAATTAGCGCTGCTCATTCCTGCCTCCCATCTGACTTCAAATACCCAAAGCCTCCGGAGCTGGAAGCAGAGACCTGAAAAAGTCATCATTTCTTTTCTTTCCTTTCTTTTTTAAAATTTTAAAATATTTGTTCATTTTTGAGAGAGAGTGCGGGTGGGAGTGGGGGAGAGGCAAAGAGGAGACACAGAATCCGAAGCAGGCTCCAGGCTCCGAGCCGTCAGCACAGAGCCCGATGCGGGGCCCGAACCCACAAACTCTGAGATCATGACCTGAGCTGAAGTCAGACGCCCAAACCAACAGAGCCACCCAGGCGCCCCAATCATTTCTTGGTTTCTAAAGGAGAAGGGGGGGAAGGGGAGGGTAACACACACACACACACACACACACACGCACTAATTCACACAAAAAAATGAAAGTCATCTTCACGGAGGCAGCCTGCTGGGATATTTAGAACCTGGGTTTGTAATTTGCATCTCTCTTTTCTTGATCCTGCACATCGGCCTCCAATTTAGTGCGAACTTGAACTAAACCTGGGCTAACTTATTAGCTGAACCCCAAATTCAAAGAGTCATTAGGTTTTCAAACAAAATCTAACTTTTAAGCTTAAAAAGAGTAGACCTCCGTGAAATGAATGGTTGGAATTTGATCTGAGTCTACATAAATTTATATCCTAAGGTTATTAAACTAAAGAGAATACCAACCTACTGCCTGAATTAAAACTAGTGATTCATTTCAGCTAAACACATTTTCTTTTTCTGTGAAGACCACGCCCAATTTAAAGGGGCGTGGTCAGGGGGAAACAGGACAGAAAAGGTTTGTTTGTTTATAATGTTTTGTTTGCTGGCTTAGTAGCACACAGCCCTGGAGGGGCGTCAGGGTGGCTAGGTCGGTTCAGCATCCGACTTCGGCTCAGGTCAGGATCTCACAGTTCGGGTTCGGTACTGACAGCTCAGAACCTGGAGCCTTCTCGGATTCTGTGTCTCCCTCTCTCTCTGCCCTCCCCTGCTCGTGCTCTGTCTCTCTCTCTCTTAAAATTAAATAGACATAAAAAAAATAAAAGAAGCACACAGCCCTGGAGATGCCCTTCTCATTCCACAAGACCACAGAACACCCCAGGAATCCTGACTCTGGCTAAGAAGACACACGTCTTTAATAACTGCCCCCCAAAATGGAAACCCCTGCAGTTGAATGTTTGGCTGTACATTGTTTTTCTCCAGAACGTGCCAATTGTGGCACGTAGCAATTGCCTTTTTATTGGGCATTAATAAAGCTGTTGTTAAGTACCCTTCCTTTGATAAGCTTAAATTACAACCGGAAATAATAAGCTTACAATCTCCCCCCCAGCCAGATGCCACTCTTCTGAAACAAAATCACCCCGGGGTTGCAACCGAGCTCAGCATGAAGCCACAGTGTTCTGCATCCCAATTTGTGATGTATTGAAGGCAGCTTATTTATTTGCCTAGCCTGCATTTCTTACTGGGTTTTTACAGACACTTAGCTCCAAATACAGAGGCTGCCTGCCTGCTGTGAGTTGTGTGTTGGGTTCCTAAACAACCCCTGTTTTTCTTCTGGGGAGGAGGAATTTAATTTCAGCACCGGACATCTCTAGGGGTTGCATCAGCCAGTAATGGCTCTGAAATAGTCTCCTTTAGCAAACTCTCGGAGAGGAGCTGCCTCGGGCTCAGAACTGGCTGCCTCCTGGGTGCTTTGGGCACCCGCGCTGATCCCAAAAGCAGTTAGGGGCCCCAATACCTTGAACTCCCCAAAACTATTTTTCTCAGCACCCCACTCCGTCCCCCCTTCTGAAAGCAGAAGGCCACTGCAAGCAGGGTGAGTGAAGATGGGGAAAAGGGAAGAATTCTGCCTGTAGTTTTTCTGGCTCCGAAACACCTGACAACCCGTGACAGCACTAACCTGAAACTTCACTCATCTCTGTTTTAAAGGCAAAAATTGTCAAGTTGATGTAAAAAAAAAAAAAAAAAAAAAAAAAAAAGCAAGGACAAAGAACAAGGGAAGCACGATTACTGACTGCAATATTCACCTGCCATGAACCTCTGTCCTCTTTCCTTCTCTCCCCCTTTCCCTCCTTCTTTTCCTGTCTCCATCCTTCCCTTCCAAAGACCTGTCCAGACATGGAATAGGTTTACAAGCCTCGTGTTCAGAGTTCTGGAAGCACTCCCACTGCCCCACCCCGACCTCGTCAGCCTCCCGGGGCCACCAACTTCTCCCCAGCCAGAGGGCAGCGAGACAGAACGCAGAAAGCCGCAGATAGGCTCCCCACCTTCCTTGGCTCTGCACCTGTAGTGTTTCCTCAGCTCCTTGTAGCCGAGGGAACAAGAAGTAAAAGCGTTGGTTTCCCTGAAATATTGCAGCGAGTTTATTTATTTCACAGCAGGAATTATTTATCTAGCCCGGGCTGCCAGAAAATTCTGAGCATCTAGTCATTTGGAGGTCATCGATGACTGGCCATGCCCTCTCCATATTTCTCTGGTTACAGTTAAAGTAGTTCTTGGAGCAGTCAGCTGGGTGATATTAACTCCCTATCTTTCTTCTTTGCTAATTTGAGTGCTCAGATGATACATGGCCAGGCACAAACACACTCCTGACAGCGGTTGCCAAGGAATATTGCTTTTTTGGACTTTGACACCCGCTCCAACTTTGAGAGGAATTTAAGTGATATTTACTGCACAGAAATTCCTCACTGGAGCTCTGCTCTGCTGGCTGAGCCCGCTGACAACACATTAGATTTATTCTGGCATCTACTAGCCCGAGACTCAAACTTAATTAACTTCACTGGGGGTCTTGGTTGATGCTTTGGAGTCTGCAGCTCGGTGCAGACCTCATGATTGGGACCAATCACCATGTTTAGGAGGACCTCAAATGAGACAAACGAACAAAGAAAAGAACCCTCTCCCTCGCACACTTGTCTGACCATTTGCCGGGGTACCTCGGACCTCCTTCAGGGAAAAAAAAAAATCAGTTCGTCTTTGGACTAACAGAGCCGGACGGTTCTGTGTATGACATTTGAGTCCATCTTGACATTGTATCACTTTGGATTTTTTTTTTTTTTTTAACGTTAGGACTGGGGACTAATGATGTTGGGGAAATTTACACTTCGCGACAATCCGAAGACTAATGATTTCCCTGCCCTGCCTTTTTAACCCCAACTTTTTAAAAGTCACTCAAATGCTGAAAATAAAGGTGAACTCATTTCATTCATGAGGGAAAATGTGTGTTTGTATGTGTATATTTAAGCATGTGTATACACATGCATGTACTCATATCTATGTGTATGTGAGTACGTGTGTAATGTACATGGGGGTGCTCAGGGGTGGGGACTGTTGAGAAGTGGGGGGAGTGATAACCCGGTAGCACAGCCCCACTGGCCGGAGCACCTTGGTTAGTTAGGAAGTGTGAAAAGGCATCAGAAGGCCTGGCTGTTGTTCCAAAAGTACTTCATCCTTTTTAACCACCTGAAAACTCTCATCTCCCATTTGGGATGTTCAAAGACATGAATTCTAGGGGGATGTTTTCCGTTCGACAAATAATTCTGTCGTGTTGGGTCATTACCAACCTCCCGCCTGCTTCTCTGCCTTGGCGACTCAGAACACGGCACTTTGCAGATAAACGGGAAACGCAGTAAAGGTTTATGTCCCTCACCACCCCCCCCAACCCCACTGGGGGACCCTGGCGGAGGTTGGCCCTGGCTCTAATTGTTGCTAGGGTTGTGCAGCGCGGACCAGAGTGCTGGGGGCTGTTCTTCTCGGGCTTGCCTGGTTTTCGATCACTGTTTTGGCCAGTCCTGGGGTTCTGCTTTATTCTCAGATTTATGTGTCTGCTTACACCTCCTGCAGCACCGTCTGCCCCCACCCCTAACCCACTCAGATGAAACCCGGCAGACTTGCTCACATCCCAGTGACCTAGGGCCTCTGTCTGGTCGCTTTAATATCCGTATGGTACGTCTGTGGGCTATTTCCCACCCTGGACACTTCCTCATTCCAGACATTTGGTAACAAATCGAAATCGCGGAGCCATATTACGTGCACAGTTCTCCAATCCCCTCAGCCAATTCATAATTGACTTTTAAATCATTTAGGTGCGAAAGCAAATAATAATAGCCCTACTGTTCAGCAGCTAATAAATTCTAGCTCATGAAAACTGAGGGAGAAGGTTTAGACCATAAAAATTAAATATTTATATAGATACTATATCCGCATAGACATATAAATGCACATACACACGCATTTTAGGCATCACTATTCATTTTTAATTTCTGACGTGGCGTTCAGTAAAAAGAGATTTCCAGCAAAAAAAAAAAAAAAAAGAAAGGAAGACTTATTGCTTCCAAATTAACATAAGAAAACACCCCTGTGATAGCATCCTCCTCCCTCGATAAAAGAAAAAAAAAGGGACACAAAAATATTGAATTGACAAAATTATTATCTTTTCTCTGTGGTGAGAAAGGTGACTTAATATCCATAAAGAACTTAGAGCTCCCTCAGTTGAAGGATGCTCTATAAATACCAATCATCATTACAATTTATTATTGAACAGAGTCAATTTTTTCATCCAAGCCATTTTTCAAACCTCTCGTAGCACAGGCCTGTCTGATGGGGGCTCTGACACAGAGCCAAAACACCTCTCACAGACACGGAGAAGCCATCAATCAGTTTAATGTGAAGGTTCCTCCAAGTCAGCCTCTGCTAGACCGACGGGACCGCTTGAGCCACCTGCCTTCGCTTCAGCCCGCCGACTTACACTGGGCCCACATCACAGGGCTCAGTCCCTGGGGAAGGGCTGGTCTTTCCTCCCCGGCCACCTTGCTCCCAAGAAGGGGACACCGAGGCTAGGGAACCCTCATTTTTCTCTGCCCACCACCACCGCCAGCCCTGCCTTCTGCTAACTTGTAACCCACAAATCTACAGGGGTTAACACTTCTGCTCCCCACAAACTGGTCACTCTTAGAAGTCCTGCACCTACTGGTCGGTTGTGAACCGAGGGGATGAGAAAAAAACAACGCGCTCTTTCCTTCCAGGCAGTGGAAGGAAGCTACGCTCCCAAGCATAGAAAAGACGCAAACTGCCCGCAAAAACAGAAGTTGCTGAAACTGGAAAAAAAAAAAAAAAAAGTGATCAGGTTTCAAAATAAATCTTTCAAAAACTTTGGCAAGCGAGAATTACACATTTGTGGGACTGAGTTCACTGAACGTGCTGGACCCAAACCTGAGGCCCATAGGACTGATCTGTCGAATTGGAAGACGGAGACCCATTTGATTTGCAGGAAGGCCCAGCCACACAATCAAGGGATTCACTGGAGAAGGGAGTCAAGTCTCTGCCCGTCCTTCAGGACTGGATCGCTTCCCAGTCCACTTAAGAGCTTATTGTTGATGTGGATACCCTGACACGCTAAGATGGTCACATGCACTGAGTCAGCACTTTTAAAAGATTTAATTAAAATTTTTAAGTAGACTCTACACCCAATGTCAAACTCAAACTTACGACCCGGAGATCCAGAGTCGCGCGCTCCAGGGACTGAGCCCGCCAGGCGCCCCAGAATCAGCATTTTTTTCATCTGATGGTTTTGTTATCCAGACATGATTTTTTTCTCAAGAACAATATTGTTAAAAATTAAAAAAAAAAAAAAAGAACAATGCATGATTCCTCCCCACCCCCCCCCCTTTTTTTTAAGAACTGGGTCTGAAAGGAGAAAGAGAGATAAAGGAAAATGTGCAGGCGAACGACGTCAAGTCTGAGAATAAATCAGTGCCAAGTGTTCCTTCAGTCACTGAAGACCTGTAACAAAGTGCCAGAGTGGGTCCCTGGGCCCCTGCCAATGCCCCTGCCTCTCCCGGTGTCTCGAAGGGACTCGAGAGTCAGGCTTTGGATCTCTTTTCTCATCTTGAACTCGCTGCCTTTGTGACCTCATCCCTTCCTTCTTGGGGCTTCGAAATACCTGCCTGTGCTGTTGACCCCAACAATCAGACCTGCAGCTCCAGCCACTCCCCCCTGAAATCCAGACTCGCACCTCGACTCCGTGTCTGATGGGCCATGGGGCTCACTTCTGCTCCTCCCACACCAGCCTGCATTTCCAGAGACCACGGGGTAATGGTAGGATGAATTTGATTTCTCAATTCAAAAGTGGGGGGGGGGATAATTTTATATTCTATATAGCCTTTCTGATTCCAGGAGTAAAAATGTTAATTATAGAAATGTTGGAAACTATAGAAAAGCATGAACGAGAAAATAAAAATTTCCCACAACCCCCCCCACCCAAACATAATCACTACTAACATTTTGCTGTATTGTCTTCCAATGTTTATTCTAATGCTTTTTTTTTTTTCCCAAAACTGGGGTCATAGCCCCAAGAATGCCTATTCTTGACTGTTCTTAAGTATTGTTATGTATAGTTATTTGGCAACCCCCCACATTGCCAGAAGTATAGGTTTTTGTAGATTTTTGAGTATTCTAGTGTTGCAATAGGTATCTTTGAACACGGGCATTTTTATGCCTATGATTATTTCTCGAGAAATAAATTAAGACACATGGGAATACGTAACCGAAGGGAATAAATATTTTTGAGACTCTTTAAGCTTAGGGCTGATTACTTTCCAGAAAGACAGTGCCAATTTACACAGGGCAAATGTTTTTTGTTTTGTTTTTAAGTTATTTATTTATTTATTTATTTATTTATTATTTTTAGTAAACTGTAAACCCCCTATGATGCTTGAACTCACGACCCCAAGATCAAGAGTCACATGCTCAGGGCATGTGGGTGGCTCAGCAGGTTGAGTGTCCAACTTTGGCTCGGGTCATGATCTCACGGTTCATGAGTTTGAGCCCCGCGTCGGGCTCTGTGCTGACAGCTCCCCGTCTCTCTGCCCCTCTCCCACACATGTGCCGGTGTGCGTGCTCTCTCTCTCTCTCTCCCTCTCTCTCTCTCTCTTAAAATAAATAAATAAACTTAAAAAAAAAAAGAAGTGATTTCTAAGAGCATGTTACTGGAGATATTCAGCCTTTCACGTCGCATATATTGTGAATATTTTCCCACTTTGTCATCTACCTCTCACCTGGTGTTTTTGACATCTAGAAATTGAAATTTAAGTAGTCAAATACTTTGCTTTTACTTATATGCTTAGAAAGTATTTCCTCATTTTGAGATCAAATATACATTCACTTATATTTTCTGGAAGGCACTATTTTCAATGATGTTCTGGAAAACAATCACAATGAAAAATTAAGAGACGGACGGCAGTAACCCAGTTGGTGAATTTTATCTATTGCTAAATGTGTTTGTATCACACGTAGTATGTGTGCATCGGGAAAGCGAGTCTAGCAAAATTGACTTTTTCTATCTAAACGCGGCAAAATTAAGAAGGCACAGGTGTGGATTGTTTTCAAGGGGACAAGTACACACAGCCACGATCACTTTTTGGTGTCATGACACTTCTGTTAGGATTTGCCAACACTACATTGGGTCCCTCTGCAGCTTATTTAACTTATCATGGTTTCTTTAAAGAAATAAAAATCAGGGGCACCTGGGTGGCTCAGTCGGTTGAGCGTCCGACTTCAGCTCAGGTCACGATCTCGCAGTCCGTGAGTTCGAGCCCCGCATCAGGCTCTGTGCTGACAGCTCGGAGCCTGGAGCCTGCTTCGGATTCTGTGTCTTCCTCTCTCTCCACCCCTCCCCTGCTCACGCTCTGTCTCTCTCTGTCTTTCGATAATAAATAAACGTTAAAAAATTTTTTTAAATAAAAATTTAAAAAAAATCAAAAGGACAGAAGCATCCGTAGGAAATGCTGTCAATGTGTCTATATGGTGTGGCTGCCTATCTCGTGTCTGATCAAGCCTCAGCTCCTGTCGGGCGTGGTGGTCCCACGGCCCAGTGACTTCATGTCCTGGAGAAGCTTCCTTCTGGCCTGGGCAATGCCCTGTGCAGCCTGCGTCTGTGAGTTCCTGTGCTTTTTCTCAATTTATCCCGTGCACCCATTAGCAGGCTGTGCCCTCAGGTATGAGAAAGGCCAAAGAGAGGTTATTTTTTGAGCTTGGGAACGCTAAAAAATGTTTCCACGTACGCTAGTGGTAATTGCTTTTTTTTTTTTTGCTTTATGCCACTTTGACTTACGAAAGTTTTCGTGGGACCCTTCTTTCAGATGGCAGGGGAAGCCTGTATTCGAGTGCTCGGGCCTGGAAGGATGTCAGGTATTGACCCCTCAGGTGTCTGCCACCATTTGCTTTTTACACACACACACACACACACACACACCCCTATGGTCTTAGGTCTTCTAAAGCCTCGCCTTGAAAAGCGGTAGATCTATATTCAGCCTCCCTATCAGGGCCTCTGGGTGATTCTTTCCCCTGAAATGACCAGCTGTCTCCCAGAGTCTCCACCCGGTGCCCAGGGGCAAGCTTGGCTTCTCCCTCCCTCTGCTCACCACATCCTCCCTTCTGGGCCTTTCCGTCGCCCCACCTCCATCCGAGAGCAGCTTCCACCTGGACACTGTCGTGAAAACAGCTGTGGTTGTTTCTAACCCGCGTGCGGACCCTGTGCTCACAGGTCATAGCAGAGATGTGAGGCTCGCTTAGTCATACGCACATCTGGTGACTCACGGGCCTTCCCGGCTCACCTACTCCTTCACCCCCCACAACAGCCTTGAGGACGAGGGGTCGTTATTATCCCCATTGTTAAAAAACAAACACGCAAAATGAAGGACCTGGCCAGACCGAGCTCACACCGTTGGTATGTCCAGCTGGGAGCCCTGGGCCTCCTCTCCTCTGCCACGTGGAATTTGCGCGAGCGTGTGGCCCGCTGGCCACAGTGGAACACAGTGGAACGCCCGTCCCAGACGTTCCTGACCAGAGATCTTCCAGGCTTGTGCAACTCTCCCCGGGAAGGGGGTCTCCCTGCTTCGTGCTGCAGCCCCTCACCCCATCACCGGGTGGTTTCACCTCTCACCGGCCTCCTGGTCACACGGACGGGTAGAGTCTAGCTGTGTGCTTGGCAGCTGACGAATTCCCTCCTTCCTCTACGCGGTGGTGCCTCACACAGCGGAAGGCTGTGCTTGGCCTGCGCCCGTTTGGTCCTTCTACGCCTTTTTTGTCTTACACTCGTCTCTGGGGGGGCTCTGCCTGCTCTGTAACCCCCCCCCAATCCCCACCCCCCCCACCCCCGGCAAATTAGATCAAGCTATGTGAACCCAAGGTACCCCACTACCCCCTCCTTAAATGTTTCTCTCTGATTTCACTTGCGAGATAAATCTGCCTAAATATAGATAGATGGAGATACTGAATATGCTCACTGCCCTGCTTTCCTTCTACCTGGTTCTGAGTCTGGGGGGTGGGGCTGGTGCTGGGGAGGGGGAGCCAACCTCAAGCAAGTTACTGCCTGAGCCTTTAAAGTCAGATTTTAATCTCCTTTCCCCTCCACCCACCCACCCACCAGTACAGTCAACGTCCTGAGACACCTGCTTGGCTGGGGGTGTGAGGGTAGCGGTAGTGGGGTGGGGGTTGGCTGGGGTACACTTGCTTGGTATGCGGGGAGGAAAATTCTGCCCCTGGCCGTAGAGTCTAAACCAGAGCCTCCAAGAGATCTTTTCAGGTAACAGCGGCCAGGCACAAAACACCCTTAGCAAAAGATAGCAGCCCTACCTTGGAAAAGTGCCCCCGGTCTCGGTAGGAAATGTACAACACAAATGGGACTCTGGTCACACTGTAAGCAAGGACGCTGTCAAAGACCACTGGACTTATGTCAAAAGGAGCCAACTGGAAGAGGGTCCCACTGGCCAATGATAAAATCAGTTCGACATCAGTAAGAAAAACAAGTACAACGAATCAAA
Source organism: Lynx canadensis (assembly GCF_007474595.2). Classification (NCBI taxonomy): domain Eukaryota; kingdom Metazoa; phylum Chordata; class Mammalia; order Carnivora; family Felidae; genus Lynx; species Lynx canadensis. The sequence goes on from NC_044319.2 coordinate 10,176,033, forward strand.
ACACTTAAGTATGTTTCAAGCCAGGGCAGATATCATGACACTAAAACCAACAAACAGGGGCGCCTGGGTGGCTCAGTCGGTTAAGCGTCCGACTTCGGCTCAGGTCGCCATCTCACAGTCCATGGGTTCGAGCCCCACGTCGGGCTCTGCGCTGACAGCTCGGAGCCTGGAGCCTGCTTCGGATTCTGTGCCTCCCCTCTCTGCCCCTCCCTTGCTCACGCTCTGTCTCTCAAAAATAAATAAACATTAAAAAACTTTTTTTTTTAAATAAAAAAACCAACAAACACATTTATTGCTCATCTTTGGAGGATGCCAGGGAACTCAACCATTACTGAATTTTTTACTGAAAAAGAAAAAAAAAAAAACAACCCACACACTGTTTTTTGTAATAAAGTGTATCAAACATACGTACAAGTAGAGTAGTAGAAGGAACCTCTGTGCACCTGTTACAGCGGCCACAGATCTTCTGGACCCCTGCCCATGCCCCGCTCCCAGAATTATTTAGAATCAAAGCACACACATTGTCCCTGTCATTTCATCTAAAAGTAACAAATTATTGTAACTAAGGGGAAGGAATCAAGCATTTATCCTGAGTATCAGGATAACCAAATAGTTCATGAAGGGAAGCTTTTCTTTTTTCTTTTCTTTTTTTTTTTTAATATTTATTTATTTTGAGAGAGAGAGACAGAGAGAGAGTGCAAGTGGGGGAAAGGCAGAGAGAGAGGGAGACACAGAATCTGAAGCAGCCTCCAGGCTCCGAGCTGTCAGCACAGAGCTCGAACCCACGAACCGTGTGATCACGGCCTGAGCCAAAGTCAGATGTTCAACCAACTGAGCGACCCAGGCGCCCCCGGGGAAGTTTTTCTTTTTAGAAATATTCCACCAAATAAACAAAAGAAGAGCTAACCCCCAACAAAACAGCAGCTCGGGGCATGATCATCAGTGACATCTCACTACATTATCAGACTTGAATCTGATGAAGCCTCTAGATCCAACTTTCAGTTTAGAAACAGACGGCAGGCAGAGGAACAAGTCCCAAGACGCCACGGGGAAGCCATCAGTGAGATTCAGACTGTGGGAAATCCTATGGGACAAACACCCCAGCTTCCTCAGCAAACACGGTTCGAGGAAATAAAGGGGGTGGGGGTGGGGGATAGGAAGCTTTAAGTACAAAAGACACGAAACATACAAAAAAAAGACACATAAGCCAGTTAGCTCCTAATGCAAACAAACGCAAAAGTGAAAAAAAAAAAAGAAGAAAAATGAGGAGGTTGGAGAGGTTGAAATACACAGTAGATATTTGATGATATTAAGGAATTATTGTAAATTGTCTAAGTAGGATACCGGAATTGTGGTTATGTTAAAAAAAAGGGGGGGGGGGCGCCTGGCTGGCTCAGTCGGTTAAGCAACTGACTCCGGCTCAGGTCATGATCTCGCGGTTCGTGGGTTCGAGCCCCACGTCGGGCTCTGTGCTGACAGCTCAGAGCCTGGAAGCCTGCTCTGGATTCGGTGTCTCCCTCTTTCTCTGCCCCTCCCCAACTTGTGCTCCCTCTCTCTCTCTCTCTCAAAAATAAATAAAATGTAAAAAAAAAAAAAAAATTAAAAAAAAAGGTCCCCATCGTTTAGAGATACTTACTGAAATGTGTACATGAGGTTCATTTTATTATTTTCTCTGCTTTTATACATGTTTGGAACTGAGACAGCCACCCCGCTCTCCCCTTTAGAAGTCAGAGCGTTGGTTAGGGGTGACCCTACCCCCGTCACTACAACACCGTGTGTCGAAATAGCAATTTTCCCAGGCTGCTGACACTTTCTCTGAGCTCTGGTGAGCTTGGGTTGTGAGTCCTCCGGGGCCCCAGGCCCAGGGCCAAGCCCTGCCCCTGCGGAGGGAACGCTCCTTTCAGGGAGCTGGCTCTTTAGCTATAAAGTGGGAGCAATAAAACTGAATTCCCAGGGTTGTCACAAGGATAAAATGGCATAATGTATGTGAATCGGCTTTCCAACCCAAAGTAGCAACCCGCAGCGACAGTAATAGCTCACACGTATTGAAGGCTGACTGCGGTCCAGAGTCGATTCTCTGAGCTTCGGATGCATCGTGTGGCTCATTTATTTCTCGTAAAAACCGACAGGTGTATGCTGTCGTTCTCCTCCTCTCCCCAACGGGGACGGTGAGGCACAAAGATGTCAAAGGCGCACCGTCAGGTTTCCAGTCTTTGCTCTTATGGATGGAAGACAGGGTTGGCCACCCTGTTGTAAACTGAGGGTAGGAGTGGGGGGGAGGAAGCTACAAGGAGCTCCCTCTCTGAAAATATCTTTAGACAGAGGCGTTTGGGTGTCTGAGAGGTCTCTGTTAAAGTAGAAATTACCCTGAGATGACGACGCCTTAAGCACCACTAAAGCCTTAACATGAAATTGTTTAACTGGATTCCTCGCCCTCCTTTATCAGGAGCCTGAGAGAAAATAGGACTGGTCAGGCCAGGAGACACCTGGGCAGAAGGTACTGGGGATTAAATCTCGTGACCTTGGCAATTCTACCTGAAGGCTGCCTTGACCCCAGTCTCCACTGATCAGTGCTGGGGAAGGGAGAGGTCCCCGAGGACGTGCCGTCTGCACGGTTCCAACACTCTCCCGGAAGACGCCTCCCTTCCTGACCGGTCCTACCCACTCGGACTCTTCCGGACCCGCTCTTGTGACTGCTGGTGACTTCTTGGCTAAAAGACCAACTGTACAACTTGGAAGCCCTCTGGAGAACCACAGGTGCTCGTGGGGCAGCCTTGGCCTCCTTCCAGGTTCTGGGTCTCCCCTCCTGCCCAGACGCCCCCAGGCAGGCGAGATGCCGCCATTTTGATCCCCACCAAGGTGTCATGAAAGTCCTCAGCCAGCCACGCTAAGGCCCCTGGAAACTCTGACCCTCCCTTTTTCTGGGCTGTGCTCTGGAGAACCAGGCAAAGAATCAAAAGGCTGGAAGAACCAGGCTGCGGAGCCGTGAGGAACCGAGGGAGTTGGAAGAAGTACTTTTTGCTCATCATGGTTTGGCTGTTATTCATAAAAGCCAATGCACTTCCGGCTACAATGACGGAGTCTACGTCCAGCACACGCAGGTGGAGAGGCTGGCTGCAAACTGCCTTGGGCAGAAGTCCCCGCAACCATGTTTTTGTGTCTAGTTGCCCAGTTAAAGGGGCCCAGAAACGCCAGGCCTGCCTGAATGAAGGCTGGCATGGCGAAGGGCCTCCCAGCCTTGAACGATGGCTGAGATGAGGCTATTAAGCCTGAGAAAGGTAAGGCTTGGGCCTCAGAGATGCTTTCAATATTTGAAAGGCTGTTTCCTGGAAGAAAGCATAGATGTGTGCGTGCCCGTGTGTGTGTGCTGGGGAGTTTGGGGAATAGGAGTGCAGGCTCTGGCATATGAATGTCTAGTTTATTTAAAAAAAAATTTTTTTTTAATGTTTATTTATTTTTGAGACAGAGAGAGATAGAGCATGAACGGGGGAGGGGCAGAGAGAGAGGGAGACACAGAATCGGAAGCAGGCTTCAGGCTCTGAGCCATCAGCCCAGAGCCCGACGCAGGGCTCGAACTCACGGACCGCGAGATCATGACCTGAGCTGAAGTCGGACGCGCAACCGACTGCGCCACCCAGGCGCCCCATGAACGTCTAGTTTAAATCCCACCTTCTGTGCCAGAGTTTATCTTGTCCCTGAGGTGGGAATTGAAAAGTAGTACTTATCTCCAAGGGTTGTTGTGAGATAATATGAGTTAATATACGTAAAATGCTTTGTATGGCCTGACTCATGCTAAGTAATGAACGCTAGGTTAGTAGAATGTTCACAACTGTCAGAAAATGGAAACTTCTATGATATGATAAATGAAGACTGCACGATCCAAATTGCACGTGGTGTGATTCCAGTTTTGTTTTGAAAACACACATGGTTTTGGAAGAACTCTAGAAGGAAATGTCACAAAAGAGGAGATGATTTCTGGACAATAGAGTTATGGATGATTTAAGTGTTTACATTTTTGAGTGTTGCACACTTTCAAGGTAAGCACGTATTACTTTATAAATGAAAAAAGCCCCATTCTTAATACTCTATTTTTTTCTTTTTTTATTATTAAGTAGGGTCCGCACCCAGCATGTAGCCCAATATGGGGCTTGAGCTGATGACTTCTTGGTCAAAAGACCAACTGTAAAACTTGGAAGCCATGAGCCTGAGATCAACACCTGAGCTGAGAGCAAGAGTCAGATGCGTAATCGGCTGAGCCACGCAGGTGCCCCACTGTTGTGTTCTAAAAAGGCACAAGAGGGGCGATGGGGTGGCTCAGTTGGGTGAGTGTCTGACTCTTGATTTCAGCTCAGGTCATGATCCCAGGGTTGTGGGAGGGTGCCCTGCGTTGGGTTCCATACTGAGCGTGGAGCCTGCTTGAGATTCTCTCTCTCTCTCTCTCTCTCTCTCTCTCTCTGCCCCTCTCCCCGACTTGCACTCTCTCTCTCTCTCTCTAAAAAATAAAAATAAAATAAATAGGCATAATATGCTTTAAAAGGTAGTGAGATCCTGGTCATTAAACCACACGATTACTAGAAGTATTCTATCTAGCCCAGGGGCGCCTTGGTGGCTCAGTCGGTTAAGCGTCCGACTTCGGCTCAGGTCATGATCTCGTGGTCCGTGAGTTCGAGCCTCACGTCGGGCTCTGTGCTGGCCGCTCAGAGCCTGGAGCCTGTTTCGGATTCTGTGTCTCCCTCTCTCTCTCTGCCCCTCCCCCGCTCGCACTCTCAAAAATAAATAAACGTTAAAAAAAAAAAAAAAGGATTCAAGCCCATATGGCTCATGGACAGTTCACTGTTTAATCCCAACCATGTAAGAAGCCAGAGCGTTAACAGAAAGACTGGAAGGAAATAGGCGACCCCAGTGGCAGTAGCCGCCCCGCGGTGATGGGTGACAGCATAGGGCCTTGTTTGATTCTTCCCTCTTTCCTATACTTTTAAAATTCTCTAAATTCAACGTGCGTTACTTTGAAAATGGCGGAGAATATGAAACGGAATGAAAACTAAAAAAAAAAGAATTGTTTTTAAATGTCAGTCTGGATTAGCTCAAAGGCTCAAGTAGGCCTGCCGATCGAGTTACCTTGACCATGATTCTGTGACCACAAGATGGTGGCCATTACATCACATGACACATCTGATTCCATCCACCACACACTGCAGCCTGATGGCGGTCACGGCCCCCACCTTCAGATAGACCGCCGGGTAGTTCTGGTTTGTTTTTACGTCACATAGCCCCCCCCCCCCCCCCCCCGCCCTCACCACGCGGCTTCAGCGTCTCCTATTCTGGTCACCCAACTTTCCACTTATGTTCCCGGTCTACGTGTCTTCACTCTGCCGGGTCTCTCCTCCGTGGGGCCTCGCTAGCTCCTGCCCTGTCTGTGCCTCCACTGCCCCTGGGACCCCCTCCTCTCTCCTGTCGATCCAGATCCTATGCATCAGTCAATGTCACTTCTTCCTCGCCAGGTGCCCTGAGCTCCTCCTTCCCTAACCGGACCGTCACAGCCACCTGTTTACTTGCTTGCTGACCTTGAATCTTGCCTCTCCCTGGTGGGTGTGAGCTCCCCAACTGTACTTTTTGTCTCCCGTGCCCCCAACCAAAACATCCAGCTCCGTGCAGAAGGGGTCCTAAGAATCCAAAAATGTGCCTTGGCTGGACCTTGTTACCCAATAGCCACCGGCCCTGGGCCTGACGCCCCAGGGTCAACAGAGGCCAGGACCCCGTCGGGCAGACGCCCCGGGGAGCTGAAAAGGCAGCGGGCCTGCAGGTTAGAGGCGATTTGTCAGGACAGCCCTACGGTTCAGGCAGTCCTGCGTGCCTCTGAACAGGGGGTTTCTGGTTTAGAGTCGCTCAACACGTGCCGAATAGAGAGGAACCGGAAAGGTCTCGGTGGGTTCCTGAAAATGGGAAGCAGCTTGGGAAGGAATACAGAACAAACAGAGTATTCATTCCGCTGGAGAAAGCACCGACACGACACTCATGTTTACCATGCAAAGAATGCTGTGGCAGGGGCACGCGACCCAGGGCTTCCTCACCTCCCAGAGGCCACCCCTGTCCCCAGTCCTGCCCCCCACCTCCTGCGGTGTCTTCCTGCTCAACCAGCCAATGAGCCAACGCGAGACCTCTCCGGCTCCCAAAGCCTAGTTTAGAGCCCCCTGAACCTCACACTGCAGGCTCTGGGGCACGCCAACAAGAGTGACTCCAGAATACCCTTTCGGGTGGCGGTAAGGGAAATAGCGACTTATTTTAAAGGACGGTTTAAAGGGGCCCCTTTTAAACCTTTTAACTCTTCGACCCACCCTGCTTTAAATCAAGCGTGAAGGTGCACGCGTAGGCCACATAACATATATAGTGCTTTTACTATAAAAAGATATGATAATCTTTCTTGTAATTTTGATTTGGAAAGGATTTGGCTACGAAGAATTCACTTAATTTGTAACCGGCTAGGATTTCTTGGCTTTTTATCATACTTGGGAATTTTTGTAACGTGAATCTAACTAGTGCTTGTTTTCACACGTAAGATTCATGGGGCTGTTCAAGTCAACGATCAGGCCCACAGAGAGCACAATTACGGTTATGGTTCAACACTCGGAGTCTAGCCTATTGGTTCGCAACCACGACCCGCTAGGAGGTATCGCCAGAAAATTGTTACTTAGAATAGAATACAGAAACTGGGAAATAACTTACTGTATAAAAAGTGTTAAATGGAGGGGGCGCCTGGGAGGCTCAGCTGGTTGGGCGTCCAGCTCTTTCTTGCTTTTGGCTCAGGTCATGATCTCACGGTTTGTGAGATCGAGCCCTGGGTCGTGACAGTGCAGAACCTGCTTGGGATTCCCTCTCTCCGCTCTCTCTGTCCCTCTCCCTGCTTGTGTGCATGCTTTTTCATGCATGCTCTCTCTCTCTCTCTCTCTCAAAATAAACAACTAAACATTTTAAAAGACGTAAAATGGAATCAAAGCCTAAATTCATTGTCACTCATTTGCTTTCCAAAAGCTTCCTTGACTCCGGGAGAGATTTGGAAGTAGGGGAAGGGGGGAATTTTGTAAGCACGCGGGGAAGCACGCAATTTGGGGCCCTCCGTAATGTTGGGGGGAGGCTGAAAGAACAATTCAGAATTACTGCTCTGATCCTTTCGTGTGAAATGTCCTCTTTCTTTTCGAAACCATTAAGTTTCTCGAGGATAGATGCGCTAAGTTCACGACGCAATCTGGTACCGGGCACCAGGGGCTTGAGAAATGGCTTCTTGGGCCGACGGATGCGTAATACTCCGGGTGGACCCATATTCCAGATGGGACCCTTGTCCCAACTGTCTCCTGGAAAAGCAGTGGGATCACAGGATCCTCGCTTCATTAGTCCCGGGAGACTGGTCAGGGGTCCCTGCTTGCCCTCGTCACTGGGGACACACTGAGGCTCAGGGCAGGTGGGGCCTGAGCTGGTGCCCAGCTGCAGCAGCTGTCTGTACCTCTCACTGGGGGGTGATCCCTGCCTGGGTGGCCTGCCCCCTCCCTTCCCGGCCTCCCCACCCTCACCCACTGGACGACCCTTAGAAGGGTCCATCCGAGGGGCACCTGGGTGGCTCAGTCGGTTGAGCGTCCGACTTCAGCTCAGGTCACGATCTCGCGGTCCGTGAGTTCGAGCCCCGCGTCAGGCTCTGGGCTGATGGCTCAGAGCCTGGAGCCTGTTTCCGATTCTGTGTCTCCCTCTCTCTCTGCCCCTCCCCATTCATGCTCTATCTCTCTCTGTCTCAAAAATAAATGTTAAAAAAAAAAATTTTTTTTTAAAAAAGAAGGGTCCATCCGAGCGGTCTCAGCAGGAATCAGAGGACTTCCCTCCGTCTGGCCAAAAGTCCCCCAGGACTTCAGCCCCCCTGCCCGCCCTCCTGGGGCCACTCTGATCTCTGCCATCCTGGGACGAAGGGGTCAAGAGGACACGTCCTTCCCTCCTCTGGGTCCTTTCAGAACCCGTACACCCTTCCCAGCGCTCACAAAATGTTGAGTTCTTGCAGGTGCTAATGGTAAAGAAGGAAGGCTGGGGACCTGCCCCCAACAGCCACGAGGCTGCTCCACGGTCAAGCACTGGCTTCACGGTCACGTGGGCTTTGTTTCGAATCTCATCCTACCTCTGCGGGGCTGGGGTTGAGTGAGCCTTCCTCCTCTCCCGGCGTCCCTCAACAACATCTCGATTGGCCACCCCTGCCAGCGTCCCTCTCCTGTCTCGCGCCCTCGCCAGAAGCAAGGCCTCCAGAGGCCAGGCCAGGCGGTGGCCTTGAAGAGGGTGCGACTGACCCCAGACGGGAGAGGAAATGCAGCTGCCATGGAGGCAGCAGCCCACGGAGGCCCAGGCCCTGGGCCTCCAGGCACGGTGGAGGATGGGAGAGACTTTCAGGAATCCTTCTGGACTCATGGCCACAGGGCCTTATGTCTCTTCTCTGGAACAGAGCTGCCCCACCTTGAGCAGGGGAGGTGGGATGGGCACACGCTGCCCAAGTTTGCTCGAGGGGGTGAGGTACAAAACTGGAGGGCGGGAGAGGCCGTTGTTCAGCTCCCGGCATGGGCCCTTTCTGAGCTGCCCAATCCGATCCAGTGACCCCACAGCTCTGCCCACAGAGCAGCTAACCAATACCTTTAGCTTATAAATTATAGTGCCCAGGGGAGGAAATCAAGCCTCTCTCGATTCGGTGCTTAGACCCTAAAAATGGCCACCCTCTGGCTCTTACTCTGCTTTGTCACCAATCTTGGACGTCCTCGTGCCCTTTAAAACGTTCATGCTGCTTTTTCTCCACAGGGGAGCTGGTGTTTATTACTCTCTCCTGTGTTCCCAGCACCGGTTATAAATGTTTATTTCATTGACCCCTCAGAATCTGCTCAGGGAGACGGGTCATAGCCTTGCCGTCTTACGACAGGCAGAGGCTCAGAGAGGTTAAGTTCCTCGTCCAAGGTCACACAGCCAGTAGGTAAAGAGGCTGTTGTGTGAGGCGGCAAGGCCCACATCACTTGCAGAGATCATAGCGGCTGCTTCTGGAGGCCGGCTTGGGGGTGGGGGTAGGGCATGACGGGCATGTCAGGACGATGACAATGACAGTGACCATGTAAGTATTTCACATTTGCACGGCCCTTTACAGCAGTGCTCCTCGCCTCAGAGTTCGGGATGTGAGCCCAGTTCTCCCGGCACAGCATCGCCTCAGCCTCAGCCTCTTCCTGAGGGACCCAAGACATGGCTCGCCCACTGAGCTGGCCCCAGTGACAGCAGGAGGGTCCCGAGCAGAGGCCTCCCAGATCGTGCCAGCAGGTGTCCCGCTGTCCTACCACGTGTGAGGCGGGGCCCGGAGCCTTCAGACCCAGCTCTGCTGAGCGGTGGCCGGCCCAGCAGCTGATGGGGGGATGGGGGAAGGCAGAGTGGCCCTGGGGGTGGAAGCTACACCGGGCGGGGTGCCGGCTGCAGCCGCGGCTCTTCCAGATCATTCCTCATGCTCTGGCACAGAGGCCAATGGCCCCCTTTTGTTTTCTTCTTGTTTCTCTGGGAGCAGGTTGTCCTTCGGGAGACTGACTCCTTTACCTCCAGTCATCAGATGGATGCAGCCCGCCCACCCTGCCCCTCTCCGCGCGCCTGTTTTCTCTCCTTCCCTCACCTGCCATTGGTCATAGAGGGTCCCAAACCTCCATCTCAACCACTGGCCCGCCTCCCGGCCCCCCCTCCCTGCTCCTTCCCCTCCAGGGGCCCAGAGGCTACTGCGGAGTTCCTGACTTGCGGGGGGGGGGGGGAGCCCTCTGGCCAGAACATCCTGAGAACGTGGCCTACGTATGGCCCCCACCTTTGCCACTGCAGGGAAACAGAGGCAGGCCAGGGGCTGGAGGTGGCAGGGGCGACACCTGCCTGAGCAGACCTGTGGGTGGCCGGCATTATGAGGGTGGGGTGGCCCTGCCCCTCAGCTGACTTTGCGGGGTGCCAGCCCTAAGGGGCCGCAGGAGCATTTATGGTGCAATAACAGCCAGCCGAAGGATCTCGGGCCCTGGGGCGCACTGCTGGAGGCTGAAGGAGGTGATCTGGTGTGCACCTGCCTCTCTTGAATCCCCAAGATCTCCCTAGGACCGGTGCCCTGTCTGTCTGTCTCTTTGCAGCCGCATTGCTGGCAGGCACAGGGAAGGAGTGGCCCGCTGGTCAGGGCTTCCTTGACGGGTGACACCGGGGCAGGGGCGGGGGACATGGAGGGCAGAGCTCGGGAAGCCCTCCTTTCAAGGCTGTCTCCAGCCTAAGTCCCCACATGCCCTCTGGCTGGGTCCGGCTCATCTCAGCTATTCCCCGTCAAGGACAAGATGAATTTTGCTCCCTGCTTCCCTCTGGCTGAGCCCAGTAGACCAGATGGCCATGGGATGGGGGTGGGGAAAGAAGCCACGGGGCTGTCCAGAAGGTCAAACAACAAGGTCATTAACCAAAAAGAAAATGACCTGAGGGCTGGGGCGGGGAGGGGGCCAATTTGTCGTTGGGCCTCCTCCCCTCCCCCTCCCTCCCTGTCCACACTGCCCCTCGGACCCCTTCAAGGACACACCCTCTGCTCAGAGGGGCAGGTGGCAGCAGCTCGGCCGCTCCTGAGAGGCGACGAGAGAAGAGGTATTGCCAGGCCGAAGAAATGAGCAACGTGGAAAAGTCAGTGGAAAGAAAACATGTTTTCATCGCAGCAAAACCAAGAAACTGGTTCTTGCACCAACCCCCTCATTTTTCATATGAGAAACCAAATTCAGAGGGGACGCGGGACACCACAGCTCACGAGCGACGTCTCGGGGAGGTGGAAAGTGTCCCGGCCTTGGAGGCAGGAGGGCTGTGGGCCACAGGCGGGTCACTTGACCTCTCTGAGCACCGGAGCCAAACGGGGATGCTGCAAGCCTCGAGGCCCGTGGCGGGACTCAGCGGGGAGCGCCGCTGTGAACACACTTTGCAGACTGAAGAACGGGAATGCAACAGACGGGGTGGGCGGCAGGGCTGGGTCTAGGGCGCAGACCCCCACTGGCCCCGCCCCGCGCGTCCCGCACTGCACCCGCCCGGTGGCGCAGCACCTGTCGCCGCTGGCACGCCGCTGGTTCCCACGCTACAGAGGCCAGTCTCCGCTACCACATCCTTTCTCTCTGGCTTGTGGGCCCGGCTGCCTGCCGAGAGGGTCAGCACAGAATCGTCCCCCTCTCCTCGCCCCCGTGAGACACTCCGACCACTTCTCGCGGGGCCACCACAAGTTGCAGGGTCTCCTGCAGGACCGGCTGGCTGTCTTTGGGGCGAGGGCAGCTCCGTTCCTGCTTCCGGAATCCACACCTGAGGCGACTTGGAAAGCAGGGCCGAGAAGCACAGAATGGATTTGTGGGGTTTTCATACCCGACAGCCTGCAGAAGACCAGTCCAGATCCAGGGCAGGATTTTCCCAAGAGGGATGTGTCACTACGGAATACCCAAATGGGGGACAGCCAATAGGTTCTTCGGATTGTGCCCCCCTCCACACTCTCGTGTTTACAGGGACAGATTTTGTGTTCTCGGATGAGAGTTTCAAATCTCCGCGAGGTTCCCTTGGCACGCCAATAGCAACAGTAAAAGCGCCCACATTTCACCCTCTTTGAAAATATGTATTCAGACAGGATGAAATGTTACCACGGGCTTTTGGGTCTGGAAACAGGGTCAGTTAAAGATGGCCTGCCTGCCTGGTGAATCGGTGATACTCCCTTGGACACACCAGCAATGCCGTCTACTCGGTCAACTCTGTTCGTTTGCTTTCTATCCGTGTAGTTTGGCCGTGGCGTTCCGCGCGAGTGTAACCCCTTATCCCCCCCACCCCCACCCCCGTCCAGGGATGAGAGGAGCAAAAGTGGGCTGCTCACCTAGAGGTTCTGTTTGCCCAGAAAAATGGTACAGCAGCGACGCAGGGACGCAAACCCAGAGTGACAGCAGACAGGGACTTGGGCCCTCTTTACTGAGATCTATAAAATGTGATGTGACTGGCCCACAGGAGAGGCCGATGGGTTCCTGGCCCACTGGTTTTTAAAGAGCAGGAGCCTAGCGGTGGAGGAGGAGGAGGAGGGAGGAGAGGAGGAGGAGGAAGAAGAGGTTGGGGAGGGGGAGGGGGGCCTTTGTTTGCCTGAAGCCCAGGGGACCCCTCCAGGCTCCAACTGGGATGCATTTGTTCCTTCAAGAGGCTTTTGAAATGCGGGAAACACAAGGCCCAATGCCACCCAGCCCTGCCTCTGACCTGTGGCCGCCCCCAGGTACTGGGACAGCCAGGCCCGGTGAGGAAACTGGCCTTGTGCACAGGAGGGTCTGCTGCCTATGGCCCCATCTGGACCCGTTTCGGGCCTTCTGGGCCCACTGGAAAGTGACTTGCCCTTCTTAGCGTCCCTCCCAGCACAGAGCTACACTGTAGAAAGCAATCAGCGTCCCTCCAGGGGTCCCTACAGGACCCCTGTGCTGCACAGGCCCCACGGCCTCAAATTCCGAGAACAATCCAGGTGCCCACCCTCGGACCTCTGCTGCCTTTTCCCTCCATCCTGCCCCCATTCCACTCACTTTTTCTCTCCCATTCTTTCTATTTTCCCCTCTCCCTCTCCTTTTCCTCCTTTTGACATCTCTGAAGGAACTTACATAAGCAGTTATTCTATTTCTGTGCGTGTGTTAAAATCATTAATTTGTGAAATTACTTTGCCACATCTAAAAGAGTACGTTTTGGGGCGCCTGGGTGACGCAGTCGGTTGGGCGTCCTACTTCAGCCAGGTCACGATCTCGCGGTCCGTGAGTTCGAGCCCCGCGTCAGGCTCTGGGCGGATGGCTCGGAGCCTGGAGCCTGTTTCCGATTCTGTGTCTCCCTCTCTCTCTGCGCCTCCCCCGTTCATGCTCTGTCTCTCTCTGTCCCAAAAATAAATAAAAACGTTGAAAAAAAATTTTTTTAAATAAAAGAGTACGTTTTACTCTATACAAGTTTGGAAATCCTAGTTTGGGCATTTCTTCCATTTAAAAAAACTTTAGACCGCTTCATGTCCGTTACAATGGTTATCATCAAGAAACAAAATAACGGGACACCTGGGTGGCTCAGTCGGACTTCAGCTCAGGTCATGATCTCACGGTTCGTGGGTTCGAGCCCCGCGTCGGGCTCTGTGCTGACAGCTCGGAGCCTGGAGCCTGCTTCGGATTCTGTCTCTGTCTCTCTGCCCCTCCCCTGCTTGCACTCTGTCTCTCTCTCTGTCTCTCTCTCAAATAGAAAATAAAACATTAAAAAAAAAAAAACAGAAACAGAAAATAACAAGTGTTGGCGAGGATGTGGAGAAAATGGAACCCTCGTGCCCTGCCGGTGGGAATGTAAATGGTGCAGCCACTGTGGGAAACTGCATGGAGATTCCTCAGAAAATTAAAAGCAGATCGACCATGTGATCCAGCAATCCCACGTCTAGCGCTATGCCCAGAAGAACTGAAGGCAGAGCCTTGAAGACGTATTTGTACGCCCATGTGTCTAAACAGCATTATTCACACTGGCCAAAAGGTGGAGGCAAACCCTGACCAATAAATACAGGGCGAAGCAAAGCGTGCCCCCCCCCCCCAGGCAGTGGGGTATCACCCAGCCTTAAAGGAAGGGAATTCTGACCAATCCACAACACGGATGAACCTTGAGGACGTAATGCTAAGTGAAATAAACCAGGTACAAAAGGACCAGTATCTTATATGGCCACCCGTCGGAGGTACCTAGGGTCGTCAAATTCACAGAGGCAGAAGTCGAAACGGTGGTCGCGGGGGCTGGGGGGGGGGGGAATGGGACGGGGGCGCTGGTGTTTCACCAGTACAGAGTTTCAGTTTTGCAAGATGAAAAGGGACATTTCGACATTAGCGGGGGTTGCACAACCATGTAATGTGCTTAATGTCACTAAGCGTGCACTTAGAAGTTATTAAGATGGTAAATGTTATGTGCTTTTTTTCCCCACAATAAAAACATCGGTGGTGGCGCGGCGGGGTGGGGGGGGGGGGAGGGAGGAGGATTAAAATTGTAATTTGCTATCTCACAATTGTCTGAGGCAGGGGCGCCTGGGTGGCCCAGTCGGTTAAGCGTCCGACTTCGGCTCGGGTCATGATCTCCCGGTTGGTGCTCTGTCTCTCTCTTTCTCAAAAAAATGAATAAACGTTAAAAAAGGTGTTTTTTTTTTGATAAACCAATCGACGCATGAAGGCTGTCTGGTCACTATTCTGAATATGTTCACGATGGCATTTGGGAGGGAGGGGGACCGACAGAAGAGGTGAGCGAGGTCATGGCTGGGGCAGGCTGCTTGAGGACAGGAGGGTTTAACCCTCGCGGCACCAAAGCAAAGCGGAGACCTCACCGCTGTCACTTGATTATTCCCAGTTGGCCATTACTGACTTTTGCTGAGTCCAACATTCTCCACCGCCTTCAGAGATAAAAGTAAGCCGTGGCTTATAAAATTTAGAAGCTTAGGTGTGCATGAAGAAAAATAAAGCGAAAGCAACAGGCTGGCGAGGTCTGTGAAGCCTAGCAAGGAGGGGAATTTTCCTCTCCACGCGTAGGCTGTCTTCAGCTTGAAATCATAAACAACCTCCCCAGCCAGGGTTAGCCCCAGGTAGGGGACACCCTGCTCCCCTAAACCTCCTTCTTGAACGAACAGGTCCCCCTAGTAGGAGGTGAGAAACCACTCAGATCCATCTCAAAGGGACCCCTCCAGTGTGTGTAGGTGTGTGTGTGTGTGTGGGAAGGAGGCCTTGTCCAGGGGCACCCAGGAGGGTGTCAGCCAAGAGGAGAAGGCCTCACAGTCACGGAAGTGAGGGGCGGGGGGATATGTGACATGGGTCATATCACAGCAGCCATGTGAGATAGGTGTTATGGTGCCCATTTTACAGATGAGAAGGCTGAGGCCTTGTCCAAGGCCACAGAGCAAAGATTTGAATGTTGACAGTCTGTCTTCAGAGCTCAGGCTTGTCATTGTGTTGCTGTATTTTTTTTAATTTTTAAAAAATGTTTATTTTTGAGAGAGAGAGAGGGGGGGGAGAGAAAGAGTGCAAGCAGGGGAGGGGCAGAGAGAGAGAGGGAGACACAGAATCCAAAACAGGCTCCAGGCTCCGAGCTGTCAGCACGGAGCCCGACGCGGGGCTCGAACCCACAGACCGCGAGATCATGATCTGAGCTGAAGTCGGACGCTTAACCGACTGAGCCACCCAGGCGCCCCAGTGTTGTTGCCATATTTTTTTTTTTTTTTTTTTACAAATTCTCTTCCCTCCTCTTATCATTCCCCTTCCACGGATGCCTTTTTCCATTTTTCTTCCTTAAGGCAGTAAGTCTGGTAATGGTGTCATCAGAAAACGGGGAAGTTTGATAAGCACAGAAGGCCACCAGGCTCCAGCTCATGACGTGAATGTAGATGTATTTCATGCCTGCCTTTTCCAGAACAGCCGAGTTCCGGCGCTGGAAGGAAACTTACTAATTACCTCTGTCCAAACCTTCCATAGCATACAGAAGAAAATAGGATCAGAGACATCAAGTGAAATGCTTAAGGTCGCACAGCGGGGGAGTGGCAGAGCCCAGCCCCAGAAGGTGGCCGCCTAAGGCCGAGACTCTTTCTGTTCTAGAGGCCTTCTCCGTAGATGGGTGTCTGCTAGGTGGAATCATTATATGGAATCATTAACTCATCCCGCGTTTACGAAACACTCATCCTGCTCAGGCCTAGAAGCGGTAAAGCCTACCGGTATGCTCTTTCGCCGAATCTGTGCCTGCAGGTACAGCCTCGGGGACCTTGGACATTCTTTCTGGGGCTCAGCTGTGAGGGCACTAAGGGCTGAAAAATGAGGACATGGCTTAGGGCTATCATAGGGTGATGCGGGCTGAGTCTCCCCAGGGTCATTAGGGGAGCAGGACAAGCAGGAAGGTGCAGATGGGTCAGGAGTAGCTTGTGGAGGATGGAAGGGCTCGGGGTAGTGTGGCTGGCAAATAAAACCCGCTTTCTAGAGAGCCATTTGCTCTCTGTTTCTTGTATCACACCAACCATTAAGTCGGGATCCCTGGGGCCACTGCAGCAAAGCCTCTGCCAACAATTTAGGGACTGGTTCCATCTTTTCTGGAAAGGACCAGATGTTCTCCTTCTGCGTGGGCAATGGCCAGGTACTTGGAACATTCTAGAGACTGTTGGGTTGGCTGAAGGGTTTGGAGTGGCTCCTCCACACCAGTGTGAGCAGGAACTTGGAGAAATCGTGTAGCCCACCGGGCCCCAGCTTGCCCTCCTATGACGCGGGGATGAGTTTTTCACCTGTTACCTTCTCAGGTCTGCTGTGAGGGTCAGATGAGCAGATGGGGGGTGGGGGGTGGGGTGGGGGGAGAATACTCAAGCAATGGGTGCTGAGTGTGAAGGTCTTGTCAATAATCAAATATGAGGAGGGGCACCTGCGTGGCTCAGTTGGTTGAGCGTCCAATTTCGGCTCAGGTCACGATCTCACGGCCCCTGAGTTTGAGCCCCGCGTCGGGCTCTGTGCTGACATCTCGGAGCCTGGAGCCTGCTTCCGGATTCTGTGTCTCCCTCTCTCTGCCCCTCCCCTGCTCATGTTCTCTCTCTTCCTCAAAAATAAATAAATAAACATTTTAAAAAAAAATCAAATACAAGGGGTAAGGTGATGATCACATCAGATCTTGTACTCATTGGACGCTAAAGCTGGAGGGAGGATTAGAGACCTATTCCAAGGCCTTATCCTAGAGCAAAGAAGTCCGGGGTCCAGAGAGGGGGAGTGGCTTGCCCCAGTGGGGCTGGAACTCAGCTCTCGCCCGCTTGGGTCTTGTGTCCCTGCCTAGACACAGTGGGAGGAGAGGACAGGGGGCCCAGGTGACCACCTAGAAGTGGACTTCTCATGCTGTCGTAGAGAGACTTGCAAAGTCCAGTGTGAGAAAAAGTTCCCAGCAATGACACAGTGGTCAGGATCGCAGGCTTTGCAGTGGGACAGTCCCTGGGCTACATCCAGGCTGGCTATTTGCTAGCCGTGCGGTCTCCCTGAGCCTACGTTTCTTCATCTGTAAAACGGGGAGACAGACACAATTGCCATTATGGATGGGTCGGGCCTGGTCTGGAGCCCAGCACTGGCTAAGCGCTCATTAGATGCCGGAAGTCATCTAGCTCGGTGTTTGGCACACAAGAGCTCAATAATTACTTGTTGAACAAATGACACTAAGTAATACTTCCGCTCTTATTCCCCCTCAGTAAACTCCAGCCCAGCTGCTAGAGTGTTGGTGCTAAAACACAAAATTGCATCTGTTTGCCCGTCCAAGTCCTTAACTTCCGTCTCATTGGGTATAAAACGTCCTTCAAGCCCGTAAGCAATTGCCACTCTCGTTGGAGTCCCGGCTGGCACCCAGTATCTCTGACCCCACGTCCCACCGGCCTTCCCCTCACTTGGCCCACCTCTCCCCAGTTCCAGGAACATGCCAGGCTTTCCCCAGATGTCCACTCACTTCCTCCTGGGGTGGACTCTCGTGTCCCCTTCTGAGCAAGGACATCCCTGCTCCCACCTGGGCCCATCCCCTCCACCACCACCCTGACCTTCTCTGTGCACCTTCCCTGTGTTATCTTTCCTCTTAGCACTTCTCACGACCATTGCATACGTCACCCACTTACCTCGGTTATTGTCTGTCTCCATCTTTAAAATACTTTTAAACTATTTTTAAATATTTAATGAGCTCTGTGAGGTCTAGGATTTTTTTTTTTTTTTTTTTTTTGATCTGCATGTTCACGGCTGTTCCCAAAGCACCTAGGACGGTTCCTGACACATACTAGAGACCCAATAGATATTTGTTGAATAAATCAGTGAACGAATAACATTAACGGTGGGTTCCATTTCTGTTTCACGCGGCAAGAATCGTGGAACAAAGCAGCAAGTAAGCAGGTAGTGAGTTGTTCCTCACATAAGTATTTCCAACCATCTGGATTTCCACCCACCCGGGACTCTGTTGAGCGATAGCCATCTTGGAAAAGAGTTTGGCCTTGATGACCTTGAAGTCACTTCCGACTCTCTGACCGCTGTGCCTAGCTGGGCCTGCCTG
Organism: Lynx canadensis; assembly: GCF_007474595.2. Classification (NCBI taxonomy): domain Eukaryota; kingdom Metazoa; phylum Chordata; class Mammalia; order Carnivora; family Felidae; genus Lynx; species Lynx canadensis. The sequence continues at coordinate 10,194,114 of NC_044319.2, forward strand.
TGCGGAAGCAGGACCATGGGAGCCCCGTGTGCCATCCCAACCCCCAACTCCCCCCTCCCCCCGTGGTTAGCACCTGGCCATGGGTCTGCTCTAAAGCAATAGCTCACCACCGAACACTGAAATGACGAGATTTTGCACCACCTTGGCCTTGAAGCCAGAAAGAACCTGAGGGGGTGCTGGGCTGAGAGAGAAACGAACCAGACCAGCTGACACGCACGACCCCCTTGAGTGGGGTCACAGGGCGGGAGGCCGAAAATCACAAGCAGGGATACTGCCCGTCCAAACGGGGACCGAGCTGGTTGGAAGGTCGAGCTATGGGGACCGTTTCTAGACGGTCTGCCTGCATTCCCTGAGAGACGTCTTTGCAGGAGAACGCTGTGTCCACTGCGGTCCTCGGTCACCGTCACGAATGCCTGGGAGGAACGACACGGGTCTCGGACTTGACCACCATGACCGCAAATGGTCACCAGCTCCGTGCTTTGGGAGCAGCCGGGAGGGGTGTGGTAGGTACCTTGTCCCACGTGAGACCATCAGAGGGAAGTCAGGACTCTAACATCGCCGTCAACGATGACACCAGAGATCGGCCCCAAGGAGAAGGGACGTGGGCGAGGGGAGACTTAGCAATTCCACCGCCAGGAATTTATTCCGAGGAAATAACCCCAACTGTGGACATGGATTAATGCAGAGGAATGTCCACAGCAGCACCATCATCATGTGTCAAAATGTGAAGCCATCTAAATGTCCAACGACAGGCAGTGGTAGAATAAAATGTGGCACTCTCTAGGCACGAAAATTGATGTGGAGAAACGTTTGACCACAGGGAAAGATGGCCAGGATTTATTGTTCCGTGAAAAACACAGCTGCAAAACTAAACGCACCTATTCGAACCTCGAAGGACAGACACCAACATGCTAACGAGTCGTGGTGGCAAACTTTTACAAAATGATTTTTGTTTTTGCTTTGTCCTTTTCCATATTTTCCAAGTTTTCTGCGGTAAGTGTGCTTTGACCCTGTCATCATTAAAATATGAAAAACATTTTCTTTTAAACCGTGCAGGTTTTAGGATCTGAAAGCAAAAAATAAAATCCATCCCAGTTTTAAATAGAATGGGCGGTGAAATGGCTGACTTCCAGGTCATGTTGTTTTCTTTCTTTTCTTTTTTATTTATTTTATTTATTTTTTATTGTTTTTTAAATTTACATCCAAATGAGTCAGCATATAGTACAATAATGATTTCATTCCAGGTCATGTTTTGCTTGTTTCTCATTGTCTACAGGGCGGGGAACGTTCTTGGTGGTAAATTACTACTTTTAGGAGGACCATTAAATAAATAAAGACAAGAAGATTGTAAGTGCTGCTGGTATTTGTTTTGGAAACAAATCTCTTTGAATACCTGTTATCCTGGAACTTAGAATTAAATTAAGACACGGAAGGGGGGCACCCGGGTGGCTCAGTCGTTAAGCACGACTCTGGATTTCGACTCAGGTCAGGATCTCATGGTTCGTGAGTTCAAGCCCCGCGTCGGGCTCTGTGCTGACAACTCAGAGCCTGGAGCCTGCTTCGGATTCTGTCTGTCTCTCTCTCTCTCTCTCTGCCCCTCCCTGACTCGTGTTGACTCTCTCTCTCAAAAATAAATAAACATAAAAAAATAAAAAAGACGCAAGGATGAGGGAAATAGCCTGGCATAGCAGGAGCACTGGACTGAGCGTGGGTCCTGGGTTGCAGATCTAGAATCACAAACTCTCACCGGGAACAAGCTCAGACCCCCATTTAAGGGGCACCTCCCCCCCATCCGTGACCTGACTTGCACCTGCAGCGCCTTTCTGGTCCGCCACCAGCCTCATGACGGCCACTTCCTTTCTCAGGGCTCCTTTCTTGGTGAAATAGTGATTGGGACGTAGGAGATCCTTTACCAAGCAGAGACTCCGTGACGCAGAAGGGGAAGAGAGATGGTTCCAGAAAAGCCTCCTTCATCGTTTACCTAGGGCTGGCCTGGCCTGTGCGGCTCTCCGCCATCACTTCCTGCCTTCTAGCCCCTCCTCCAGCCCCCGGCCAAAGGCAGCAGCTTCTAAGCTGCCCTCAGAGAGCTGCCTTCCCGTCCGCCCATCTGGTCACACTTCTGTCACTCTGTGGCTCCTAACTGGGGTTGGTTACGCCCCGGGACAGATGAGCTGCAAAACTAACAATGCTTTGGCTCTGTCCACATGAGTCCACATCTTCCAATCCTCCATTTTGGAATGCTCAGGTTCCCCAAGAGTCAGAGGAGCAGGGACGTCGGGGTGAGGTCAGGGGCAGAGGGCCTTGAGGGGCTGGGGGAGAAGAGCACATGCTTCAGGGGTCAACCGAAGACCCTTAAGGTCAGGAGCAGACAGACATGGCCTCTGGCATTTCCATGGGGGTGCCTCAGGCACTCCGTTTGGCAGTTCTACTCATCTGTTCAGGCGTTTGCTTTCTTTAATTTATGGTAACAGAAAACATTTATTGTAGGGCTACTGTGTGCCCTCTGGGCTAGCTAACGCATTATCTGCAGTTCTCCCCCGCAACCTTCAAGGCAGGCAGAGTTGTCTTCATTTTATAAAAGAGAAGGCCGTTTCATAGAGGTCAAGCACCTTGCCTAACGTCACGTAGCTAGGTAGTACTAACGTCAGAATTTCAGTTTAGGGTTGGTTGCCTCATAAGTCTATCCTGCTTCCACTTTCTACTGAAACCGACCTCCCTCCATCTCGCCACCTAGATGGAAATGCAGATGAAAGACGAAGGAGTCACTTGCCAACTGTGGATGCCCAAGGTCAAGTGAGGGCTTTGCACGGCTTACGGCTGTCCCCCTTGGGAAGAGCCATTCCAAAAGCCATGCTCACAGGGCGTCCCCGAAGCCGTCATTTCAACCGCTGTTGGGGAAGTGACTAGCAATGGAGTAATTGGCCGCCTCCTGTGCTGGTCAACTTAACGGCCAAAATGAAGTCAGATTGGATGGCCCATCACAGCTTAACCCATCACCAAGTGATCACAAACAAAAATTATGACCCCAGTCACTGGCTCTCAACCAGGGGCAGATTTTGCCCCCTGAGATATTGACAATATCAGAAGACGTTTTGGGTTGTCACAACTTGAAGGTGCTAATGGGAATCTAGTTAGAGGTCAGGGATGCTCCCAGACATCCTACAGTGCACAGGACAACCCCCTCATGCCGGGCAAAGACCCATCTGACCCCAGATGTGCAGAGGTTGAGAAACCCTGCCGCAAGCACTCAATCCAAAGGGATTTGACACAAGTGGACACTAATTAAATATCAGAAAGAGAAATTGGGAAATCGTCGGTTGGGTTAGCTGTGGCTAAGGGAGTCCACATCCTATTAGGTCAGTCAGTGGGCATTGTGTATTTTTTCCAGTTTGTCTTATTCAAGAGTGGTCTATGGAATTTACTTAGCTTTTCTTTGGGTTAAAACCAGGAATGGAACATTTAGCCTCTAGGAGGAGAAGAAACAGAGAATGAAAAATATGTGTAATAATGGAAGCTCGTGTGCAAATTTTAGTAGCACGTATTCTCTCTCTATAAGGTTATACAGAGACCTTATATAAGGTCTCTTTTAGAAGAGACCATGCCACCCCTCCGGGCCACAGGTATATACGTACATCACCCACCCACATGAACTCGTAGGAGGAGAGCTTGGGTTTGGATCCAGAAGAATGGAATTCAAAGTCCAAATCTACCAATAACCAATCTTGAACAAATCGCCTTCTTTAAGCTTCAGCTTCTCTACCAGTAAGAGGGAGCTCTGCTGGAACATCCCAGAGGGCTGTAGACTTCTCACGAAGTAATTTACATGAAAGCATTTGGCAAAACGGCCAAGTATGATTTAATCGTCCACATGATCACACACCCACAGAGGGCTTCTCCTTCAAGGGCTGCATGGATTCTTTGTACCCCATTTCCCCCCATGATCACCGCCTATGTTAGTTTCCCCTGGGTGACTTTCAATCTCCTATGCCACACTGGAGGAAGACTCTCCGTAGCATGAAATGAAAGATTGGATTCGACTTATTTTACTCATGGCCCAAAGGAGAGTATTGCTTCCAAGAGGACGGTGCCTCCCGTTACAACGAGAAGGCGAGGACGATCAGGCAGACAGCATTTATGATACAGCTGTCCGGTTTCCAAGGGACAAAAGCTGGACATCACACAATGCTTTATTGTCCTCCAATAATTCTTCCCACTTGGAGCCAAACTCTGTTGGTCTTTAATTCTTGTCTGCTTCTGTCTTTCCTTAAGTAACAGGACGCTGGATTTTTCACTTCCAGACTCAACCCAATTTCGAGGGCGATAGAAGGTTTAAAACGGCATCTGCCACCCTTTCGTTATGACCCGAGCTTCTGGCGTGAATTAGAGAAGTGGCCTCCACGTGTCCATGTGCTGTTAATGAACTTGTATCTACTGATCTCGAAGCACTTTTGGCGATTCTGACACACATGCTTTCGCATAACCGCTCGCCTTTCTTGCCCGTAAAGGCTTGTTGCGCGGAGCAGAACTGTTTTGAGCACGGCTGAGCCACATGTTGTGATGTGCTGAGTTCCTGAGAATAGAGACTCCGGGGGGAGGCGGGGGGCAGACCTTTACTGTTGGGGTCTCCTTTCAAACCCAGAGATGGAAAACCGGGCCTAAGACGTAGTGAAGGTGAGTCTGGGCCCAAGCATCTGACTTCTGATCATTGCTCTTAACCAGGGGTTGGCAAAGTGTGGCCTGTGGCCAGATCTGAGTGGCTGTGGGTTCTGTAAATAAAGTTTGGTTGGCACATCACCACGCTTGTGGGTTTACATATTGTCCGTGGTCGCTCTTACGCTCTGCCAGCCAAGTTGAGTAGCTGTGAAAAAGACCACGTGGCCCGTAAAGCCCAGGATGTTTACTATCTGGTCCTTTCGAGAAAAAGTTTGCTGAGCACTGCTTGACGCTGGGTGTCATCGGAGGGACCCCAGTGGTTCACACCTCAGGCATACAGGGAGCACAAAGAAACAAATGCCCGAATCCCTGTGTCAAGAATCCTTCCGTTGGAGGGGCGCCTGGGTGGCGCAGTCGGTTAAGCGTCCGACTTCAGCCAGGTCACGATCTCGCGGTCCGTGAGTTCGAGCCCCGCGTCAGGCTCTGGGCTGATGGCTCAGAGCCTGGAGCCTGCTTCCGATTCTGTGTCTCCCTCTCTCTCTGCCCCTCCCCCGTTCATGCTCTGTCTCTCTCTGTCCCAAAAATAAATAAACGTTGAAAAAAAAATTAAAAAAAAAAGAATCCTTCCGTTGGAAAAGCGACGTGTCACTACACGAACAGTTCATTAATAATACAAGAGTCAGATGACGACATGGGCCAGCAATCAAGGAGAGCACAGTGCAGCGACCTTAGGAGCTGGCGTGTATCGAGCACTTAGGTCCTGGGCACCAAGCCCAGTCCTTCTCACGCATTACAGGGCCGCTTCCTCACAAAAAGAGACAGTGGCCCCTACCTGAAGGAAGACCATGTTCCAGATTAATGGTTGCTAACAAAAAGAAAAGGAATCGTGAGATTGTATTTTTTTTCTCTCATGGATACCCTTTCATTTATTTGTTTAGGCCTTTTTTTTTTTTAATATTTTACTTTGAGAGAGAGAGAGAGAATGCATGAAAGCAGGGAAGGAGCAGAGAGAGAGGGAGGGAGAGAATTTTCAGCAGGCTCCACCCTGAGCACGGAGCCTGATGCGGGGCTTGATCGCACGATCCTGGGATCGGGAACTAAGCTGAAATCAAGAGTCAGATGCTTAACCGCCTGAGCCACCCAGGTGCCCCTCATGAGTACCCTTTGGGTACATCTTCCTGTACCTCCCCTGACTCCTAATTCCCACCCCTGCCCCCCCCCTCTTTCTCTCACATGTATGTTACACGTGCACACCCACACACACACACACTTTTTTTGCAACAACAGAGAAAATCAAGGTCATCCCTAGTCCCCTATCCACACGCCTGCATGTAAACAAACAGGTCTCACTAGAATGAGAGTGTATTCTTGACTGAAACACACTTTCCTGGCAAGTCAGGGCTGGACCTTAATCCAGTTTCTCAAACGCTCATTGGCTGCAGAAAGCTACCGAGAGAAGTGGCCAATTTCTAGTGACTCTTCCCGAGGAGAACATGCGTGAAGCATTTCTTTACTCAGAACAAAACCAGAACCGCCCTGCCTCACAGCTGGGGCCCCTGGCAGCTGTGACCTGGAAACATAACTCTTTCTTCTTCCCTCCCCAGCCAAGGAGACCACGCGGAGGGCAGGAGGGGCCAGCCCCAGCTGCCACCGTGGCCTCTCCTCCCGCCAAAGTCCCTCTGCCAGTGGAGGCCACCGCTACGGTGGAGCCAAGATGTCAGAGTTGGAGCAGGAGAAAGGAGGCTCTGAGCAGAGACACTGTCTAAAATCCAGAACAAGCCCCGAAGCCTGAATTACCATTCAGATTCATTTCGAGATCGCAGAATGTGCTGGCGATGTTTTTCTAAAGGGCAACCCCGGTGCTCCCGAGATGGGAGGTACCCTCCCTTCTGACAGACTTCTTCCATTTTCCGGAGGGAGGGAGGAGACAGGGCTGGCTCAGCAACCCCCCAGTCGGCATCTCTGCCGGCCGTTTCAGCAGGGGCTCGACGGTCACCCAGGTAGGAAATGAATGTCTTAAGCTGCAAGTGTCCTTCCCTTAATGATGCCTGATGGCAAAGTCCCGTGTCTTTATCGCATGTTAACATGCCTCTTCCCTTTCCTCATTGAGCCGCATCATGGCGAATGGCAATTAGCGTTCAAAACAAATAAACTGAGCCATCGTAGAGAGAACCTTGCCAGATAGTCTTAGGAGAAGTTGAGAAGCGTCGTCAGGACCAGACCAGGCCAGCAGGGCGTGGGGGCAGGCTGTGCGTCAGGGTCCCGAGGGCCCTGAGTGGAAGATGCCCCCAGGCTCTCTACCCCAGGACCCACCCTGAGAGTGGGGAAGAAGGGTCCAGGGATTGGGGTGGGGGGCTACCGAGAACATTCGCAGGTGTTTGCTGGTTTCCTCAGGTGGGGACGTTGTGTTGCCTCCACCGGACCTGCCCTTTGCAACTCCCTTCTCCATGTGGCAAGCAGCCCTCAGCTCCTCCCTTGAAGTTCGTGACAAATGTCAGGCTCTTATCCCCCACCCAGAAGCAATACGGTTGGTGGAGGAGGGGGAGGGGCAGGCTGCCCGGGTCAAAGCCCAGCTCCGGTTTGTGTTAGCCACACGCCGCCGAGCCTCCGTCGCCCCACCTGCAAAACGAAGACCAATAAAAGTGCCACAAAATTGGTTGACCTAAAACATGTGAAAAACACACACCGAGCGAGTTCCTCTCAACAGGTGTTAGCTGTTCTTGCCACTTGTCACTTCACTAAACCAGCCAGACATCCATCAGCCCTTGTGAGTTCTCGGAGCTCGGCGGCTGGGACTTGTTACAAGCATCATTGTCCTGCTTGCGCAGAAAACACATTCAGGATGAAGTAAGGCGCGTGACTCTGCTCTGAATTTTCTTCCCACCTCTGATAATGTTTCTGACAATGAAACATGTCGTTAAAACACACTCTCTTCACTAAATAGGAAGATTACTTGAATGTCTCTCATTAGCTTCAATCTTCTCTCCCCAACCAGGTTAACCTAACAGATGCCCTGTCACTATAAGAGGCAAGTTTGGCTGCCAGAATCTTCTATCAGTGGGTCACTGTCCCTGTGGTCACCGCAGGCCCTGGACAACCTCAGCGGAGAAGCCAGAGATGCCCCTGATTCAGCCACACAAAGGCATTTTCTTTTCCCTCCCGAGGGGAGGGTGCCCGGCAGGAGGGTGGGAATCCCGGGTGAAATGGCATTAACAGAAAACCCTTGAAGGGAAATCCTCCCAAGTCCTAAGAATCCGTCCTGCCCACACTAGGTTGGGGAACAACCGAAAGGAAAATCTGGGCATGTCCCTCTTTAAGAAAATTAAACGTGGGGCGCCTGGGTGCCTCAGTCGTCCAAGCATCCAACTTGATGTCAACTCAGGTCGTGATCTCACGGTTCGCGACACGGAGCCCCTCTGTGCTGACAGCGTGGAGCCCGCTTAGGATTCTCTCTCTCCCTCTCTCTCTCCCTGCTCCTCTCCACCTGTGCTCTCTCTCCCTCTCAAGTAAACGTTTTTTAAAAAGAAAATTAAATAGGTATGTTCGTTCTATGAAAATCCGATACGTGAAAACGTACACTAATGAAAATTGCTAAATTAGAAAACAAATCCCTCCATTCCTAAATGATTTGATAACACGCTTCTAAGCATGTTTTCTGCTCATGGAGGTGGCCGGTCAGCCACCATCAGGGCCTCATGGGCAGGCTGAGCTAACACCACCCAGTCACCTGAGCTCCTGGTGGTCGCCATTCCAACGTGCCATGCATCTTCATGGGCACCTAAGACCCAAGCGGCCAGTTCAGGAAGCTCCATTTACTTACAACATGGCAACCTGGCAGCCCAGAGGACTGACGGCTGGAGCAAGAATCCAAAAGTCCTGGGTTCAAGTGCTGACTCTGCCCCGTACTTTCTACGTGACATTCGGCTGGTTTATTGATTTCTTGGGCAAGCGTTTCTTCCCTGGTAAAATCTCCAAGTGGAACTTGGAGATATCTATCCTCCCCAGCTCAAATATTCTGTGATTCTGTCACATCAGGCCAGCCGCACATAGAAAGACTTCCCAGAGAAGTCTTTCTCTTCCTGTCACTGAAGGTAAAATTCACTGGCAGCGTCGGGCCCCCCCCCCCCACCCCAACCTAATCATGATATTACCACAAGCCACTTCTGATTACAAGGCAGTTAAACAACACGCGAGGCGCATGCTTGACGACTTTGCGAAATTAATTTCTCATAAGAATAAGTGTAAATTTAAAGTCACATTATTTTTAACAGTGCACTTAAATTGAGACAATTTTTTGAATTGCATTATTTTGAATTTGCATAATTCAGAATCCAATTACATGTGACTTGTGTATTCTCTCTAAAAGGGTTTTTTAAACCTTCGAGAGAGGGAACGGAGGTAGTAAAAGAGATTGGCGATGACGCTGGGTCAGACTTGATGGAGAAAGACCATGGGTTTGAGCGAACCCACAGGACGACTATCCAAGACCATAGAGAGGATGCCCTAGAGAGGACCCAGGACCCAGAAGCACAATACAGGTTTCCTTGGGTCACCACTCTGTACTGAGTTTGAGATGACTGGCCAATTTGGAAGTTAGATTTCTCCTTCTCCTCCTCCTTCTTTCTTTTACAAAGAGAGAGAGCATGAGTGGGGGAAAGGGGACAGAGGGAAAAAGAGAGAGAATCTTAAGCAGACTCCATGCTCAGTGCAAAGCCTGATGCAGAGCTGGATCCCACGACCCTGGGATCATGACCTGAGCTGACATCAAGAGTTGGATGCTCAACTAACTGAGCCACCCAGGCACCCCTTCTTCTTCTTCTTCTTCTTCTTCTTCTTCTTCTTCTTCTTTTTCTTCTTCTTCTTTTAATTGAAATCACTCCCGGCTTGAATGCTGCCAGAAGATGTTCAACCCCCAAATTAAAAATGCCTAAAGAGCCAAATCCTCTCTTTATTCTTTGGCACAGAGGAGCCATTTTGTGCTCTTCAAAATGGCTGACAGGAATTTTCTGAGGAAGCTATGGTCTGAGAACAAACTAGGGATTCGATCAACTTCAAGGCTGAGACTTTGTGTTTAGAGCCATAGCTAGAAACTAACGGATGTTGTTTTTTCCAAACCAAAGAAATCAAGAAATTGAAGATAAAAACTGTTCTCTAAATCTTCGCTTCCACATTCTCCCCCCTGCCGGGCCCTTTAGATTGCAAGAGTTCGTGATTATAACTTTATTCACAACCCATTTGAGGTTTCCAAGCAGCTCCCTCCCCAAGATGAGATGACAAAGCTTTGAAAATTAGAGGCACCCCTCCCCTCACCCCAAAGAGCTATCCTTGACGAGGCGCGCTCTGTTGAAACGGAAGGAATTTGCTTTATAGCAGCCTCCCTTGTGGAATTATGTATGGGAGCATTTAACAATACAGCATTTGCAATGGGCAGGTGAGAGCTGGCCAACTTTTTAAAGGGGATTTCACACACCAGGTCAGCAGGGAGATGGATAGGTGAGCTGCAGTGGATACAATTATTTGACTTTCTGAGCCATTCTTTTTGAAGCCTCTACCCTTAATAGAAAGAAAAAGAATAATCCTCTTTGCCAACCTTTTGTAGCTCAATCTTTATTGTTCCCACTAAAATCCAAAGAAAACGGACAAGATTCATTTTGTCCAGAAAGCATGTGTGTATTTTATATAGGTCTGAGCTTTGAAGCATTGATAGTTAAGTGGGAGAAAAGACAAAGATTTCTCTCTAATCGGAGGACATCAAAGGGGGGATTTCTGAAGAGCTCTGGCCTAACTCAAAACGGCCCTGGGTGGTATCTCCCGATATACCCCTCCTTTCCTACCAAACTCAGCGTGGAAATTAGCACAGGCCCACAAAATGATGACAATTAGGCCAGATCGTACAGAAGCAGGCCTGTAGGTAAATTAAGACTTTGAGAGAATGTGACCCACTGGGCCAGGGAAGCTTTTCTTTTACTTACGGGCTCTCAGTGACTCAGCGGGCATCTCTAAGACACTGGCCTGATCACTGGGCTGCTTGGCCAACCATCTGTAGGACTGGTTGTTTGACTTTGGGTGCAGGAGATGTGCTCGGTTACTATTTACTCATTGCTAAGTCCAGTAGCTGACCTGGACTTTTGAACAATCAAAAGTTTGAACCGTCAGATTGCTCAAGTATCTGTTTGAACAATCAGATATTAAAAATAACTGTCGGTCTGGCGCCACCAACTCTCGATGGCCAAAGTAGGCCAAACCCACCTGGTTGGATTGCTTGCCATTCTATTCTGAGGGCAGAAATAAACAAAGAAAAGCACCACACGCATTTGGACTACTTTAGTCAGAACACAGAAGACGGCCACCGTGGAAAGAACTGGTGAGAACTGGGGGAGCTGGCGACGCTTTCTGCTGACGGGGAAGTTCCTGAAACTGTTTTCGTACTGGGCTTTCACTGCGCGAAAGACTCACCATCGGGAACTCTCTGGGTTGGGTTTTTAATTCTGAGTTCTGAGAACAGTACATTTTCCACCTTCTTTTGTCACCTGACTGCTGGTAACAAACGGGTAACAGCGGGCCCAGGAGAGTCACGCATATCTGGGCTTGATTGGAAGGGGGCCTACGGGTTTCTACAGGAGGCAGTCAGCGTCTTAGTGGAGGGAGCTGGGAGGAGGAAGGACAGGACGGCTTGAAGGAAAGACAGCAGGCTCACGGCGGGAGGTGGGGACGTTCTGAGGGGAGTTGGGGGACCTGGAGACTCTGCATCTGTAAGGAGGCCACCCCTCCTCTCCAGGATCCTAGCGATTCTAGTCTGGACTTCTCGCCCCCCTCCGGCACAGAATCTCTGGAAGGTGCGCAGAGACGTCTCAGCTCTGGTGCGCACCTCCCCAGATTGCCGGCTGTGAGTCCAACCGACGTGCCAGGCACACCAAACCAGTCCCTGGTGCACACGGAAACACATAGGACGTGCCCGGGACGTGTCCGTCAGTGCACAGACGGGCACATATGCACACCAGGCACAGCAGTGCGTGAACGCTGGACATCAGTGCATGCACGCACACACTGGGACACACCAGAACACACACACACACACACACACACACACACACACTCGCACATGGCATCCCACACCAGCACATGCACAGTAGGGCACGGGCGCCTGCACCCCCACCAGAGCACTTGGGTCAGCACGCACTGGCACACACGTTTGCTAGGACCGGGCTTGGGCACAGGCTACTCCCATGGTGAAGTCACCTGGTAACAGCTGCCTTCTCCCCGGAGCAGGTCGCTCTGGCCTTTCCGCCCCCTGTGGCAACAGGGGGCAACCTTCACCCCCACCCCCACCCCCAGGTTGTCTTTTTTTTTCTCAATTTTTTTTAATGTTTATTTATTTTTGAGACAGAGAGAGACAGAGCATGAGCAGGGGAGGGGCAGAGAGAGAGGGAGACACAGAATCCGAAGCAGGCTCCAGGCTCCGAGCTGTCACCACAGAGCCCGATGCGGGGCTCGAACTCACAGACCGCGAGATCGCGACCTGAGCCGAAGTCGGAGGCTCGACCGACTGAGCCACCCAGGCGCCCCAGGTTGTCTTTTTCTATTCTTTCCCCCCAACACCTCTTCTCTCCAATTCTCCATCACCACCCTCAGCCCGCATGATGAATGGGCAGTTCTAACTCAGGGGCCGTCACATTATGTCTTAGACCCAGGCGGGGGTATCGCATGGAGGGGAACTGGCGAAACACAGAAACGCAGCGCTGAGTTTCTAGTATCTACAGCGACAGAGAGAAGTAGGCATTTGTTATATCCTAAATGGTGGCGTCAGCTTATGTTCTGGGCTGTCTTCCCCAAACCCCAAGGCTTGCAAAGACAATGCACTCTTAGCCCAGCACCCTGCAAATGTCCTGTGGAAGCTCTTGAACACTCCTGTCCCAGCCGTCCTGCCGGCCAGCTTTGGGAAGGTACCAGAAATTCACCTACGTGGTTCTTCAATGCTTCACGTACTTTTCTCTGCAGCGGATTTCTTAACTTGATTTGTTTTGCTCCAGTCACCAGCAAAAGGGTTTGCCCTCCCTGAGCTCAGCTCAAGCAAATGCAAGGGGACTCAGGGCATAAATCATTGAAGACTGCTCACAGGCGTTCGTCATTCAAAGGCAATTGCCCCACTCCTTGAGGATTTTCACAAAAACAAACAAACAAGCCAAAAAACCAATCCCCACTCAGTCTGTGTGTAACACTCTACTGTTCTTTAAAATCTCACACATAAAACCTTACACACTGTATGAAGACACGTTTTTATCCAACAGATCAATTACAGGCTATTACTTAGACTCTACACCTCTCAAATACGATTTAACCTCATTTAGCTTTACACGTTTGGTTTTCACATACACGTAGGGCGGTGGGGCTGCGGCAGGCGAACACACAGACCTGTGTCGGTTGCAAACTGAGGGCCATCCCTCCCAAGACAAGCTCCCAAACAGCTCTATTTCTTAACAGTGAAACAGAGAAGAAGGATTTTACCAAATTTGTGGGAAACCCGAGCTCAGAATTATAGTAACGTGCCAGAGAGAAACATAATTCCGTATTAACTACCGAATATTTCATATACTCGGCAGAAAAAAAAAAAAAAGCCTATTACACGAGGACATACAGCATCAAAATTATTATTTCTTCCAAAATGGAGAGGAAAACAGTAAAGGATGCTTGCTAAAAGGAACGCCTTCACAGGTCGGCCTCAGAGTTCAGTCACCAGGGGTATGACATTGTCAAATGACGAGCGAGCACCCGGGAAAGAGGCTGCAGAGAACCCTCGAGAATGTATACACCGGACAAGGTTGTCAGAGAAACCGGCTTTGGGGCCTCGCTCTACTCTTAGGCCAGGTCATCAAAGCTCGGAGCCTCGTTGTCTGTGTTCCCAAAGAGAGAACCCCACTGCTTCATCTGCTACCCGCATTAGGATGGCAACGAGGACCCCGTAAGTAAGGGTGTAGGAAGTCACTTCGTAACTATAAAGGGATGACTGCGTTCAGAGAGCGGCGGTCTGGTCGGGGCAGGGATCCTGCCTGTCCTTGTTTTCTAATGCTTTCTATTTATTTATTCCCCCCCCCCCCCTTGAGCTGAAAATCAGTTGCTGAGTAGCACAAATCATAGCAGGCAAGCAAGGTGGTTGGTGGAAACTCCTGACACCTGCCCCACTGCAGTCCCGCTGCTTCAGGCGGCAATCTGCTCTCTCTTCAAGTCACTTCTTACCAACCAAGTCCTTGGGTGCCCCCCCCTCCCCCGCCCCCGATACATCTGCAGTCAGGGCACGAGCATAAGGGTTAATAAGCCAGAAAACGCTGGGCCTCGTCCTTGGATTTCTCACGCCAGAGGCTCCCGCGAGAGAGTTAAAGATATTGTGATAAAGGTGGAAGTCCAGACCTAAAAAGTATTTGGAGCCGCACGGAGCCCAAGTTTAGTTTCCGAATCCTGGGAGCCAATGCCAGCGTGGTGGGGGCCGATAAGTAAATGTTCTCAAAAAGTGCCATTTCAAGACCACACGCAATTCCTTTGCTAGGTGCAAGGCACGTCCAACTCTCTCCTTTCTCATCTCACAGATGAGAAACCAAAGCCCGGAGAGAGCTGTCTGCCCAAGTTCACCCCGCGATTTAGCGACAGAGAAGAAGAAAGACGTTATCCAGCTGTCGCCCTGGGGAAAATGACGCTTGTTGTCTTTTGCAGGTTGGGAGGCTCGGGCCCACATGCTGACTGGCTACGACTTTTCGGGGAACCTTTTGTGAGCGGCACTTCTGAGTGGCATCTCTGCTCCCCAGTCCCCTGCGGGAGGCAGACATGACTGCCGCCATCTTATAGAGGAAGGACAGGCTCTGAGGGCGGCAGCTCAGAATCCAGATCTTTCTAGCTGCACGGCCCGCTCCCTCCCTCCACTGTGTAGCTGCCCCAGAGAAGACAGGACACTTGCAGATGGTCAGAGTTAGGAAACAACTCTCTTTCCTCCACTGGATCGTTTTCAACAGAAGCCTAAAGTATCCTGCGAAATGTTCTTTAACTTATTCTTTTAACTGTCAACCCGGGAGAAATTAGCCCAAGGACATAATTCAAAAGACAATTTTAAAGCTACGCATGTAAAGATTTTTCTTGCAGGCTTAGCTATAATAACAAAAATTAGAAACAGGCCAATGTCCAACAGTAAAGAAGTAGGAAACTATGTTACATAAACTCTGGAAGTTTACATAGCAATTAAAAACCATCGTGAAGGCTAGGCATAAAAAAAAATGCTCACGATAGATTATTAAGAAAAATAAGCACACGGAAATGCTTTTATGATGGCAACCATAAAAAGATTTGTGTACACTCTTTTTAAAATATTGGAATGGAACATAAAGAAGGAAAATTGAAGTTATTGGGCTAGCTTGTAAGATTTTGGATTTAAAAAACGCATAACTTCCTCCAATGAGTTTGTGATATTTTTGTTAAAACACCTCAAATTAAGAGAAGGGAAAAAAGCGATAGTTACTTGGAACATTTAGTTGGTAACTCAGAACAAATGAGACTACACCGGCTAAACTGCTTTTTTCTTCTTTCCATATTTTGAGGCAATTGTATACTGTGATTTTTGCCATCATCCACAAACTCTTATTTTTCTCCTGGTGCCTCTCATTAATGAGTTTTTTTTTCTTTTTTAAGTTTATTACTTAACATTCTCCCACAGTGGATAGCCTTGTTTATTTTCTGCTTTTTCCTTAGGGTTTAAGCCAAGTCAGAAAAACGAACGTCTTTCTTCATTCGTTTATGTTTGAGATATAATATTATTTGAATCATGCGAAATTATCTTGTTTGTAGGTCCAAAAACAAACAGCGGAAATTTTATATCAAAAATTTTAATAACAGCAGATTGCATCTTAAACCATCCCAGCAACTCATTTCGAATCATTCTGTTCCCTCAAACTGTCCTGTCCCCTCCACCAGCTAAATTTTGTTTGGTTGGTTGGGGGGTGGGTTTAGATTTAAATGCTAAATTCTCTAGAAGGGAAGTCCAAATAACACCATTCCAGTATATTCCTCGTAAACCATTAAAGTTAATATAATTACGTGGAAACATCTAGAATTCTTTCATTCACCCACTTTAATTCATTTGACACGTATTTATTGTGTGTGGACTCAACTCATGGCAGTGCGCTAAGCGCTAGGCAACTCTCTAAACAAGACTGAGGTGTCTTTTCCCTTGGGGAACATTGACTCCTTTTTGCAGGCTGGGAGGGACGGCTAAGAAAGGTGGTGACTCACCAGATCAGTTTGTTTCAACTAACGTGCCAAGTGACTGGTTTGGATTCTTTATTAAGCAGATCGACTGTATGTTTGCTCAAATTGATTCAATCTACCATCAGGTCATTGTTAATAAGAACTCGCCTTGGCCCGAGCAGAGAAGTCTATATTGAGCTGTCCCCGCTGTTTATTTAATCCATTAGCTGACCACAGGTACATATGGCTCAGGAGAAAAAGACTCCCGAAGGGTGTCTTTGGACAGCTCTAATGCAAAACAGTTCCCGAAGAAGTGCCTTAACTGTTCTAAATAAAACACAAGACACGATGCCTGGGGGACTCTCGAAAGTAAGACTGGACATCCAGTAAGAGTTAAATCTAATTTTTTAAAGACAAAGGCAAAAATAAAAAAAAACAGTTTTCAAAACATACAGCAGTGGTCAGTTACCTAAGTGACAGCTTCCCAGAACTGTTTCTGGGGGACATTTCACAGCAGTGGGGTCTCTAAGCCAGCGAGTGGGAGAAACGCCAAAGGAGAGAACTTAAGTAGCTCATCTGGATGAGCAGTGCCGGTGACAGGACGTCGAAATATTGGTGAAAATGCCATTGTCCTGGCACCACTTAGGAGTTCCCCTCATGTCCAGCTCTGAGCAGCTTAAGCAGAGATCTGGCGTTCGAGACATTTGCATTTAAATACCCAGTCCTGGACACCCATGCCAAGCATTCAGCCTCGAGATCTGTGTGGCCACCCCGACCAGCGACGAGCTGGTGGACTTTGTCCTCTAATTTCCTCCCCCCAACTATTTAGATTATACACTTGGGAGCATGTTTTCACTTTGGGGGAGTATCCCTTACAGAATAAGTGTCTTAAAAAAGAAAAATGGCGGTTCTAACGCTCATCCGGTGACCTGCCCAAGCTTTGATCCTTGTTCACAGTTGCCCCCCACCCCCCTGCTCACATGTTCCTGTGCTGTAGGCTCAGAAATCAAAAGGAGGATGAGTGGGGCTTCGACAGATGGAGAAAATGTCCAGTGCTGTTTACAACCCAGCTGAGAGCAAGTTAAGAATTCTAACCATGGGTTTCCACTTCCTGTTGCTAGATGTTGAGAACAAGAAAACAGACCGTGATGTAATAATAGTAATAATTAATACAGCTCCATGTATTGGCTGTCTGCTATGTATCGAGCATATTACATTCATTTCTCATCTTCACAGTTCTGCAAGGAAAGTTATCCTTACTTTAGAGGGGAGAAAACTAAGGCCCAGAGAGGTTAAGTAACCTGCCTACCGTTGCACAGCTAGGAAAGTGGCAACACCGGGATTCCATCTATGATTGGCCTGACTTTTGCCACCACATCCAGCCATCTCCTTGAAAGTAGAGCTGCAAACCAGCCTGGGGGGCCTGCTTTTCCTGAGGGTTTGTGGCCGCGCCGCATCTCCTGGCTGGAGAAAGGACAACGGCCACACTGACCAGCTGGAAGCCTTCTTGGCCACAGTGGGGTAGGGAGGTACGGGTACTGAGTAGCTGAGGGCCCTGCAGGCAAAAGCGTGCCCCTGCCGCTAGGCACACCACCTTTGTCGCGACCAGCCTCAGACCCCGGCGACCGGCTTGGCAGACTCTCACCCAGGGAGACCTCCTCCCGTGGAGACGCTAGGTCATTATTTGCTTTGATCCTCATGATCTGGGTATTTCCATAAAAGGCAAATGGAAAGATCTCTAAAAGGCAGACTTTTAAAAAGTTTGGAGGGGCGCCCGGGTGGTTCAGTCAGTGGAACGTCCAACCTCGGCTCAGGTCATGACCTCGCAGTTGGTGAGTTCGAGCCCCGTGTCGGGCTCTGTGCTCAGAGCTTGGAGCCTGCTTCGGATTCTGTGTCTCCCCCTCTCTCTCCCCCTCCCCCGCTCATGCTCAGTCTCTCTGTCATAAATAAACATTTAAAAAAAAATTGTTTTTGAAGAGTTTGGAGATAGGTGACTTCACTGAGCAAGAAAAGAGAGACCTCAGCTCAAATTCTGTCAGCGGCCTTTCCGCGGAGCAAAGTTGTAAAGGCGACACGATGCCATTCGCAGCCCTAGGGGTTACAGGGCTCTCCTTACCTCTCTCTCCTCACCTCACCTCAACTGGGCTGAACGCTTGGAAGAACGTTCTCGGGGAGTAGCTGAAAGGGCCGTCCCCACACCAGCACAGCAAGGGGCCTCGCACGATGGAAAATCCCGTCCATCCTGTTTCTTCCTCCTGGGCCCTGTGCGTGGAACTGGGCACGGCCCGCATCTCGTCTGCTGGGTGGGGTCTTGTTTGTCACTCGTGGCAGCCACCGCCACCCAAGCAGCTTTTTTTTTTTTTTTTCCCCTCATCTAACTCTAGTTTGCTGCTACCTTGGCCCCGAGGCCAACAAAAACGGACCGGTGAGGAAACCGCGTAGCAGAAGTACCTCGCGGCCTGAAGCCCAGGGTCTGAAGCCACTGCCGTCAGCTGTTCCCCTGAAATCACTGAATCCACTGGCCACTGTGGCATCAGGGACCCTCTTGTCCCCTGCACTCAGGACGGGCCCGGGACTTGCTCTGGGGCCCTCACCTCACAGGGCCTTGTGACTCACACCCAACAAGGCTCTTCCGAGAAGAACGCTGTGACCTTACAGAGTTTTCAGAACCCCTGAGGTGTCAGGCTGGGGCTGTGCCATGTTCCCTGTCAGGAACAGAAGCACCAGGGGCCTCCCCTGCCCTCTCAGCACTGTCGCCAAACGCTCTCCCGCACTGAGGTGACCCGTGACGTGGAGAAGGGACATGTGTTTGTGACCTGTCTCCCTGTTTCTTTAGGTTCAAATACAGCTGGTCCTGTTTCTGGTAAAAATGCCATGATACCAATCTCCTGAGACAGTCTATTTTGTCTTTCTTTTCACATGTGGTCCTCATAATTTGGCCTAGACAACACGGTGGGAGTGAAAGGATTCTAGAAAAGCCCGGCTCCCGCGAGCTAAAATGAAGTGAGGAGTAAGTTCTCTCGCTGGTCGGTTGTTACTCACGATGGCGACTTAACAGGTCACATCCTCTCATCCGTCCCTACATTCTGTCAGCGTCTCTAGCTTTTTGGCCTCAGATAGAGGGCTGCTTGCAGTGAGGGTGGTGGGTGAGTCACTGAGCCACGATGGGTGTGTCCCAGGGCAGCCCCTGGCCGTGGGGGGGGGGGGGCAGGGGCAGCCATGACAGAGCTGAGTGGAGACACGGGCCCGGAGGAAGGCCCCTTCTGTCCTTCGTGGACATTGGTGCTCAGTCCCTGCCCCGTCCAGGTGCTTCAAGTCAGCCAGACTCACAGCCGTGACCCCGTCTGACCGAGAGAAGTGTTTTTTTGTTGGCAAAGGACAAAGGAAAGAGGCCAAGTGACGGAGCCAGCCAGGGGGTACGAGGAGAAGACGCAGAGACGAGACGAGCGTCGCAGTATGAAAAGTGGCCTGGCTGACGTGTTCTCATCCCATCCGGCGTCTGTTAAATACTCCCCCTCTTTTTCTCCGCACCGGGCCTGCCTCAGTCGCTCCTCTGCCCCCTTCCTCCCTGTCCTTTCCCCTCCATGGACTGTCCTCTCTCCTGTTAGCACTAGAAACACCTGTATTGGGGGCAGGTGTGCATTCAAGCAGCTGGGTCTGAGCCCAGCTCGGCTGTAAGGGAGCAGATCCAACCTGCTCAGCTTCGAAAGAGACGCCAGCTCCTCGCTACCCCTCCGCTGCGTACCCCCCCCCCCCCCGACACACACACACACACGCAAGAAGAGTTTCTGGAAGTTCCTTGCCATCCATCTGTCCGGCCTTACCTGCTCCTGGGAGCTGTGCCTGCAGCAGGGCCATGATGACAAGCACCTTCCACATCACCTTGTCCTTTCCCCCAGGGTGGCACCAGGAGGCCGAGGCTGTGGCAGCCATGGCTGGGACCCAGAAGAGAGACGGTGTCTCTGCTTTGTTCTGCTGCCTCCTCAGGAAGTAGAGGACTGTGGGGCCTTTGAGAAGGCAGACACCTGCCAGCAAGGCCAAGAAACGCACTCCCCCTTTCGGTTCATAGGCAGGAAGCTCTGGAGGTTTGAGGGTTTGAGGGGTGGGGGTGTGTGTGTGTGTGTGTGTGTGTGTGTGTGTGTCTACATCTTGCTTTTTCTCTCATTTAACCATTGTTTTACTCTCCTTTTCTCCGAATTTTTGTCTAATTTTTATCTAACTCCTCTCTTGATGGGTGAAGCCAGTCCCTAGGCGAACAGGAGTTCCCAATGCGTGTAAGGACATTTTCCTGGACTTACATATTTTATAGATGTTGGTGAGACGGCAGAGCTCTGGATCCAGGAGAAATGCAGAGACAGAATACCTGGGCTTTGGTGCCTATCTCTGCCACCCGGGTGCTGTGTGGCCTTCAGTAACTCACTCAGCGTCTCTAGACATCAGCATCCTTGCCTGTAAAGCAAATGGCTGGAGTAGATCTGAGGTTACAGATCCAAACTTGGCCTGAGTTGGAACCACATAGTATTTCAAATGCTTTTGCTGGTCGTCAACATTGAAGCATTGGCATAATTTACAATAATAAAAAGATAAATACCTACCAACAAATGCAATAAAAAGTGTTAGATCTATATGAAATAAATTTTAAAACATTACTGAAGGATGCAGAAGGGACCTGGGTATATGGAAAAGTCTACGGTCTTTGATAATCTTAAGAAGACTACAATTCTTTGTAAACGAATCAATCCATTCCACTAAAAGTACCAACACACAAATAAAACTCCTACAATTCAACAATAAGAAAACATAACCCAATTAAAAATTGGCCAAAGATGGGGCGCCTGGGTGGCGCAGTCCGTTAAGCGGCCGACTGCAGCTCAGGTCATGATCTCGCGGTTCACGAATCCAAGCCCTGCGTTGG
Organism: Lynx canadensis; assembly: GCF_007474595.2. NCBI lineage: Eukaryota > Metazoa > Chordata > Mammalia > Carnivora > Felidae > Lynx > Lynx canadensis. Next base: position 10,214,908 of record NC_044319.2, read on the forward strand.
GCTCTGTGCTGACAGCTCAGAGCCTGGAGCCTGCTTCAGATTCTGGGTCTCCCTCTCTCTCTCTGTCCCTACCCCGCTCAAGCTCTGTCTCTCTCCGTCTAAAAAATAAATAAACATTAAAAAAAAGTTGGCCAAAATCAAAATAGATATTTCTCCAAAGAAGATAAGCACACGAGAAGGATCTCAACATCGTTAGTTATTAGATAAATGCAAAGCAAAACTGCAGTGACATTGGCCATGGAAACATTGTTCTCGAGATGTCTCCTCAGGCAAGGGAAGCAGGAACAAAATTGGGACTATTTTAAAAACTATTGGGAATACACCAAAATAAAAACTTTTTGCACAGTGAAGGAAATTATCAACAAAATGACAGGGCAACCTATGGAATGGGCGAAGATATTTGCAAATGACATATGCGATAAGGGGTTAATATCTAAAATACATGAAGAACTTAAACAACTCAACACCCAAAACTGATTAAAAATGGGCAAAAGACCTGAATAGACATTTTTCCAAAGAAGACATCCAGATGACCAAGTGACATGAAAAGATGCTCAACATCACTCATCATCAGGAAATTGCAAATTAAAACCACAATGAGGGGCGCCTGGGTGGCTCAGTCGGTTGAGCATCCGACTCTTTTTTTTTTTTTAATTTTTTTTTAACGTTTTATTTATTTTTGAGACAGAGAGAGACAGAGCATGAACGGGGGAGGGGCAGAGAGAGAGGGAGACACAGAAGCGGAAGCAGGCTCCAGGCTCTGAGCCATCAGCCCAGAGCCCGACGCGGGGCTCGAACTCACGGACCGCGGGATCGTGACCTGAGCTGAAGTCGGCCGCTTAACCGACTGAGCCACCCAGGTGCCCCAAGCATCCGACTCTTGATTTCAACTCAGGTCATGGTTCCAGGGTCATGGGATCGAGTCCTGTGTCAGGCTCCACGCTCAAGATTCTCTTTCTCCCCCTCTGCCCTTCTCCCCTGCTCTCTCTCTTCTCTAAAATAAAATTAAATAACTAAATTAAAAAAAAGACAACGAAATATCACCTCACATCTGCCAGAATGGCTAAAATTAGAACAAGTGTTGATGAGAATGGGAAGAAAAAGTAACCCTTGTGCACCATTGGTGGGAATGTGAATTGATGAGGCCACTGTGGAAAACATGGATGTTCCTCAAAAAATTCAAAATTGGATTACCATATGATTCAGTAATTCCATTACTGGGTATTTACCCAAAGGAAAGGGAAACACTAATTAAAAAAGATATATGCATCCCTATGTTTATTGCAGCATTATATTTAAAATAGCCAGGATACAGAAGCAACCCAAGTATTCATCCACAAGTGAACGGATAAAGAAGATATGGTATACATATACTACGGAATATTACTCAGCCACAGAAAAGAGTGACATCTTGCCATTCGCAACAACATGGGTGGATGTAGAGGGTATAACGCTAAGTGAAAGAAGTCAACCAGAGAAAGACAAATACCATATGATTTCACTCGTATGCGGGAATTTAAGAAACAAAACAAATGAACAAAGAGAAAAAGAGACCAAAAAAAAAAAAAAAAACAAAAACCCAGACTCTTTGATACAGAGAACAAACTGGCGGTTGCCAGAGGGGAGGGGAATTGGGGGCTGGGTAAAAGAAAAGAAGAAGAGGAAGATGAAGAGGAAGAAGAAGAAAAAGAAGAAGAAGAAGAAGAAGGAGAAGGAGAAGGAGAAGAAGAAGGAGAAGGAGAAGAAGAAGAAGAAGAAGAAGAAGAAGAAAAGAAGAAGAAGAAGAACCCATAGTGAGATCCTACTTCACACCCCCTAGGGTGGCTAAAATAAAAAAGACAATTAGTGTTGGGGAGGGTATACAGAAATTGGGACCCTCAGGGACACCTGGGTGGCTCAGTTAAGCAACAGACTTCGGCTCAGGTCATGAGCTCTCAGCTTGTGAGTTCGAGCCCCGCGTCGGGCTCCATGCTGACAGCTCAGAGCCTGGAGCCTGCTTTGGATTCTGTGTCTCCCTCTCTCTGCCCCTCCCCCGCTCATGCTCAGTCTCTCTCTCTCTCTCTCTCTCTCTCTCAAAAATAAATGAACATTAGAAAAAAATTAAAAAAAAAACAAAGAAATTGGGATCGCATACATTGCTGGTGAAAATGTAAAATGATAAAGCCTTTGTAGAAACTAATTTGGCAGTTCCCCAAAAAAGTCAAACAGAGTTGTCATAGGACACAAAAATTATGCCTCTAGGCATAGACCCAAGGGAATTGAAAACACATGTCCACACAGTATTATCATAAGAGGCCCAAATTGGAAACAAGCCAACTAGGGAATGGTAAACAAATGTGGTATATCCCCCAAATGGAATGTGATTCAGGCATAAAAAGGGACGAAGAGGTAAGAGGTCTCTTTTTGGGGTGGCAGAAACTTCTAGAATTAGATGGTGGGATGGTGTACAACACAGTGAACATAGTAAAAGTCATTCAGATTACATTTTAAAATGGTAAGTGCGATGTTACGTGAATTATATCTCAATGCAAAAAAAAAAAAAAAACGTTAAAACAAGCAATATTAATTCTGTGCTTGCAAGTAATTTCTCATGGCCTATGGTTTGCTTTTTCATTCTCTTAATGGTATTTTTTGATGGAAATGTTTTAATTCTGATGATACCCAATTTATCAATTTTTTTCTCTTGTGGTTTGTGCTTATGTTCTATACCCAATTTGTTGGGAGCTTTTAGCATGACAAGAGGTTGTATTTTGTCAAAAGCTTTTTCTGCACCTATCAGGATAATCCTATGACCTTCATCCTTCATTCTATTCACGTGGTGTATCATGTTGATGGATTTGCATGTGTGAAACCCTGGAGTCCCCAGGCTAAGTCCACGTGATTAGTGTGTACAATTCTTTTTTTTTTTTTTTTTTTAACGTTTATTCATTTTTGAGAGACAGAGAGCATGAGCGGGGAAGGGGCAGAGAGAGAGGGAGACACAGAATCCGAAGCAGGCTCCAGGCTCTGAGCTGTCAGCACGGAGCCCGACGCGGGGCTCGAACTCACAAGCTGCGAGATCGTGACCTGAGCCGAAGTCGGACGCTCAACCGACTGAGCCACCCGGGTGTCCCAGTGTATAATTCTTTTAATGTGCTATTGAATTCGGTCTGTTAATATTTTTATTGAAAATTTTTGTGACACCTGAAACTAATATAACACTGTATGTCAAGTATACTGAAATTAAAACAAAAACTTCATAAAAAAAGGAAGAATTTTTGTGTCTATGTTTATCAAGGATATTGATCTAAAGTCTTCTTGTAATGTCTTTACTTGCCTTTGGTAATGTTAACCTTGTAAAATGAGTTTGGGAGAATTCCCTCCTCTCCCACTTTTTGGAAGAGTTTGAGGATTGGTGACCATTCTTGAAATGTTTGGTAGAATTCCCCAGGGAGAACATCTGATCCTGGGCTTTCCTTTGTTGAGAAAATTTTTTTTTAATTTTTTTAATGTTTATTTATTTTTGAGAGAGAAGAGAGAGAGTGCGAGTGGGGGAGGGTCAGAGAGAGAGGGAGACACAGAATCTGAAGCAGGCTCCAGGCTCTGAGCTGTCAGCCCAGAGCCCAACGCCAGGTTCAAACTCATGAACCGCAAGATCATAACCTGAGCCGAAGTCAGACGTTTAACCAACTGAGCCACCCAGGCGTCCTGAGAAATTTTTGATTACTGACCCAGCAGTAGTGCAGGAGTATGTGGTTAAGTTTCCACATATTTGTGAATTTTCCAGTTTTCTTCTTCTAATTGATTTCTGGTTTTATACCCTTGTGGTCAGAAAAGACACTTGGTATGATTTTGACCTTCTTAGGTTTGCTAAGATTTGTTTTGTGATCTAGCATATGATCTATCATGGAGAATGTTCCATGTGCACTTGAGAAGAATGTGTTCTCTGCTGCTGGATGGAATGTTCTGCATATGTGTGATAAGTTTATTTGGTCTAAAGTGTGGCTCCAGTCCAACGTTTCCTTATTGATTTTCTGTCTGGATGATCTGTCTGTTGTTGAAAGCAGGGTATTGAACTCTATTATTATTGTACTGTTGCCTAATTCTCCCATTAGATCCGTTAGTATCTACTTAATTACATTTAGGTGCTCTGACATTGGATGTGTATACATTTATGACTGTTATGTCCTCTTGAAGAAATGACCTCTTTATTATTAGGTAATGATCTTTATCTTTGTTACATTTTTTTTGGATTAAAGTTTATTTTGTCAGATATAAGTGTAACTACCCCTGCTCTCTTTAGGTTTTGACTTGCCTGTTAGGAACATCTTTTTCTGTCCCTTCACTTTAAGCCCTTAAAACTGAAGTGAGTCTCTTACAGGCAGCATATAGTTGGGTCTTGCCTTTTTTTTTTTTTTTTAATTCATCCAGTCATTGTCTGTTTTCTAATTGAAGAATATAATTCATTTACATTTAGTAGGGTTAATTATTGATACTAATGTCATCTTATTACTTGTTTTCTGGCTGGTTTGTAGTTCCCTTGATTCTTCCTCCCTCTTTTGCTTCCTTCCTTTGTGAACTGATGCTTTTCTGTAGTGGTAAGCTTTGACTCCCTTCTCCTTATTTTTCTTGACTCTACTATAGATTTTTGCTTTGTATTTACGATGACACTTACTTAAAACATCTTTTAGATATAACAGTCTAATTTACACTAGTAACAACTTAACTTCAATCACATACAAAAACTCTACCCTTTTGCTCTCTCCTTTTATGTTTTTTTTTATTATTATTTTATTTTGAGAGAGAGTGAGGGAGAGCACACGCAGGAGCAGGGGAAGGAGCAGAGAGAGAAGGAGAGAGAATCCCAAGCAGGCTCTGCGCTCTCAGTGCAGAGCCTGACACAGGGCTTGGTCCCACAAACCATGAGATCGTGACCTGAGCTGAAATCAAGAGTCAGACGCTTAACTGACTGAGCCACTCAGGCTCTCCTTCTTTTATGTGTTTGATGTCACAATTCACCCATTTTTATTTATTAAATGTGTATTTATTAAAATTATTATAGCTATAGTTATTTTTAATACTCCTGACCTTTAACCTTTATACTAGAATTAAATGGTTAACACAGCACCATAATACAGTATTAGGGTATTCTGGATTCGACTATATACACTTACCTTAACTAGTGTGTTGTACGTTTTTATATGTTTCACATTACTAATTTCAGCTTGAAGGACCCCTTTTAGCATCTCTCCTGAGGCAGGTCTCCTGGTGGTGAACTCCCTCGGCTTTTGTTTGTCTGGGGAAATCTTTATTTCTCCTTCATTTCTGAAGGTTAACTTTGTTGGGTAGAGTATTGTCGGCTGGCAGTTTTTTCTTTCAGCACTTTGAATATATCGTCCTACTCTCTCCCTGCCTGTAAGTTCTCTGCTAATGAACTTGTAAGGGTTCCTTTATAAGGTACCAGCTTCTTTTTTCTTGTTGTTTTTGAGATTCTCTTTATGTTTTCTTTTTCACAGTTTTATTGGGATGTGTCTCAAAGAAGATCTCTTTAATTTGAGTTTGTCGTATGACCTATGAGCTTCATAAACTTGGATATCCCAATCTCTCTCCAGATTTGGAAAATTCTTGGCCACTGTTTCTTTCAGTAATCTTTCTGTCTCCTCCTTCTCTTCTTCTGGGACTCCAATAATTCACAAACTGTTTTTTTGTTTTTGTTTGTGTTTGTTTTTGTTTGTTTGTTTTTGCTGGTATCCCATGGATCACGTAGACTTTCTTTACTTTTTTTCATTTTTTTCTCTTTGTTCTCTGGCTGGATAATTTCAAAGTTCCAGTCTTCCAACACACAGATTCTTTTTTCTGCTCGATCTATTTTGCTGTTGACGTTTTTTGCTGTATTTTTCACTCATTGTCTTCTTCAGCTCCAGAGTGTGTTTATTTTTTTAATTTGTCTTTGTTAAAATTCCCATTTTGTTCATGTCTCATTTTATTGACTTCCTGAATCGTCTTTCTGTGTTTTCCTGTAGCTCAGTGACTTCCTTAAAACATCTATTTTGAATCCTTTGGTAAAACACAGCTCTCCACGCCTTTGGAATCAGTTACTGGAAGATTACTGTGGTCCTTTGGTGGTGTCATGTTTCACTACTTTTTCATGTTCCCCGGAGTTTTGTGTTGCTGTCTTCACATCTGAAGTAGCAGTGACCTCCTCCAGTCTTTACTAATTGCCTTTGGGGGAAAATATCTTCCATCAGTCGTGCTAGGGATTCTGGGACTTTCCCAAACCTTCTGTAGATATGTCTGCTCCACACTCCTTGCTCCCTCCTGTGGCAGAATTCATAAACTTGTACGCCCTCTCTCGGTCTTGTGACGTGCCAGGCCACCTGCTGACAGCCTCCCTTTCGCTTTCCCAAGGGTGGTGCTAAAGGTAAGTTTATGGTCACTCCCTGGTCCACGGATTCAGGTTGGCCTTCTGTGCACACTCCTGGTAATCTGCCAACACTTGCCCGCACTGGCGCCATCAGGAACACACCCGGGGAGCCAGGTGTGTAGGGAGGCACCCAGAGCACTGGGGTGTCTGTGAGCCAGCTGGGGGGGGGACCTACAGGCAAGGCATCCCCAGCAGCTCGTGGGCTGGCTTCTTGATGGGATCCACAAGGCAGTTAGTAAGATTCACATCCCTTTAACATGCTCCAAGTGTCCTATCTGCCCAGTCTCTTCCTGCCCAGTCAACCTGCCCAGTCTCTTCCCAAGTCATGTAGCTGGTGATTCACTAGCCTGGATGGAACGAGAGAGAAGCGAGACTCCGTAACTGCATCCCTCACAACTGGGAAAGCCGAGCACTCACTCCTATGCTCTCACTTTCCCCCACAGGAGAAATCACGGGGGCCAAGAGATCTTAGCCCCCGAGCTGTGCCACCTCAGGGGCGGGGTGACACAAACAAATTCAAGCTGTTCCTCTTAACCACCTTGATGTACCCAAACTCGTATTTTTTTCTTGTTTTTCCAACAGTGTTGCAACTTCTTCTCTGGTCTCTGGACTTCCGCAAAGGTTCTCTTTGTGGGTGACTGAGGCAGTGTTTTCCAGGGGCTCCCAGATGGTGGCTGAGAGGAGCTAGTTCATGGGCCACTGTAGGGTCCACAGCAGGGACTGAGACCTGTCTGCCTGTGACCTGATGCGCAGGTGGGCAAGACTCCTCTCAGATCCCTTGGCATATGGTGCTGGATCCCAGGGCTCCCACAAGGACACTTTTGTCCATGGACCGATGCCAAATTGTTATTAAGGGTGGGACATGAACAAGGGATGTCTCATTCAGACATGTTGCTGATGTCACTCCAATTTTGCTCTGAAGCATCAACGATTCTCCCTCGGTTACCGTCTTGGTGAGGCTGCCAAATCAAGGAAAGCAAATCAGCCGCATTCTCCCTGGAATTCACACCCCGAAAGAGTGAAACAGGACCTGGAAACACCCCCCTGTTTGCTTCCCCTGTTTGGACCCATCCCAGGAGCGGCTCGTGGCCTGTGGCCCCACGAACACTGTTCCAGTAAATTTCCTTTTCGCTGAAATTACTCAGAGCAAGTTCCTGTTGCTTGCCACCAAATGATCCTAACTTACACACTGAGATTTTTGGAAGCTGCATTAGCTTTCTATCGCTGCATAACAGATTATCACAAACTTCGTGGCTTAAACCAACACAAACTTCTTGTTTCACAGTAACGTAGATCAGAAGTACAGGCACAGCATGACTGGATTCTCTACTCAGCTTCCTGTGAGGCTCAAATAAAGGTAGGTTGACTGGGGTGGCAGTTCTCATCCGAGGCTCAGGAACCTGTTCTAAGGTCTGTGGTTGTTGGCAAAATCTATTCCCTTACAAATATGGAACCGAGGTCCCAATTTTCTTGCAAACCGTTAGGCAGGACTGCTTTCAGAAGCCAGAGAAAACCTGCAGTTCCTTGAACGTGGCCCCACAGGCAGTCCACGGCATGATGTTTGCCTTCCCCCCGGGCCAACCAAAGCCCATCTCTCACTTCTGCAACCAGCTTGAGAAAACCGCTTTTAAAGGGTTTACCTGATTAGGTCAGGCCCACCCAGGATAACATCACATAATCGCAGGAGTGATATCTCATCATATTCACAGGCCCTTCCCATAAACAAGGAGATTGTACAGGGTGTATATACACCAACGTATGGAAATTCTGGAGGCCATCTCACAGTCCTGTCTCCCCAAGAGAAGCTGTAAGAAGCTCCTTCCTTCTTCCTCTGTGAAGATTAGATGCGCCTGGTGTCTATCTTTTTTTTAAATTTTTTAATGTTTACTTATTTTTGAGAGAGAGAGACAGAGTGCAAGCGGGGAGGGGCAGAGAGAGAGGGAGTCACAGAATCCAAAGCAGGCTCCAGGCTCTAAGCTGTCAGCACAGAGCCCGATGCGGGGCTCGAACCCACAAACTGTGAGATCATGACCCGAGTCGAAGTCGGACGCTTAATCGACTGAGCCACCCAGGTGCCCCTAAAAGATTTTCAAAGGTGGCAAGAGGTGGCAGAAACAAGCTGGGAAGTGGGTAAAATTAAAGAGATGCTGTCAGGGGAGGAGAAGAATTCTAACCGACTGCGAATTGCCGTCGGTAGTCAAGGGGCTTCCACGGGAAAGAGAGCTGCTTCCGCTTCAATGGGGACCTTGCGTCCCCCGGTCACTCTAGTGTATGCGTCATATTTACTCTTCGTTCCGACTCAGCAAGGTAGTCAATAGTGCTTGTACAGTTCCCATTTGATAGTTACAGAAGCCGAGACTCAGAAAGATGAAGTAATTTGCTCAAGGTCACAAGGCTGCTAAGTGGCCGGAGCAGGACTGGAACTCAGGTTTTCCCGGTGCTGGTCCGCAGTGGTGGAGAGACACGAGCCCCGGGTTCGAATCCCAGCCCTACCACGTGCTGGCTGACAGTGTGCTCCTCGGCGGGCGATTGAAGGAATGAGTAAAATACGTTATGTGCCCAGAATAGGTGTTGGGAAGAATTGGTTCCATGTACACCATTCAGGGGAGGTGACATTCCCCATCGTGGCCTGGGGAAAGGACTCCAGGGGCGAGATGCTGTGCGCAAAGTCCTTCTGGGAATGACAGGTGCCCCAAGGGAGTGAGGAGGGTTGCTGATGGGGCGGGTGGCATGGACAAGTCCTCTGGAGGGAGGGAGGCCTCCGCCCCTGGGCAGGGCCCCCGTGTGCTTCCTCGTCTTGAACCTCGCAGCTCTTGGGCACCACGTTGGAACGCACTGCCTCTGCCCCGTGTTGATCCGGCCCCTGGGCTGGTGGAGGCGATAAGTGTAGCCACAGAAGCCTATCAAGTCCATTCCTGGGCATCTGAGCAAACCCAAAATCATCATCTGCAATGAGCGAGCTTCAAACCGGGAGACGCCAGGGCATCTGAGAGCCCGGATATTCTCCACCGTTCCTATGGCTTATCCCCTCCTCCGACTCTCCCAGACGGCCTTCCCCTCAGTGCGGTGTGGCAGAGAGCTGCTGCTGGGGGAATGCACAAACCCAGGAGAGGGTCCCAGCTTCGCCCTTACCTGGCTGGGTGGCCTTGACCAAATCACTTTACCTCTCTGAGCCTTGATGTCTGCAGCTCAAAGACGAAGGGGCCGAACTTTGAGGTGGATTTTTTTTTTATTACTTGAGACTGGAAAACATCCTGAGAAATCAATAATGGTGTGGGCTCCTCTACCAGAAAAGCGGCTCCCGAGGGCTGCCTGGTGCCATGCCTCGTACATACTTGAAGTTGGGTGAGTATTTGTCAGATAAAAAATGTCTTTGTGTTTGTCATCGAAGCATTAAAAAAGTAAAGTACTTTCTTCTTCTTGTCTTTAAAAAGAAAAGACAGAAGGGCCAAACTAGATGGCCCCTGCGTGTTGCCTTCTAGCTGGAAATTATATTTACGTATAACAACTCCTGCCTGTCCAGCGCCCTCCCCTTTCAGCCCTGCCAGCTTACCTAGCCCTGCGGCACTTAGACTGAGGGTGCAGGCCAGATGATGGCCTTGGGTCCAGGCTTCCAGATAAGGGACACACACACATACACACACACAAACACACACAACAGACCCAAAATGGAGTCCCTTGTGCTAAGCCCACATCACCAAACCGAGGCTTCATGCCTAACCTAATTGCAGTTTCAGCCTTCTCCACGAACATAGTCTTAACTGGTCAGTCTGGAATTTTCTGGTCAGCACCAGTGAGGGTATCTACCCCAAAGGCCCTTTTGTTCCCCCAAAGAAAGATGAGGCAATCCACTCTTTCCCTGTCCCTGCCCCTTCCTGCCTATAAGAAGCCCCCCTTTTTGTGTAGCTCCTGGGAGCTCCCCTCCACTTGCTGGATGAGACGCTGCCTGACTCAGGAATCATTCAATAAAGCCAATTAGACCTTCACAGGTTGCCGCTGGTTTGCAGGGCTCCACCCCGTCCGATTGCACCGGAGAGGCTCTGACTTCATGCAGCCTGTATTTTGGTCATTTGCAAAGGGGAAGGACCAACTGAGTTTGCATGGGATGGGGGCAGCTGGTGGCTCGGAAGTCCTCTCTCAGCCCAGCCTGGACCTTGGGGATCCCCCCCCCCACTCCGCCATACAGACCTGTGTCCCGCTCGAGGAGTAAGTCTGAAGGGAGCCCACCTCTGGGGGCTGCTGGGCAGGGACAGATGGGTCCCCAACTAGACCTTTATGGCTCCTTAGGATGGTCACCAGCTTAAGGGAAAGGTAAGGAAGTTAAAATAGGCAAACAGGGGCCCTGAACTCCAGCAGGGCAGCTGGTCTGGCCCTGGGTTGAGAGGACTGAACGGGATTTCCCTGCTCTGGGCGACCTTCCCTGGACAGTTCAGTGCAGCTCCGCGGGGACCTCTAGCCACCGCTGTTCACACTGCAGTCCCCAGGCTCTTCTAGCGCCTGGCCTGGGGGGCCTGACCTCTCACCAGGTTTCACCACAGGGTCCCAGAGCTGCCCCCCTCTCCTGTCCTTGGACATAGCACACACCCAGCACACGGAGGGGGCGGGGCGTCTGCTCCCCGTGCACAGTGGAGGCCAGTGACTAACACATGACAGGCGTGACCTTCTGGCAGTGTTATTACCCAGAAAATGGCCAGGTCTTTGCACCTCTACAGGCTGACCAGCTCATCGACGCAATGGGTGGCCTCGGGCCATCCCGCACGATAATACGGTGACAGAGACTAACCAATGCCAATCGCCCACCTACAGAAGGGACCTCCAGCAGAGCACCTGCCAGAGCCACTCGGCCAAGTGGTGGAGTCGGGATTGGAACACAGCCCTTTGGCTCCTGAGCTCACACCCTTTCCTGTACTTGGCACTGTCTGCCCCCAAAATGTCAGTGCGCTACCTGTGAAACGTGCATTCTTCTCTGACGTGTGACCCTTGCCGTTTCTATGCCAACATTTCTTCAAAGGACCCATATGAACCAGCCGCTTGAGGGGTCACTGGATTCTTAGGGACAGAGCTAAGGAGCCCGCCTGAGGTGCGATGGCGTGAACAGCCCCAAACTAACCATCTGGGGACTCCAACTCCCTCCCTATAGAAGGGAAAGTAATGTGTGTCCCAAGCAAGGAGGAGATAAAATGCTGTGGATGAACTTATTTGTAAAATCAAGTCCTATGACGATCATAACCTTTAGTTTTGAGAAAACTCAGCCTACGGGTTGCCACTTGATACTTGAAGCAAAGGAAAGCAACTAGTATTTGAGTTTTTAAATGTCCAATGTTACCAGTAACCTAAGAGTCGTCAATTAAAAGCATGCTATTTTTACCTATCAAATTCAGCGCCCTAGGTGCGCACTATCCCATGTCGATTGCAGGACTGATTGACAATCGATATAAATTCTTAGGAGCAATTTGGACCAAGTACTGACAGCTTTTGGCGTGGGAATTCCGCTGCTGGGAATCTCTCTAAGGAAATAAACAGAGATGTGGAACACACTCTATGCAGAAAGAGCTTTCTCTTATACCAGGGAGGAGTTGGAAGTCACTTCAATGTTCAAAAACTGGAGAGTGAGGGGCGCCTGGGTGGCTCAGTTGGTTAAGCATCTGACTCTTGACTTCAGCTCCGGTCATGATCTTGTGGTTCATGAGTTCGAGCCCCACACGGGCCCTGTGCGGACAGGGCAGAGCCTGCCTGGGATTCTCTTTCCCTCTCTCTCTGCCCCTCCCCTGCTTGTGTTAAACATTAAAAAAAAAAAAAAAAAAAAAAAAAAACCTGGAGAAAGTGACAACAGTCCTTAGCTTCTGTCTGTCCAGTGTCCCTTTCATTAGCCTAACTTTTCCTTTTCTTTCAGGAGCCCTGCTTCAAAATTCTCCCAGTCCCTGTCGTTCTGAACCCCCAGCTGCAGGGAAGGACACAGGACCCAACTCAGCCAGTGGGGGAAGCCCACTCCTGGACACAGGAATTATTCAGGAACGATTCTCTCACTGGGAAAGATGTATCCCCTTTGCCGTAAGATTCAATTGGCGGCAATTAAAACCAACACAGTGGAAAGAGAAGCCAGGAGAGGAAGACTGAGTTCGAAAGGAATATTTTAAGATCAGTGAACTCTTTTTGCTTCAACTACTTTGACGAGGTTTCCTGCAACAGAGCGCTAATACAGACCATTATTTGGTACCCAGAGGACCCCAATCTAACAAAATATCCTGCAGCCATTCTAAGCTGTCCTCACGAATGGTTTCTGGTAACATAACAAGCTTATGATTAAGTGAAAGTGTGATATATGATCACTAAACAGCATGATCTTGATCTCATTTAAATATTTCATGGACACAAAAATTGGAAGAAAACACATCAGAATATTCGCAGCCATGCTGGCTGGTGAGATTATGAATTTTTAAACTTAAAAAAATGTTTCCACACAGATACAGATATGTATACACACACACACACACACACACACACACACACACACACATATATATATACACACACACACATATATACGAAAAGGATAAAGTTTTATTCATTGATTTACACCTCCTTTGATTCCAAAAAGGACTTACATTATAATGGTCTTGTCAGATGAAAATTTATAAAGCAGCTGCTCTGAAGTGACAGTTTGGAATTCCCCTAAAAAACACTGACCTAACAGCTTTGCACAAAGGAGAATGTTTTTTTTTTTTTTTCATTACTAAAACTGAAAACATGCCCCACTACAGGAAAGTAGGCTCTGCTCTTCGATTACTTTGTGACCTTCAGTCTGAATATTACTAAGAAGGGAACCATGACATTAACAACCCCGAGCCAGATTATTTGTGCATTGATTTCATTGGGCCCTGCCGCATCTCATAAAGGATTGCCACCACCCCATTTCATGCCTCCAAGGAATCTGAACTTGGACTAGATGACAGAGTAAATGCCAATTATTGGCCACGGCCTGGTAAAGACAAACAGCCTTGACCTGCTAAGCACAGACCCAAAGCCAAGACAACATCCGCCAAATGCAGCCATCTGGGCTCAGGTTCCGCTCCCACTCCCTTTCTACTTTTATTCTTTTTTGTTGTTAAAGTTTATTTATTTTTGACAGGGACAGAGCACACGCGGGGGAGGGGCAGAGAGAGCGGGAGACAGAATCTGAAGCAGGTTCCAGGCTCTGAGCTGTCAGCACAGAGCCCAACGTGGGGCTCAAACTCACAGACTGCAAGATCATGACCTGAGCTGAAGTCAGACGCTTAACCAACTGAGCTGCCCAGGCGCCCCTATTCTCTTTTCTTTGTTTTTAATTTTTTTTTAATGTTTATTATTTTTGAGAGAGAGACAGCGTATGAGCAGGGAGGGGCAAAGAGAGAGGGAGACACCGAATCCAAAGCAGGCTCTAGGATCTGAGCTGTCAGCACAGAGCCCGATGTGGGGTTCGAAATCACTGACCGTGAGATCACGTCCTGAGCGGAAGTCAGACACTTAACCGACTGAGCCACCCAGGTGCCCAGTTATTCTCTCTTTTCTTGATCACGGCCTGCCTTGCTCTCTGCCAAAAAGCCAGTCACCATTTGATACACTCACCCCTTATCTGGTTAAGGGGGCGACGCTGTCCCTCTTTTGCTGTAGGTGGAATAAAAAGGGACCCGAAGCAAATGACACGGAGGGAGTGATAAATTCCTAGCAGCAACAGCATGAGACCAAGCCTCTGCTTTTCCCCTTGCCCCTACGAGGCTGCCTTTGCCCCAGTGTCCTCTCATCAAGGCCGTCCACCCACAACCCGGCCCAGGGTGTCATTCTTAAGGATCTGATCCCCATCTCCAAGAAACCAGAAAGAAGAAACCAGCGTCTCCAGAAAAGTGGTCTACAGCGCCCTCTGGTGGTCAGAATACAACAGAGCCTTCGTCTTCACATCGAACTGTAAAGGGATCTCCGGCACCTGCTATGAAAAAGCGGTTGACTTTCCTATGTGGTAACTGGATCTTACCTGAATACAGGTATGTTTTTATATAAGATGATGGAGACAAAACTCACAACAGTGCGGTAAGGGTAGAAAAGCAGATACCCGTCATCAACCTAATTCTATCACAAGGAAAGCCCCCTGACAAAGGTTGCATTCTGGCCACCCCCCAAATGTTAGGATACGATGAGCTGTTTACCAACGGGAAAAAGTCAGATTATTCACCGTAAGCTCTGAAACAGCCAAGGGCTGATTTAACAGCATGCTAAAATAAAAACGCAAAAGGGTTTCACCAGCAATGAAACAAAGCGTCACAAATATTAACATCTACGGTTAAGAAAATAAATCCAACACATTTCAGGAAAATAACGCTTTTAATTATTTTGAGGAATAAACCTATTTTACCAAGTTTAAGATAAGTCATTTTTCTTAGTCAGAAGCCATTTGCTGAATTTTAGGTAGGTTCGTTCTGTAGTTTTCAAACACAAGGACTCCCATTCAACTTCCTTCCTCTTAGCTAGCGATTCAGTGGCTTGATCCCTGACACACTTCTTTACGAAGCACCTTCCCTCATCTTCAGAAATCACGTATCTAGGCAACAAAAGCAAACAGTTTCTTCTTTTCTGGAGAAACGTGGTTGGTTTTTAAAGTCGTGTTGTCTTCTCCCCGACGACCCGTTAGGTGGTAACAACATGGGAGCCATTTGAAGGTTCAGAACAGCTGAGGAAGCCTTAGGCCACTGTTGAGAGCGCCGTTAGTTAACAAGCTACAGAGTGCACTGGGCAGCCGCGGGCTTTGGACCTGGCTCAAGCTGGTCTATGTCCAGGAAACTTAACTTACAAAACAGGGAAATGATTTCCACAAGATCCCCTTCACCCCTCTTTTTTCTTTTGCAAGCCATGTGGGGGCAAAAAGTAAGACAGCGTGTACATGTGCGTAGGTGTGTTTTGAGTGGAGGACGAGGATTATACGGTGTCCGCACAGGGGGGCAAATGAAATTCAGAAGCTTTTATGGACTTCTCTCATTCTAGGTAATTATCACTTCGGATTTGAAAAGCGGAAAAAGAAGTTCTTTTATAAGAAGTATCGCCCTACGTTGGATCAACACCACCCAGGACAGTCAGACACAAATGGACCACGGGGAGGAAGGTCCACCAGTGGTCCACCACAGTCTGGCTCGGCCACATACCTGCGGGCGCGCGGTGACACAGGCCAGCCCTGCCGAGCAGGCTTGGGCAGTGCTGGTGCAGCCGTGGGTGAGCGAGGCCCTCTCCCCAGCCCGGGGGGCTTCCGGAAAGCACCCACACGTCTTCAAGTACCTTCAAATGCCAGTGGGCAATCTAAATCTGGCACCCACCCCTCTTCCGGGAGCCCCGTTAGAAAACCATTTGGAATTGACAGACCAAAGCTTCTTGGGTCATAATGAAGGCATAACTCTATGAAAATGGCTTCAAAATTTGAAAAAAATAGAAGATCTAGCAACCACGTCTTCCGAGAAATCCAGGATCAGTCCGGCGCTACCTTGTAAGCGAGCGAGCGAGTGAACGAGCAAGCAAGCAAATCAGCACGTGCATCTGGGAAACATTCCACAGAGACGCGTTAAGCCCTTCCAGTCTGTGGGAGCATCCCAAGCAACCCGCCGGGTGCTGTTAACTCGCTGTATTCTGCTTCACCTAGAGAAGGCAAGAGAGAGGAAGAATGATTTCATTAAACCGAGCTGACAAATCTTCCGAGTTAATAATCACTGACGAGAGAAACTCCTGATCCAGAAGCTTAAAATTTGGAGCTAATTTCAGCCGCTTCAGGTACCCGAGAGTCGCCTGGGCTTGCTCCGGAGTTCTGGTATCAGCACGTGTAGGGTCGGGCCCTGGAATCTTCATTTTAGCCAGCACCCCTCGCCTCCGAGTGCGGTGCCACACGCTCCAGGAAGCGCCGCCGGGATGAAGCACAGATGAGCACCCAGAACACCTGACAGCTCACTTAAAAGACAACAGCGTTTGAGGACAGAAGGGAATCAGCCAAGCTTCCCACGACACTGAGTTTGGCCGGGGAGGCGACCTGGACCCCCTTTCCTGCCGCAGTCTGGCCACAGCTGCCAGGAAACCACGTCCAGGTGAGGGAGACCGGGCCAGACGGTGGCTTACAGCCTTCTACTCCCTGTGCCTGTGCTGGGGAACCTTCGGGAGCACCGGGCGGGGAGGGGGGGCCTGGGGTGAGCACCCCGCAGCTCAGGCTCAACGGTGACAGGAGGCGACTGCTGAGACCCCTGAGAACCGCCCACTCAGGGACGCCCGCAGATGGGCCGTGTGGCGGCAGAACCTTCCGGTCCACGTGCAAATATGTTCGTGGTCTGGACCCAACAGTCCAATGAGCCACACCAGATTCAGTCAATCCCCACGTGAGCCCTACTAAGTGGCACTTGTACTGAAGCTCTCTCGAGACCACACCAGAATGCAACGGACTTCAGATGCGGAGGCTTTATGGCATCTGGAGAAGTAACATCTTCCAAAACTGAGCTGCGCAAGCCGGCCATTCTGTAAAGTTCCAGAAAGCCACGAGGCCCCTGGGAGCGGTTCCCTCGGAGCGTGCAGGCTCTCGGCCCTCACAGGCATTACCCTCTCCTGGGCTACGGGCAAACGAGGTGGGTAGGATGATGAGGGGCCCACTCCCAGACTCTGAAATGGACAACTAGTGGTCAGACGTGTCTATCTCTAGGATTTCGGGTGTCCTGCCTTAGAAGGGGTCCGACTCTGGTCTAGCCTTTGGTCCTCCTCTCCAAAGGACAGGATAATGCTCCGTCTTTTCTCTGAGCTGCAGACGAGGCTCACTCGTCTGTGAAATAAAATGGGAACCTCAAATTTATCTATTTTACTCACTTATTCAACAGGGGCAAGCTCATTTTTGTTATTAAAGCAAGCACTGCCCTCGGGCACGTCATTTATGCAAAAATGACTGTACATGAGAGATGGTCACGTCTTACAAATTTTAACCAGCTTACTGGAGAATTCACTGCCCGGTCGTGATGCTGGAACTGCTGTGTCTGTATTCCTATAAAGTCAGGTGGTTTTGTGGGTCCGGAAGAGAATCACTGGCCTGTGCCTCTTCTCCTGCATATACAGAAGCAACATAAACACCACTGCCGAATTCTTTACTCAAAGGAGCTGAGGATCTTTGTCTCAAATTATCAGCCTGACAAGTAGCCAGTGTTTACTACGCGCCTGTTCTGGGCCATGCGCTGTCCTAGGCCCTGTCTGGGATTGATTGACTAAATAAATAAAGCCCGAGCTTTGCCGTAAAGAAATTTACCAGGGTGACGGGAAGTCAGCGCTCCAATGTGGAACTGTTCTACAACAGAGTAAGAGACAAAATAAAGAAACACTGAGAATGAAGCCCCCAAATGACCATGACCTATGGGTCTAACTTAGCATCGTCACCCTAATCTCTGCAAACAGCAGCCAGTCGTTACAGCAGAAGTGCGTCACATGGCTGACACCGGGCGAGGAGCCCAGCCAGCCAGCAGTGAGGTGACCAGAGGCACAGTCGATCTTTGTGGGCAGAAGCAAGGTGGGGGCCCCGGGGCTAGAATGCCAGGGTCTCAGTCCAGGCACCAGCACATACTGGCCATCAGACTTACTCTTCAGGGCTCCAGCTCTCCACCTTCCAGACGAGGAGAAACACTACCGAACGTCTGGTGGGGAGAAAGCAGGCGGTTCACGGCAGCCCGAACAGCGCCCACCGAGCCCCAGCTGCTATCACTGCTGCCATGATCACTGGCTGTTGGGCCTTGAGGATGTCAGCTATGCCAGTGACCCGTGTCACCCGGGAAAAGTCCCAGTCCTCTGTATTCCTTCATTTGAACCCTGACCTAATGTCAGAAGATCTGATCACACCCCTTTTTCCTGTTCTTTTCCCATTTCCAGGCTATCTTCTTCTTTGTTCTTTCCCAGGGCCCCTTGGGTGGCAACCTCCTCACCCCCAAGTGTCCACTTCCTGGTGGGTGTCCCACACGGCCCCCCAGCATTCACAGCACTGAGGTCGATGGGCGCAGGACCGCATGCTCAGACTCAGATGTGTACCATTCGTAGTCCAGAAGTGCCGAAGTCTGGTGCTCATGGGAAAATGCCATCAGGGGCCAGAACTGGGCTCCAACCAGGGCCCCAAAGCATAGCCTTAAAACAAGGCCCCAGGGGCGCCTGGGTGGCTCAGTCGATTGAGCGTCCGACTTCAGCTCAGGTCATGATCTCACAGTTTGTGGGTTCAAGCCCCACATCAGGCTCTGCACTGACACCTCAGAGCCTGGAGCCTACTTCAGATTCTGGGTCTCCCTCTCTCTCTGCCCCTCCCCCGCTTGTGACCTCTGTCTCTCTCTCTCTCAAAAATAAATAAAAACATTAAAAAAACAACAACAAAACAGACAAACAAGTTCTCAACCTGGTGTCCAAGCCTATAGGCAGAGTTCAGGGCTCTGTGAACTTGGATGGAAAAGAGAGGTTTTCATTAAGCTCTACCTGAAATTTATCATTTCCTTCAATGATGAATGTGGGCAATAAACCCCAGTGGTGACAGCGTATCTGTGACTGTCATCAACAGAAATAAAGAACCCACAGATACTTTCACATCATGTTAGAGCTGTCGCAGATGTCTTAAATTAATTCAGCCCTCACTACTCAGAAAGGACAGTAATATAGACTCGCTACTAAATCTTATTTAATATGTTCACTAAAAAGTCAACATGTTTTTTAAAAGTCAACATGTTACTATACCACACGTTTAAAAAATATTTTTATAAATGTATTTCAATCCATTTCAATACATTACATTATATTCATATAATGTATGAATTAACTTATGTTTTATAAATGTATTTCAATGCATTCAATACATTACATTCAATACAATATAGTTGGTTTCCATTGTATTTCCAATGTATATTATACTCCTAAAAAATATTCTGAGGGGGGATCAGAGGCTTTCCCAGCTTGCCAAAGGGTCCCCTGGTGGAAGAAAGAGTTAAGAGCCCCCTGGCTTTAAAAGATTGAGGACCGCAAATAAAAGCGGCAACATTAGAAAGACGAAAGCTGTGTAAATACTTACTGAAATGTGACATTATAATATTCTTCGGGTGTCACTATTTTGGGTCCACCGAAGTAGTCCAGGACCCAGATGTTGGTTATATTCAACTTCGCAAAGAACCAATTGTGGCTGGAGGGCCATGTTTTCATCTCAGGGTGTCGGACGAACAGCGACTGCTTGGCAAAGTCCATTTCTGATTCATTCACCTAAAGGACACACGTGATGTAAACGACTCATGGCCGCAACCCCGTTAAGGATGTGTGATTCTTCTACAAATCCTGAAGCGTTTATTTAGTTATAAATCCTGATCTTCGACTTAAGGAATCAAGAGAAAATGAAGGAAGCACGCAGGAAAGCAGAAAACAACAGAGTCCAGGTGTTGGCGGTAAGAGATTTACTGAAGTGGGAACCCATCACCAGCACCAGCTTTCGCGGTCGAGTGGTCATTTGGAGCTGTCAGAGTACCCGGCACGGGGCACGTGATAAAACGTCAGCACACGTACCCCAGGACAAGCCATCTTAAACACGGAGACGCAAGTTCACAAAAGATAAAAGTCTTTCAAAGGAGCACCGTGGAACTCAAGAGTATTTGCCACCCCTCCTTTCTCTGGTGAAATGCAGCCACAGAGATGCGCCCACACGGAACGTCCAGACCATAAATCAAACTTGTCTGAGGTCAGCGTGGCTGACAACGTCGAAAAGCAAATGTGCGGGTTCGGCAATCAGATCAGCGCTAGGACACCTTGCCCTCTGCCCTGCAGCAATCACCCCACTGTCTAAACCCACGTCTGGCCTCCAGTAACGGGCACCCCTCTCCTCGCTCACTTGGTAGGCTCTCTGCCGTGAGCCACTGTGAAAATATGGAGACAAGGAACCCACACGTGGGAAATATTGTGCAGTGAACAGCATGGCCAGGAGCAGAGATCTCTGGTTGAGCAGATGCACCTTACAGAGCTACATCCATTCAGCTTCAAACAATAGTTCGCTTTCTGCGTAAATACCTATCGAACACCTATACGAAATGAACTGATTTAAGTCTTTAGTTTTCCTGAAATTGCATATTATCTCAATCACAAATCATTTTCATTTTATTCTTAAAATATCTCCTTTCATTGTTAATAGATGATGCTTTTTTTTTTTCATTTATTTACTTATTTTGAGAGAGAGAGGGAGCACGAGCAGGGGAGGGGCAGAGACAGAGGGAGAGAGAGAATCCCAAGCAGACTCCACCCTGTGCGTAGAGCTCGACTCGGGGCTCGATCTCATGACTGCAATCTCGCGATCATGACCCGAGCCGATATCAAGAATCAGACGCTTAACCGACTGAGCACCCCCAGGCCCCTCAGGTGATACTCTTCTAAAACCTGTCTGTGTTCTGGTGGGATAACCACTTACCTTGGTAACAGTTCCTGACAGCATTATGTGAGCACAGAGGGGACTTTGGGGATCAAATCCCTGTTTCCTGCAGAAGTTAGTCTGTGCCAAAGACATGGTCAGGGTAGCATGTGGATTCTCCTGCAGAGAGAAAATAAAGATACTCCCACATGAAATATTGTCTCTGGAGAGGTAATAAATTTCACAAGTTATATACACACTGTCCCTAGAGCTGAGCATTCTTCCATGAAACAATGAATGGTAAAACACCACTGACCACTTGAGAAAATCACCTGTTGGATAGAGACTGATCTTGACCTTTCCTCCCAAAAAGCAGGGGGTAGGGTTTCAGATTTGAAATTAACTCAGTAAGAATTATTTTAACACCCTTTTTCCTTAAGCCTTTAAGCTGTTTCATATTAACCAGAGAAATTACAATTACAGGATCACCCAAATACAAGGCTGGTCTAGAGCTTTCACTGAAAGATCTAAAGGCTTAGACTCTAATACGAAACTAGTGCATAAAAATACCACAGTTGTCCAACTAGCTAATTAAGCAAGAAAGTAGCTGAATCATGTTTTTTTGTTATCTTATGCTAGCAGAAATTGTCATGTGATTTCAAAACTGGAGAAGTTGTTCATTCCTGTTTCAGCAGTAAAAGAACAACACTTAGACTCAAAAAGTGAAGCAGGCAAAATTCTCAATTCTTTCTTATTCAGAAATCAGCTTCGTGAAAGACACTGCTGACAGATTACAGCAAAATTCACACGTTGCATTTAGCGCTTTCAACGGCTTGTGTGGAAAATTCTGCCATCTCATGGTGACCCATCACAACACTGGTTATAAAGGGAACTCCTTGAAATCATTTCGCCAAACATTCACTGTCTATACACTATTAGGCAAGGCGCCATAGGAGGGAAAAAACAAAAAAAAGTCCTTTCTCTGTGACTTTATAATCTGGTTGTAAAGTCAGACATAAACAAAACTTAAATAATGCAAAATGACACAGAAGAGATCAGAAGGCATCGTATAACTAATCGCCAAGTGAACAGTACAGTTTAGGGTAAGGAGATGTCAACATAGCCTGGAATTATATGGACAGTACAGGGAGCCTCAGAAGATTTTCAAAATCGGGACGGAAGTGGGATGACGTATTAAAGGTAAAGGGCATTGCAGAAACAGAACTGGGGAAATGTGGGACATGACTGTAATGAGAAACCCAATCTACCCGAAAGAGAGGCTTTGGTGGGATGGGGGTGGGGTGGGGGGCTCAACTCCAAGCTAAAGAGTCAGAATTGTATTCTGTAAGGCCAATGTCTGTCTGTGCTTTCCAAGAATGACCTGCCTGGAGAGCTTGTTAAAATGCTGACTTCTGGGCTCGAGTCCCAGCCCTGGTGTTCGTATTTTTAACAAACATCCCAAGTGAATCTTACGCAGCTCTAGGCAGCCGGTTGTTGTTGAAGGCTTCTGGGCAGAGGGAAATGCTGAGTGGCATTGTGTGCATGTAATCAGGTGGTTGGGTGACACGGAGAAGATAAGAGGCAGAGGCGGGAGGAAAAGCAGAAACTATAAACCAATACGAGTCAGACTCATTCTGATGTGGCCACATCTTTTCACTGCCATCATGGGTACCTGAAATCCTGGATAGGTTCCTTACACTGTGTCCCTAGATCTGCCAAAGACCTGAGCTGGAGTTCTACCTGGAAGTCATCAGTGGCTGGTCACTCACCAGTGACGTCTGTCACTGACATCTGTACAGTCCCTGTACATCTTACTTTTCCTCCTTCCTGCAACGCAGATGACCATATCCGCACGAGTTTAAATAGGGTCGTGTGGGCAGTAGTTGTTCTCCATCCCCTCTCCCTCATGAGAAGCATCAGGGAGGGAATGGGGAGTTGTTTTTTTTTAATAAAATCCCTCGGCACTATATTTTTAAAAGTCTTCCCAGGTGACTGTGTTTGCAGACAAGGTTGAGCGTCACTGATTGAACAGAATGAGCTTCCTTTGGGCAAATGCCTACGGGGGTGGAGGGGGCTGGGATTAAGGGAAGGGTGAACAGAGGTGTCGGTGCCTTAAAAGGAGGCAGCTGTTTCTGGTTTTGCTCAAAGAATTCAAGCCCCCAGGGCCACGGATCTTCCAAGAAGTTAAACATTTAGATCTGTAATTGAAATCTCAATTTTTGAATGGCGGTAGCTACAATAGTCCCCCCCCACCCGTTACCCACGGGGGGATACAACCCAAGACCCCCAGTGGATGCCTGCCTGAAACCCTGAATAGTACCGAACCTCATGTCTTTTTCTACACACACACACACCTGTGACAAAGTTCGATTTATAAATTAGTCATAGTAAGAGATTAGCAACAATAACAAATAGAAAGGTACAATTATACCCTAATAAAGGTTATGTGGATGTGCTCTCTCCAAGTATCTTCTTGTCCTGTACTCACTCCTCCTCCGAGGATGATGAGAGATGATCAAATGCCCACATGACGAGATGACATGGGGCGGCTTTTGCAACCTAGCACTAGGCTACTAGACTCTAAGACAACCCCTCAGAAGGATCTTCTGCTTCTGGAATGCAGTTGACTTCAGGCAGCTGAAACGCTGAAATGGAACCAGGGATAAGGGGCGGGGGGGGGGGGACTACTGTAACTCAAATTTGTTAAAAACCAAACAGAACTCCGTGGACCAAAGACAACTGGCCCGAGGGACACGGGCAGCTCGTGCGCCACCATTCTGTGTCCTGTATTTTGACGGCAGACAGACCTCGCTTAAGATTCCAGTTTGGCTACTGGCTCTGGGCAGGTTATTTAACCGGTCTCATGCCTTCAGTTCTTCATCCGAAGCCCACTGCTGGACTCAGAGCGCTGCGCAGCGGTCACACCACTCTCGGGACAGCAGAGGTCCACCAGAGTTGTAAACCTGGCCCTGCCACAAAAGGTGGGCACAGGATGAGCACCCAGACCCAACTCCGTGCTGCTCCTAACCAGGGAAGGTCATGCGCACCGGGGGCCTAAAGACTGCATTAATCACTCACGATGTTGTGTGTTAGCTTCCTGCTGCTGACAGGAAAATTCCTAGGAAGGGCAAGCCCTGTAAGACTTTTAATAACACGCGCAGCCGTGCCCCAGGACGAGTCAGGGATGCGAAGTCCTCCAAGTAGACACGGGCAGAGAATTCAACCCGGAGGCGGGGGCGTGCGTGAAATTCCCGGCACTGAGTTGCCCAACAGTCAGAAGGCTGCAAAGCCCGCCCGGCCAGCGCGGGAGAGAAGAGGCAGGGCTGTGGGCCGCGAGCAAAGTCTTCCCTCTGGTTGCCCCGCCCTCCGTCCCCGAGCAGAATTTCGGCGACCGAAAGAAAGGCTGGCCCCGTCGTCGCCCGCTCACCTGCAGGTTGCCCACGGACTGCTGCAGCGGGCTCAGGTAGAAGTAGGGCACGCCGCTGCCCGCGCCGGGGGGCCCGTCGCTGAGCGAGAGGACGTCGGCGAAGGCCCAGCCGCGCACCGCCTGGTCCGTGGAGAGGGTGGCCAGTGCGCCCCAGTCGCAGACGTGCGTCACGAAGCGGGCCACGCGCGCCGCGTCCTCGCGGGGCGGCAGCGGCGGCAGCGCCGCGGCGGCGTCCCAGTCCCCGTGACCCCGGCCGCCCCGGCCCCGCGCCGGCGCCACCAGCAGCGCCACCAGCGCCGGCGCCAGCAGGGCGGCGAACAGCGCGCGCGCGGACCCGCGGGCTCGGCCGGCCATGGCGGTGACTGCTGCGAGAGGCCGCAGCCCCGCCACCCACAGGCGCCCGGGGTTAGCCGAGCGCGCCCGGCCCCGCCCACCGCGGCGCAGGCCGGCCACGCCCCCTCCGCGGGGGCCAATCGGAGCCGGGGGCAGTAGGGGGCGGGTCCCTTGCGTGCTCGGCTACCTACTGGGGCGGGGACTTGTTTAGCACCTCCCCCCCGCACCTGTCCGCCGCCTCTTTCAGGGCCGGGAAACTGTCCCCAGTGCGAGGTTTGCTGAGGCTTAGAGAAATTAGGGAAGTCGCCTAAATCATCTTGCTAGGAGAAGGCGGGCGTCTTCACACACACACACACACACACACACACACACACACACACACGCCTTTTGAGAATACCTTTGGATACGGATATCCGACAGGCACGTGAGAAGAAATGCTGCATTTTCTATCTATGCTCCTCTTTTCTGTTTACTTCACTATCCGTACCAAAGTGGGAAAGACAGAAGGCCCCAAGTTTAGCACCTTACAAGCTGCTCCTGGCCCAGGAGTCTCTCAGAGACACTAAGGGATTGTTGGTGGACTCTCGGTGTTCATGCACAAATTTGAACTTCTCGAAACCACTTATGGACCTGTTAAGTCATCTGAGGGGTCAGTGCTTTCACAAAGCTCTCACCCTTACTGCCCCTCTCAGGCCATGCTCCTAAGAATCTTCTTCCAGGAAGAGCATTGTGAGCTCTGTTCGCTGTGCCCCGTGTGCTGTTCGCTCAGCGGTGGGCACGGCTACCTCAGTCCCATCCGGACACCTTCTCATGATGATATTCTACGAATCGGTAAATAAGTTCATACCACCTGACCTACTTTCTTTGTACCCATAAGCTTTGGTCACAGCTCCTGGAGTGAATCCTACTCTTTGTGGCCTGGCTTTAAACCCCCATCTTAATTGTTATAAATGCTGCGTGGTGATGCTTGTGCAAGAGTTCGTCAGCTTTGTAAATCCGGCTCTGGCGGATACCTGGCCCTCTGAGGCTGAGCTGTTCAACATGGGTGAAGTAATTTCATTCAGCCGCTTTGGGCCAGTCATGTGAGCAGGTGTAGGCAACAGGTATGTGAGCCAAAGTCCGGCCTCTGCTTTCAAACTCACCCTCCCCTTATTCAGCTGAGCAGATTCTCAGGCTACTCAGTGAGAACTTCTGTATAGAAACAAGACTGTTTACTGTGAACGGGAGTTTTCAGTTCCCTCTCGTAGACAAAGAACGCCGTTGCACACACTGCTTTCACCTTGGGGTGAGAGGAGGGTGAACAACCCTTCATCAAAGTCGGTTTCCTTTTTAACAACTGAATTGGAAAGAGTTTCAAGCTAGATGGGAAACTAGGGAGGGAGAAATTTAAGAGGAGGAAGATCGGGTTTATAATTTTCAAAACAAATACAAGTAACTTGAGTAGCTGCCTTAACCTGTTAAGGGAAGAGTGTACATAATCGCACATTTGGAGTTCTCATCTCACCACTGCCGCAGTCACGTCGTGGACCACGGGATTTCCATTTTACCTTGTTGGACCTCAGTTTTCTCATCTGAAAGGAGGTTGGATTAGATGGGATCTGACAGCTGTTTTGGCTGTATAGTCTGTTAGCATGCAAAATATGGGCCTTTGGTGAGTTTCACAATGATGTTTTTACAAGAGGACAAAAAAAAAATGTTTTTTACGTATTGCTATGCCCCTTACTGCCAGTATTCAGAATAACACCAGGCCCTAGTATAGCTCCATAGCAAAACAGGTGCCTGGAACTTGGTCTCCGTGCACTGGAGCTTTAACATGAGGTCTACGGGGGCGCCTGGGTGGCTCAGTCGGTTAAGGGTCCGAGGTCGTGATCTCATAGTTTGTGGGTTCAAGCCTGGCATCAGCCTCTGCACGAACAACTCGAAGCCTGGAACCTGCTTCAGATTCTGTGTCTGCTCCTCCCCTGCTTGTGCTCTCTCTCTCTCTCTCTCACTAATAAATAAATAAACATTTTTTTTAAAAGAACGAGGTCTACACAACCCCCCAACTTCAAGCACCTCTCCTCAGTGTCTGTCTTTGCACTACTCCTGGTGCCCGGGTGCCCCACATTCTCCTCCTCATCTATGGGCATGGCCACCTCACTGCCTTCCAGATCTCCACTCAGATGCACTTCCCAGAGGTGCCTTCTTGACCGCTGTTTCTAAGAGGCCCTCCTCTCTTACTCTTCAGTGGAGAGCACTGTCCATTTCTTTCATAGCGATTACCACACTCTAATAACTATATTTATTTATATAGCTACTCGTCCTTGTGTCCCCTGCTGGAACCCAAGCTCCAGGAGAGCTGGAATGTTGTCTGTCTTATCCACCCCTGCATTCCCAATGCATGAGGTAGGCACTCAATTAATGCTTATCGAATGGCTGCCTGGCTAATAATATCTGATGGAATTCTTTGCACATAAGGCCTAAAATCAACAGTAGGAAGCGAGGTTGACCAAGCAGAGATGCTCGAGAATAACACCGAGGTACTTGAGCTCTTAATTGGCAAACCCTCCTCGTTGGAATATTGGGGAAAACCCTTAGCTAGGAGTGGCTGGACCAACCATCCTGAGCTGCTCTCCATCCCCCGTGGACCCACCGGGAAATAGTCCTCTCCTCTTTACAGCTGGGTTTGACCCTGGTCAAGAACCCACCCTGCATGCTCGCCTTTTCACACAGCGCTGCCCTGGTTCTCTGACTGGGTCAGATCCACACTAGTGCTGTGTGGATGAGTTCACAAGGGGTAGAGGACACGTGGAGGAAGGAACCTAGAGAAGGCTCCATATCAGGGGCAATTGTTGAGTTGAACCTCGAAGGATAAATGGAAGCTTCGTAGACAGCGAGAAAGTGGGCGGGGAGGAGGAAGGGAAGACGTCTACACTGAGGAAGTAGAACATACACAGGCAGGGAGACACGGGGTGTTGGGAAAAAGGAGCTGTAGGACGAAGGGAGTAGAGCCGACGGTGGGTGGTGGGCCTGTTGACGCCAGGGACTGTGGTCACCTCCAGGCTCCTCTGGGAGCGGGTCTGCTTCTAGGCTCATTCACAGGTAGGATGCAGTCCCTAGTGTGTTTTCGAGTGAGGGTCTCCGTTTCTTGCTGGCTGCTGGTTGGAGGCCTCCCTCCAGTCCTTGTCACATGGCCTCTGCATAGGGCCGTTCACCTCCTGGCAGCTGGTTTCGAAGCAAGTGGTTGAGGGAGAAGGAGAGAGGGCCGGCAAGATGGAAGTCAGAGTCTTTCCGTGACTTCTTTACAATGTCAGAGTGACGTCCTGATGGGATGGGTGATGGGAAGGCTGGGGGATAGGGGCCAGGTCCCGCTGCCGTGAGCGGAGGTGGGGGACCATAAACCCAGAGCGTTACTGTTAACGTGACCCGCTTTGTCTCCGGGCAAACAGAAGCTACTTAGGTAGGTAAAGCTGTCGTTGGCTAGAGACTGTGTCTGAGGCGGATGAGAAGCTGGCTTTGGTCAAGGTCTTCAGGTGACAGGCGGCAGACTGAATCCCCCTCTTGCTTCTCTACAACGTCCGAGATGCTTAGGTCCAGGGTCAAAATCTTCACTTCCCCAGAAAGCGGATGAGTGGTGTGGGGAGGGGTGGGGGAGTTAGGGAATGTGGGACCATTAATAGTTTTTCCTAAAAAGGAAGAAGGACAATGAAAGCTAAGTAGCGACAGACAGAATTGAGTCGTCAAGACGCTGAATTGAGTCAAGACGCTGCGTGGCTCGCATATGAGGCCCCTGCATCATTTAGATCTTAACGCACCATTCCTTAAACCACTGTTTGAAAAATATTTCTAAGTTTTCATGTCTATTTATTTATTTTGAGAGAGAGAGAGAGAGAGAGGGAGAGAGAGAATCCCAAGCAGGCTCCATGCTGTCAGCACGGAGCCCGAGGAGGGGCTTTGATCTCAAGAACCGTGAGATCATGACCTGAGCCCAAATCAAGAGTCAGACGCCTAACCGACTGAGCCACCCAGGTGCCCCAATATTTCTATTTTTCATGTAAGGAGCTTTTGCACGTTAGAAAAAGCTACATGTATTAAGCATGGGCTTTATTTTGGACAATCACAGGTTTTGATACAGACAAGGATGACTCTACTTTGGAGGTTAAATTGTGACAGAAGGTACTGTCAGCCGCCGGGTGACTACTAGAATACCAGCTGTGGTAACTAGAATGAACTAGAAATCTTTTACAGGCTTCGCCGTATAGATTCCACAAAGACGTGTGAAAAATCCTAGACCAGAACAACCGGTAAAAAAAAACACAACTCTCAGGGGCACCTGGCTGGCTCAGTCTGTAGAGCATGCGGCTCTTGATCTCAGGGTTGTAAGTTCGAGCCCCACGTTGCTGTAGACATGACTTTAAAAAAAATTCTCATGCTCCTTAAGTAATTACAAGCAGAGCATGTTCCTTCTTTCCAGACACCCTCCAGCAGCTCCTCGTTCCACTGAATGTCCGTCCTCCTTTGCATGCCCACGAGGTCCTACCTGGGCTGCACCCGGCTGACCTCTCAAGCCACAGCCCCTCCGCTCACCCCCTGCCCCAGCCACGTGTCTCCTTGCCATCTGCCAACACCTCAGACCTTTCCACCTCAGGGACTTTACCCGGGTCTTCCTGACTCTGGGAACTCACTTCTCTGAGCTCTTCTCAGCCTCCTCCACTGGTTGAGGACAACTTCAGGAAGAGAGACTCTCCCCGGCCATGCCTTCCCCGCACACAACTTGCAGTCACTCCGGGCTCTGTGACCCCGCTTTATTTTCTTCCTAGCACTCACCACCACGAATAATTATGTTTGTCCGCCCTCTCCGCTAGAATGGAAACTCCGTGAGCAGGAGACTAAGTTGGTCGGTTCAGGCTGCTGTAACAAGATACTACAGACTGAGTGGTTTGAAAACAACACAAGTTCTGGAATCTGGGAGTCCGAGATCAGGTGCCGGCATGGTCGGGTAAGGGCCCTGTGCTGCGTCAGCGGCTTCTCCTGGTATCCTCACGTGGTGGAAGTGACAAGGGAGCTCTGGGGATTTCTTTTCAGAAAAGCACCAGTCCCGACCTAATCGCCTCCCAGAGGCTCGGTCTTCTAACACATCACACCGGGCGTTAGGCTTCCAAGCTGTGGATTTGGGCAGGACGTGAATGTTCAGACCAGAGCAAGGACCCTGTGTGTGTTCAGTCCGGAATCGCCCCGGGCACAGACAGTGTTCAAGCACTGACGGGTGGACGAATTAGTAAATGGGTGATTAAATCACGGGCAATAGTTAAACATTTTGGGGGCTGGGTTTTCTTCTGTAGCCTGTACAGCTTAGAGCACAACTTAAGATCCCATCTTAATGCCTGTCACCGGAGCATCCTCCTTCGGTCTTTGCATCCATCTGTTCCCCCCAGTGAAAAGCCCCAAGGATTCTGGACACTCTTCAGACTGGGGAGCTGATCCTGTCACTATTGCCGTGTGCAAAAAGAAAGAATTTAACCCCTGGGAAACCACAGCCCTCTATGGACAGGCTGCATTTGGAACCTTGACAGCCTGCTTTCTACAGACAGGAAAGCTTGAACCCACAAGGCCAAGAAGCATCAAAAAGCAGCATCAGTCGCTGAGGAGGCAGAAGGGAAGTACCCTGTCGTCGCAGGCAAGATCTCCGGCAGTGGCGCCGCCTAGAGGCCGCTTCACACAGATTCTTGGCAACGGTGGTGTGAGACTGGGTACCGAGATGAGTTAGGACAGCAGAAGCTGGAACAGCCCTACAAGGCGCTAGAAGTCAGGAGAGTGAAGAAATCAAATCCCCACTCTCTGAATACTTTCTGCTTTCACCCCGCCCCTCCACGGAAAGGTTGACAATGAGGAGTCCATCTGTCTCTCCAGTATAATAGCAGATTCGCCTCCTCCTAATGATCAGGGTCTTTTCATGCTGATCTCTCAGCATGAGAAAGCCAAGGTGATGGGTGGATGCATGACACCCCCGGGGGGGCCAAGGCCTCTGGACCTGCATTGTAGAGCAAGAAGAGCACATTTCCAAAATTGACCACTTGGAGCCATGATAAGTAGGACCTCTCTCACTTTTACCCCTTTTCCAAGCCCGAGTAGTCTGCCTACTGGGGACACGACACCGTATAATGATTGGTGGCCAGGAATGCATGCTTGGTCCAGGAGGATGACACCAGTCCTCACATGGTGTCAACTCCAGCCCAGCACCTCAGCTGTGCCTTCCAGAGGGCGTTCCGTGGCTCTCTCAGGATGGCATTTTCTGAGTGTTCTGGTAGGTGAAGGACCAGTGAATCTCAGGGTCATGGGCCCACTTGTGCTTCCCCTGTGCAAGTAGATCTCTTGATCCGATGTTAGGTTGTGAGAGATCTCATTTCTGTGGATCAAACACTTCTGGACTTCCACTTTCCAGAAGACGGAGTGAATATTCCTCTTCTCTATTCCTCCCACTAAGTACAACTGGAAACTCTGGAAATTATACACATATTTAAAAAAAACATAAGACTCTGAAAGGTGGAGAACAAGTGGGTGACCGGCTAGACGCCACGGGACCTGAGGAACGACACAGTGGTGGTTTCTCTGGATTTTCTTCTGTCTCATATGTCCCAGACTTGCTGCTAAAGAAACTGGCAACCTGGAAACACAAATGGGCATAGATGGGGGAGGGGGGAGTCCCAACAAAAGTCTGTTCTCTTTAGCCAAAGACCATGAATGGGTCATTCTAGCAAGGCAGAAACTTCCAGACAGTCATCTCTCTACTCCAGCCAAATACCATAGAAAAAAGCTAAGACTCCACCTCTGCCCAGCAAAAGCAGGTGGAGAGACTTTCCACCACCACCAGGCCATAACCACTCCCCACCCCCACACTGGGGTAGGGTCAGAAAGTAGGGCTCATGTGTCTCAACAGTTCTTCCAATGTGTTAGCCATTGTTTGGTCATATGGTCTGAATAACACGATGTCAGCAATAAGATGGACCAATGTGATGACCACGTCCCACGGCCCAAATGCCCAGGTCCCTCTACTATATTATTACGGAAGGAGGGAAGGTTCTAGAGGAGCAAGAATGTATACTTTGGACTCCCACACGAATAAGAACTGTTTCAGATTCTCCTTCCTGACAGGGCGAGAAAGGGAATGGACACATTAGTGTTAATTCACTAGCAAAGAGCACGTGTCACAGCAGCTGCTGTCGACGCTGCGACTCGGTAGAGTTTGCCACAGTCTCCTGTCATCCTCCACGGTCCCTGTCAAGCCGGGGTGATAAGTTAAATGGAGACGCACCGGAGGCCACCGACGCACGTCCTTTGTGTTCTCAAGGGTGGCACGAGTCACCACTATTCTCCCCTATGAGACGGATGACGTAAGGGGACACCTCAGAGGATAGCGGCGGGCCTTCCCCGCGATGATACCTCACTGTTCAGGCCAATACAGGGTTTCTGCTGACCCTCAAGTTTGCCCCCTTCAAATTATACATTGGGGACAGGGAAAATGACCCCCGGGAGAGCCTGTGGACCCCAGGAGAGCAGCTGTGAGCCAGACCAAGGCCAGCTGTTACCTGGTCCCCACCCGCTCCTGCTGGGACGAGGGGCTGAAGTGATGCTTTGGGTTTCCAGGCGTCGTATCCCCTTGAACCCGTGTCCTCAGAATACACCCTTTCCTCAGCGTACAGTGACCTAACTACATAGCTCTTACTTTTCGTGGGAGGGAACTACGGGGGACATCGTTGTCATTTACACCTGCCATGGTGTTACAAGGCCTTCTTCCAAGGGATGCAGCCTCTTCTCCGTTCATGGGTTCTAGGTCTGAAAACTGAGCCAGCTCTTAAAACTGAAAAAGGGATTTTTAACTCTTCATTGTGGTGGCTGCTCCCAGTCTCCGAATAACTCACTGTGTGTGTGTGTGTGTGTGTGTGTGTGTGTGTGTGTGGATGCCCCCAAACAAGCTCTCAAGGTCTATTTGTAGGAGAATGTGGAGGACTCGAGCTTCCAAGAGTCCAGACACATCCAAATGAGGTGCTGCACTTTCACAAAAAAAAAAAAAAAAGTGGCGGTCTGCCTTTCAAAAAAAAATGAATTTTTTTAAAGAGCAATTCTAGGTTCACAGCAAGAATGAAGGGAACAGAGGTTTCCCATATGCTCCCCACCCCACACATGCACAGCCTCCTCCGTTCTCAACAGCGCCAAGCCCCCCCCCCCCACCAGAGTGCCACATACGTCACAACCCATGAACCTACTGACGCATCAGGATCAACCAAAGGCCACAATTTACACTAGGGTTCACTCGTGGTGTTATACACTCTGTGGGTTCGGACAGACGTGTAATGACACGCACACAGCATTACGATGTTATACAGAGTACTTTCGCTGCCTCGGGAGCCGCTGGGCTCCACCTGTCCGTCCCTCCCTCACCCCCATCCCCACCCCGGAACCACTCGTCTCTTTACTGTCTCTATAGCTTTGCCTTTTTCACAGTGTCATACGGTTTGGATCACAGAGTATGGAGGTTTTTCAGATGGGCTTCTTTCACTTAATAATACGCATGTAAAGCTCCTCCGTGTCTTTTCAAGGCTTGATAGCGTGTTTGTTTTTAGCACCGGACAATCTTCCGTTATCTGGATGTCCCACAGTTGATTTGCTCATTTCCCTATTGAAGAACATACTGGTTGCCTCCAAGTCTCGGCAGTTGTCAGTAAGGCTGCTGTAAACATCTGTGTGCAGGTTATTTGTATGGACGTAAGTTTTCAGCTCCTCTGGGTGAATGCCAAGGAGTGCGATTGCTGGATTGTTCGACGAGTACACAGAGAATCCTCATTCCTCCCTCCCTAGCTTATGTCACTTATCTATAAGTACGCGCCAGCATGCATATGTATCGTATGCACACATGAGAGCTTGCATAATCAAGTGCATTGTTAGTATTATTCATTTGTCTTCCAGACAAATGGAGGGAGAGGCCGTCTTCCTTTCTGCCACATAAGGGAAGACCATAGAAGAAGATGGCCTCTCTCCCTCTATTTGTCTTTCAGATGCTCTCAGATGGTTACCTGGGAGGACAGTGTCTGGGTAAGTGTCAGCAAAGTGGCCCTCAAACTGACGAAAGCACGGACGTGAGCCTGGACGAGTTCTTGTTACTACAGAGCCCAAGAGAAGGTCTACGTGCAGACGTGGCTGCGGTTGGGGTTCAAGTGATGACCTCCAGGTCTGTTTCTTCCTACCTCCTCGCTCTGCTCTCCCCCGTGTTGGCTCCTTTCTTACACTCCAGGTGGGAGCAACCCATCATAACCCCACACATCCAGGGCCAGACAAGAGCCTCTGTGCTGGTAGTTCTCCAAGAAGTCTTGAATTTCTTCCCAAAAGACCAAGTCCCATTGGTGGAATGTTATACAGCAATGAAAATAAATTCTCTCTGCCCGCGTCAATGTCAACGCACCTTAGAAATACGAAGCTGAGTGGGAAAGGTCAAGTTGCCGAAGGTGGCCCATCCTATAATGCCCTTTTTTAAGCTCAAAAAGAAGCACAATTTAGCTTATATAGCTTATAAATATATATGTGTGTGGTAAAACTATTTTTTAAAAAGTCTTAAGGAATTTAGGGCGCCTGGGTGGCTCAGTCGTTAAGCATGTGACTTCGGTTCAGGTCATGTTCTCACGGTTCGTGAGTTCGAGTCCCACATCGGGTGAGCATGAGTCCCACTTCAGGTGAACACGAGCCCCACTCCGGATGAGCCCCACTTCTCTCTCTCTCTCTCTCTCTCCCCCTTGCCCACTTGTGCCTTCTCTAACTAGATAGATAGATGATAGATAGATAGATAGATAGATAGACAGACAAAGCCAAGGAATTTAAAACACAAAATTCAGGATAACAGACCTCTACTGGGGAAGCGGACGGCTGAGAGGAAGACACTTCAGCAGTTTGGGGGGTATTGGTAATAATCTAATTTAGGTATTATATATGTATATATAATATCTCTCTATATATACATATATATGAACATATTTACTTTTGCATGAAAAAGAAATTTCTTCTCCCAGTCCGGCAAGGCAAAACTCATAAAATAAGCCCGAGACGAAAAAATAAAAACTCTTTCACCCGGTGACAAAAACCACACAGAAAATGTGTTGTCAGTTTTGTGTGCCCGGGAAGGTTTTTTCGGGTATTCGTTGATCTGTTTTCTGTCCTCGGCCTGACATACCATATAAATGACTATATTTTTTTTACTTCCCATTTTTCTTTGGCTGCTGGGAAGCTCCAAAGTGGATTTCTGACTTCCTGTTCATCACTCTTGGACCCTGGGACCGGCCCTTCCATATCGACAACCCCACTTCCTCTGTGGTCTTATTTCAACAGTTAAAATGGTGTCCGCCTCTCCAGTCCAGGCTAGAGATGTACTTTAGCCAGACTGCAGATGCTTCGACACGAATTAACCTTTTACCTTTTCATCTGAGGGGAAAGGCACAAATCCTAAGCGTGTGGCCCCCCCCTTACACGTTCACGAACTGCACACACCCATAGAACCAGCCCAGGGGAAGACTCAGAATGTTCCAGGCAATCATGCTCACGTCTCCTCCCAGCGGTCCCCGCCTCTCCGAGGAAAACTACCAGCTGGCTTCTAACCTCAGAGATTCCAATTTGAAATTTTGTTTTTGTTTTTGTTTTTTAAATGGCGTTTCTGAAAGTTATATCAGGAAATCTGCGTTTTTGCCATCTTCTGAGGAAAACCAGTCAGGTGGCCTGGGCCATTTTAAGGCAGCTGTCCCTTAGAAAGGTATGGTTTCTCCAGCCCCACCTGGCTCACCTCCTCATTTGTCACCTACGCGGCCACTGATATAAGTCTTACCACACTTGCCTTTTTCCATCACTTGACTCCAATGTCAACGTGTTTGTACTGTGACCACCCTGAGTCTTTCGTACAACAACACAGCATTGGATAAACAAATAAGTAAATCAAAAAGGAGGGACAAGAGCTCCTCTCCAGCCATCAGATATTCCAAATAAAGAAACTTCCTTAAGGCAAGTGGAAAACAAAACAAAACAAGACAAAACAAAACAAAACAAAACAAAACAACAGAGCAAACCTAGTCCCGTTTACATTTCCTGGTTTATGTACCAAGGAATAACCTGTAAGAACACATGTCGATTTCTTGAGCCCCTTTACCTTTCTAACATCTCTAATCTTTGACACCCCCTGCCTCCCTCTTCGTGACAAATAACAGTAAAACTCCACACGGATACAGAACAAAACAAAATAGAAGTCAGGGGAAGCATGAGAAATCAGGTAACGAGTTTGAGCGGGAGACGTAATCTTGTCTGACGAGGAACACCCAAAACGTTCCCAGGACGGCCCGTGAGGCAGGACTCGGGGGTGGGCTGTGGCAGGAGAGAACCTGGGCCTCTGGGCTTGTCACAGCCGTATTACACGTGTGCGGTTTTCAAAACGCTAAGGATGGAAACAAGCAGAGGGATTTCCACCCATCGCCTTTTCAGGGTGTATCTTGTGAACTGCCTTTGCTCTGAGGTAAGAAGGAAGCATGAGTGTCTGCTCCTGAGATCAGAAAGGTTTTTTTTCTGGGGCACCTGGGCGGCTCAACCGGTTAAGCGTCTGACTTCGGCTCAGGTCATGATCTCGCGGTCCGTGAGTTCGAGCCCCGCGTCGGGCTCCGTGCTGACGGCTCAGAGCCTGGAGCCTGCTTCAGATTCTGTCTCTCTCTGCCCCTCCTCGGCTTGCGTACTGTCTCCCTCTCTCAAATATAAATAAACATCAAAAACTAAGTAAATAAAAATAAAAACCATAATAACATGAACATTATCTTAATAGAAACAAAAATGAAAGACTTTTTCTAAAAAAGGTGACATGACTTTAATGTTGTCCCCTCGGAATGGCTTCTACCATTGACTGACCTTGTCGCCTGATCTACGTCTGCACGACGACGGCAGAGACTGGTAGAGGTCCCCCAATGCCCATTTCCCCCTTCTTCCTCTTGCGACCAACCCCCAAATTCAGCCCGGCACGTGGCCGTCTAAAACGAAGAGTACATTTCCCAGACCTCCAAATCCCTGCCCGCCGGATATGGCCGTGAAACACGAACTCGGAAAATGTCCTTAAAGGGAAGGAGTGCATCTGTCTTCACCCTTCCTCTTTCCTGCTAGCTGTAATACAGAACGATGACAGGAGCCCCAGCAAACGGTCTTCAGCCACATGCTGGAGGTCAGGGCGGTGGAAGGAGCCTGGGTCCCGACCTTGCAGAGAGCTGTAGGAGACTCATTCCTTTGCGACAGAAGTAAGCTCCCATGTTCGTTAAGCCACTGTGATTTTTCTGTTACGTGCAGCCACACCTAATTCTGATTGATCTACTCACTTGAGTTTCTCTATTCTTTTTTTTTTTTTTAATTTTTTTTTTCAACGTTTATTTATTTTTGGGACAGAGAGAGACAGAGCATGAACGGGGGAGGGGCAGAGAGAGAGGGAGACACAGAATCGGAAACAGGCTCCAGGCTCCGAGCCATCAGCCCAGAGCCTGACGCGGGGCTCGAACTCCCGGACCGCGAGATCGTGACCTGGCTGAAGTCGGACGCTTAACCGACTGTGCCCCCCGGGCGCCCCGAGTTTCTCTATTCTAAAATCAAAACAATTTTGGCAAACATCTTCCGACATAAACGTGGCTTAAAGCAGCAAATCTTTCCCTCAGGTTAGGACATTTAGTTCCTGGGGGAAGGGGCACAAGTCTAAACTAATTCGTCCTGCAGGGCTGACCAGGAAACTATAGTTTAAAGTTCACGTCAGTCCAGGGCGTGTTAGTCAGAGATTTTTGTCCCAGTGAGCGATCGCCGGCATCGGCTTGGAATTCTTTTTCCCCCATCTAGAATTCTCACGGCCCCATTTTAAGGCAGGGTCTTGCCCCAGTTGTTTCTGAGTTTAAAATGCAGATTCATGGATCCACTCTAGAACAATGAAGTCAAGATCTTTGGTGGGGGGTCCCAGGGCTCTGCATTTTAAACAAGTATCTTAGTAGGTCCTGAGTCCACGAAAATTTGAGATTTTTTTTGATGTCTCTTTCTTTCTTTCATAAGCTGGAGGAGACCCCAAAATGTTTTCTGAGTGACATTTTGGCTCTAGCTTCTAGGCACCTGTATTTCACCCTCCGCTGAGATGGGATAGGGCACCAGCCCGCCATGTGTCTGGATGGAATCCTAGTTCTCTTTTCCCTTTTAGTTCTTAAAAGCACAATAAACTTCTTTTTTATCAATAACACAGGTTCTTGAAGAGATTACAGCCTCATATTCTGCCTTGTTCAGTTTTATCAAAATCCTAGTCAGGACAAATAACGTGGGTGGTAGATTTCCTGAGAACAAGGGTCCACTCACTTTTGTAGCTATTCTAAAATGTACCCTTGAAATGTACCAGAGTAGCAGCGACTTGCCTGATTGGATTACATTGTTTTCTCCCCTTGTTTGGTTTTATTTTTGCTGCACTGTACCTTGGCGTTACACTGTCAGCCTTACTTTGAACACTGTTACAAGCAACGACTGTAGGAGATTTGTTAACTATGACTATGGCAAGGGCCTTGGTGAGAACGTTTCCCATCGACTCAGCCCTCCCATCACGAGAACCCATGGGAGAATTTCTCAGGTCCCAATAGCAGACAGCACCGTCCTTCCAAAGAATAATTGTTTGTTTTCACCTAATGGACGTGATAAATACGATTACTGATTGTTTGTTCCTCTTTGCCTTGGTTTGTCTGAGAGATTTCACAATGAAGTATCTTGTGACCTACTTTGAGCAAATGAACAGATATACATTACTTTGTGCTGGTCTTAGCCCTGAACTTTACATTATTACATGTTTTCCTATACCATACCTCCCAAACTACATATTGTGTCATTTGTATGGTATGTTTTTGTTTGTTTTTTAAATTTTTGTTTGTTTGTTTGTTTGTTTAGTTTTGAGACAGAGATAGAGACAGAGCATGAACAGGGGACGGTCAGAGAGAGAGGGAGACACAGAATCGGAAGCAGGCTCCAGGCTCTGAGCTGTCAGCACAGAGCCCGACCCGGGGCTCGAACTCACGGACTGTGAGATCATGACCTGAGCCGAAGATGGCTTAACCGACTGAGCCACCCAGGCGCCCCAGTATGGTATGTTTTTTAATAAACAATGGCTAATCCTTTGTAAAGGGATTAGCCTTGTAGAGGGAGGGATAGATGGAGACAAATCCGGATCTTCTCGATCCACATCTGATTTTCTCTATCAGTTTCCCTCTTTGCATCCCCTCCCCACCGAAACACACACTCAAAAAGGAAGAGGTCTATTTTTTGAGTAACATAAAAGAGAAATAAAAATGCTATGATTTATAAGTAAATACAACTGTTTCTAAGAGTAGTTGGGGAGAGTAGCGGGGGAGGGGGGGAGGGGGGAGGCAAATGAACGGAAAACGAGACAAAGATAAAAGAAATGAAAAAGAAAGTATAAAGGAAGAAAAGGAGCATGTAAGAAGTAAGGATCGTTGTCAGATTGGAACAACAGAAGTTCTGATTCTCCAGGCTGGCACAGAACATCAAATCTCTCAGCGAGGAAGCGAGGAAGCGTTTCAAGATTACCGCCCTTCACCCTCTCCCGCTGGTCCTACCACTTCGTAATTTGCTTCTGGGTAAATTTCGGCAGGTTTGGTGAGTTGTCACCATTTCGCCCCAGCAGGCTTCAAAGACATAAGAAGGAAAGAAGAAGAAGAAAAAAAAAAGAGTGAAAACTAAAGTGCTTCTTGGTAATTTGCCAATAAATTTCACGTTAAAAAAAAAAATCTGTCCTTCTCTTGGGTTCAAACGTGTGTTGTCATTCTCACACACGAGGGCACTGTTTCTACAGTTTACATTCCTGTGGGGCCCCGATCCTGGAACTCCCAGCTGGGGGCGTGGAGAGAAAAGGGGTTGCCTGTGTGTTCTAGGCTCACCAGGTTTTCCAGGATGGGTGGGACACGTTCCAATGCACGAATGAACATTGTCAAGGGCTCCAGGGCCCGCAGGCCAGCCTTCTGCTGCTGGCTGGAACCTCCTGAAGATCAGAACCAATGAACTGCGTGTCATTTTTCTGTGCAGCAACAGAATTAGGGTATCAAAACACCGCCTTTGGAGTCTGACCTAGAATCGAAGATGTACGGAGCAAGTTAAACTCTTCGTAGCCTAAAACGGAAGTATTATCTCATAGCACCGTGGGGAGGACGAAACGCGATGGCTGATCTACCTAAAGCGTGCAAAAGAGCACGTGACACATTAGAGGGACTTCTACTTAAGTAGAAGCCAGCACCATTTGTCCCTTAGCAGTACTGACATATAGTGGTGCTCAGTACGCGTTTGAGTGAATGAGTGAATAACCCGAGTGTGTAGAATTAAAAAGATTTTACTGGATGAGGAAAACTAGCACTTTCAGGCTTTTCCAGCGTGGAGTCGGCTTGCCGACTCACCCGAGGACAAAGTAACCAGTCTAGTAAGTGGTGAGCACTCTATAGCTGTCATCTTTCCTACTCCTCGTTTGACTGGCAAGAAAAACGGGGATCCGAGCGGGGAGAGATGATGTGCCCAAGGTTTCAGAGCTGATTAGTGAATCCAGACAGGACCCCAGGACTCCCGAGTCCTAGCACAAAGCTTAACCCTTAGGGAGCCATCACACAAGCTGGGGCCTGAAGGGTGGGAGGAATGAGGGCCAGGAGCATCTTTTTAAATATATATATATTGACGTTTATTTTTGAGAGACAGAGCGTGAGCGGGGGAGGGGCAGAGAGAGAGGGGGACACAGAATCTGAAGCAGGCTCCAGGCTCCAAGGCATCAGCACAGAGCCCGACGTGGGGCTCGAACCCACAAACCACAAGATCATGGCCTGAGCCGATCAGTCAGACACTTGGACACTCAACCGACTGAGCCACCCAGGCGCCCCAAGGTGCTGGGAGCATCTTAATGGACCGATCCTAGAAAACAAAAGACTTCTGGTTTGACAGTGCTGGGGAGAGGCACCCTTACCCAGCAGTGACCCCACCCGGGTGTGGAAAGAGCTAGAACCACAAGAGAGCCTCTCACTTGCTCTGGGGCCACCCATGGTTGGCCTCTAATCTGAGGGATCTGCAGGGAGAGCTCTCACTTCCTCAAATGTGTTTCTTCCTGTGTCACAAGGAGCCTTGGGTCACCTCCTTCCTTGGTGCAATGAGGTCCAAAGAGCAGTTTCTGTCTCTGCTTCTCTTCTTTCCTGTTACCACTTTCTGTAGCTTTTCCAGACCCGGCTCTCAGGCTGCAGCCTTGCTCCAGCCCCAGTTGACTTTCTCTATGAGAAGCTTCCCCCCCCCCCACCTCCCCACCACCCCCAGCTTCCTGACCTCAACAGAATAACAGAATGACTCATGACATGAGCCCTGAGGTCCCTCCCTAGGTAAAGCGGGCTGTCCTGAGCAGTCCCAGCCCTGTACTTTTGATTCACCAGCAGGAAGCAATAAAAGGAACTTTCCACGTGCCTGCTGTAACCATACTTCCCAAATTCAAGAGCAGGACTCATTACCCGACCGGGCACGTGCCTTTCTAAGGACTTCCAAGCAAAAGACGTGGAATTGGGCCATGCCATAAAATCCGGGATGGAGGGCTGCCGTGCCCGTACCTCATGGGAAATTCTCTCCCAGGGGGATGTCTGCCGAAAGTGCCATCTGCTTTTGCCACAGATTCAAGACTGAGTGCGGCTCAGACACCAGACACGGTGGGCCATTGGTGAACTCCTGCTCGGGTCCTGCCAGGAATCCAGGAATCTGAACAACTGTGTCCCGAAAACTTCTCTCCTTGATTTCACGTGCTGGTCGTAGCTACATAAAAACCTTAGTCCCATGAAGACTTTGCAAGTCTTGCGAGACTTTGCAAGACTTTCACCTTCAACTCTTGGAATGCAGCTATGATTTCTTTTTTTTTTTTTTTTTTTCTGAGAGAGAGAGAGAGAGCTGGGGAGAGGGGCAGAGGGAGAGAGAGAGAGAGAATCCTTAAACAGGCTCTATGCCCCAACTGTGATTCTTTAAAAATATCAATCCAACAACCTAAGCGTATCCAGGAAATACTCTAATGACCCGTTTCACGTGTCAGGTACTGTGCTGTGCACTGTCAGAGATAAAATGGTGGAAAATGCCATTAACTCGAACTCTCTCGGGTCCCTGCAGTTGAGCATCTGACTCGTGATTTCAGCTCAGGTCATGATCTCACGGTTTGTGAGTTCGCGCCCCGTGTCGGGCTCTGTGCTGACAGCTCAGAGCCTGGAGCCTGCCTCGGATTCTGCGTCTCCCTCTCTCTCTGCCCCTCCTCTGCTTGCATTCTCTCTCTCTCTCAAAAATAAATAAACATTTTTTTTAATTAAAAAAAAAAAAGGCCACGACAACAGAAAACAACCTCTGGGCTTCTGCTTTTCAGGTGACCGTCACCTGCTCACCTCCTCTCGGAGACATTAGTTTGAGTCTCCCAACATCCCAGTGAGATGGGCAGACTAACTACCACTACCTAATTGCACAGAGGGGAGGACTGAGGTTCAGAGAGGTTCCAAAACTTGCCAAGATCACGCTGAAGGGGCAGAGATTTGGCTCCGAATGAGACAATCTGTCTCTGAATCCAGACCTTTTAAAGAAAATGTAAATGGCCTCTCCAATCCACGCCAGAGCTTCCTAGAGTCGTTGTGGGAGCAGTTGTCCGTTCTCCCCAATATCTATCCTCTTTTTCTACAGCAATAGAGGTCCTTACTGCACAGTAGCAACTCAGCTAAAGACTGGAGTTCCCAATTTTCCTTGCGGCTACAATTGCCCGTGTCATTCTGTTTGGGCCAACGTGAAAGATAAGTAGAAGCGAGACGTTCACTCTTCCCGGTCGGCCCCTTAAAACACAAGCCTGTGGTCTCCTTCCTGGCGGCGGGGATATGGAATGTGATGGAAGGTCTGAGGAAGCCGTTTTGGAGTCTGAACTAGTCACCTGAAATTTTATGTGAGCGGGAAATAACTTAGTCTGAGTCCCTGCATTTTGTTATGTCTGTTACAGCAGCCTAACATTTACTCTAACTAATCCCCCTCATCCCTACTGTCTTTTGTCTCACTGGCCCACCTCGGAAAAGTATGCAGGCATCCGTCAGCCCACACCAAGGGGTTCTAGACTTTGATAAGCAGAGAGAGGGCCCAGAGTGATGCTGCCACAGTCCAGAGGTCTTTTCACGAGCAGGGTGGATCCGGGATACCTGGAGGGAAGAGACCCTTGTGGCATTCGGGAAACACAACCGTGAGGGCCATTATTTGGCTGACGTGCTGAAACCATGATTAGAGCCTCTGGGCTCTTGGGGCCAGAGGGGCCTGGGCAAGAACGGCTGCTTGGTTTGAGTTCAGGCGCCCCAGTTCCAATGGCTCCAATCTCCACCAAGAAACCTGTGAAAGGCCTCTCTCTGTGTTGGACTGACACCAGCCCGAACCACTACCAAGTATCAGGAGAAGCTTTCTAAACAAATCAGGAACAATTCGACATTGTGCAAGTGGGTAGATCGCCGTCTGTGTCCGAATCCCACAGGGAGCCTTCTTGGATATCTGCTGACAGTCCCTGGGGAGAGGAGTTGCTCCCCTGGGAGATCAATGCTTTAACCCCACCTCCAGCCAAGTTCTCGGCCCTCACGTGCCCCCATGTCGCTCTTCTTGGGCAGTGGGGCCAGAAGAACCTTGGAAGATGAGCTCCAGTCCCACTTGCCCATCCCTTATCAGGGGCTTGTCTGTCTTCTGTCTAGTACAGTCAAGCGAAGGTTCATAAGCACCCCAGGACATCTTCTTCCCCTTCCAGACAGTGACGGGGGCTCCAGGCCCATAGGGTATGAGTCAGACCAGCCCACCCCAGCCCAGCTCTCCCTACTCTCCTGGAATGTCCCAGAGTATGTATGCAAG
Source organism: Lynx canadensis (assembly GCF_007474595.2). Classification (NCBI taxonomy): domain Eukaryota; kingdom Metazoa; phylum Chordata; class Mammalia; order Carnivora; family Felidae; genus Lynx; species Lynx canadensis. The sequence continues at coordinate 10,258,387 of NC_044319.2, forward strand.
TTTTATGTAGTACGGGGATAAAAAAATTATTTTACAGTCATGTGTTTATTTTAAATGGTACAGAAAAGGGGCGCCTGGGTGGCTCAGTCGGTTAAGCGTCCAACTTTGGCTCAGGTCATGATCTCACGGTTTGTGAGTTCGGGCCCTGAGTCGGGCTCTGTGCCGACAGCTCAGAGCCTCGAGCCTGCTTCTGATTCTCTGTCTCCCTCTCTCTCTGCCCCTCCCCTGCTCGTGTTCTCTCTCTCAAAAGTAAATAAACATTTTAAAAATGGTACAGAAAAAAAAACACCTAGCATGCTAAACTTGGGCTTTCATGGATATGATCACTTAGGACAACGCTAATTTAGAAGTGAGCAAATTTAACATAGATCTAATAACGCACCAGATAAATGATGGTACAGGTGGCTCATGCCCCTGAAATAAACACAATGCTGGAAAAGTGCTCTCTGCTAGGCTCGTCCTCCATCCGAGAAGGAAAACTATGATGGCTCAGTGGCCCCAAACACTCTTTCTAACTAACAAGTGCAGTCTCTGTCCAGGAGGATTATCTACCTGGGAAATCGAATCGAGATTGCAGTGGTTTAAGCAAATCAGATTTGCATTTTAGGGAAATGATTCCGAAGTAGACTCGTCAGATAAAACCCAGGACACCCGGCGCAATCTGAACGTTAGATGAATTATTGCACAGGACACGTTTACACTAAAAATTACTCACCGATGACCTGCAATTCGAATTTATCCGGACATCGGCCCTGTATTTTTGGCCAGTAAGTCTGGCAACCCTGATCTGAAAGTTGAAGTTCTTCCCAGCAGCTCCGGTGTCCCCCCTGCATGCCAGTCCTAGCTAATCAGTAAGATATCTGTCACGTCTCTCAAATCCTCCCCTCGGTTCCACTTTAGGTCTTTATCCTGTCTCAGCTGGCGTGGCCAGGGCTTCCTGATTTGTTTCCCTGTCTGCAAACACATTGCCTCGAACTCTGTCTGCCGCCGGAATATGGTCCCCAAATGCAGTTCTGAGCCCTGCAGAACAGCCTCTGCTGCGTTGCCCCTTCTCCTTCCAAAGTCGACGCCCCTCAGGGTGTCCAGATCCCGCCCCCACCCTTGTCCACCATCCCCGCCACACACGAGGCTTTGCCCTCCCTGTAGGGCACCTGTTCGTGTATCCTCTGGTTTGCTTCTGCTCATCTCCCCCCCGTCTGGAGAGATCCGCTTCGGGTCTTCGTCGTTAATCCCAATGTCTCCTCCTCGGTGAAATCGACAGCAGCACCTCTGCTCTCTCTGCCCCCCCCCCCTCAGAGGGCATCCGGAGGGCACCGGCCACCCGTCTGACACAGGCGTGCAGCGGGGCACCTGAGAGGAGGGGCCGGAGTGGGGTCTTGACGACAGCAGGCGCCGCCTGGGGACCCTCAAGGCACTAGGAGGTTAGGAGGAGGGGAAAGGGACAAGAGAAAGAGAAGAAGCGTAGACGCGTCGCTTCTCCCTCCTCCTCTTCTATCAGAGTCACAACAGGGCCTGCACACAACTGTGTGCACACGATCTTAGTGAATCCACAAGCTCCGTACAGGCTCACACCCCCAGTTCTCAGATGCGGAACAGGGGGCAAGACACGTTGCATGATCGGCCCCCCAAACACGTAACTAGTCAGAGAAATAGCTAGACTTAGAGCCCAAGTCTTCTTTCCATAGGTCGGTAGTGAGTACTATTTACCCAACTCTGCCACCCAGTCCCCTGCCCCAGCCCCCCCTCCCGTCCCAGAAGGAGGGCCGGGACAACAAATCATGTCTTCTTCGAAGGCCGCGTGCTCGTTAGTCTGTACATGACATCTTCATTTGGCTTGGGGTATTGAATTGGCGATGATTGGGAATTTGCCATGAATGTTTTCGGGAAAAAAAAGAAAAAGAAAAAACAGAGGATTCTTTAATTGCTACTGAGGCAAACAGCTGGGAAAGCAGGGCTGACGTATTTTGCAAGAGGGCAAAACCAGGATGGAAGTCTGGGGTAGAACTGGAACCCTTTCCCTGACCCTGGACTCCAGAACATTCCAGGCAGCATTTTGCTCAGAAGGGACTTGATTGCAGAATCAGGAGCTCAGGTGTTTTTAGACCCTAAAATTATCTTAAGTTACACCATCACGTAGGTCTCTCTTGGAGCTTCCAAATGCTTCAAAGGTTTTGGGTTTTTTTTTCTTTTCCTTTTCCTATTTTTAAAATTGAGTTGTATACAGCCTAGAATGCACAAAATGCACACGATCTTAAACGTCCGGGTCAATGGGTTCTTACACAGGCACACCCTGGCCCTCAGATCACGATGTAAGACCTTTCCATCACCTTGAGAGGGTCCCTCTGCCCCTCCCCAGTCAATACCAGTACCCGGGAACGGCTACTATCTGGCTTCCGTCGACCTCCATTAGCGGTGTCTGCGCTCAAACATCACGGCAGAGATTCCTCTGTGTCCGGTTCTCAGCATTAGGTGTTTGAAATTCGTCTGTGTCTGTGTGTGTGTGTCAGTGGTTTCCTTTCGGTGCCGCGTAACATTTTGTGGTATGAATGACATACACTGTTAGTTGATTGGTTTCTTCCATACTTGGGGTGTTTCTAGCTTTGTACTATCGTGAATCGATCCGACGTGAACATTCGCGTACCTGTCTTTCACAGATCTGGCCACTCCCTTCCCTCGGGAGTTTACCTAGGTGTGGGTGGCTCGGTCGCGGAGCTGACTCTCGAAGTGTTGAGAAAATGAATGAAGTGACTCTGCCCCTAACCACGTGAAGCAGACGGCCCTGAAGCAAACCTGTAAAGTAGATAAAGACGCATTTATTGATCTCAAAGTTTTCACTACCCTTTCCCCCTTCGACACCAAGACCCGTTTCAGATACCTAGTCCGCTTGAGTCGGTTCACTGTCATTCCATTAGTGTGGAAATTTGTAAGGGCACACAAACACCCGGAGAGAATTCCCACGTGTCACACTCAGTTTCTTTTTTTTTTTTTTTATTTTTTTTTTAAGGTTTATTTATTTTTGAGACAGAGAGAGACAGAGCATGAACGGGGGAGGGTCAGAGAGAGAGGGAGACACAGAATCTGAAGCAGGCTCCAGGCTCCGAGCCGTCAGCCCAGAGCCCGACGCGGGGCTCGAACTCACGGACCATGTGATCGTGACCTGAGCCAAAGTCGGACGCTCAACCGACTGAGCCACCCAGGCGCCCCTGTCACACTCAGTTTCAACAGCGGTTGGTGTATTCCCAATCCTGCCTTATCTATTCCCTTAACCATGTTTTTTTCTGGAATGCTTTAAGGCGAATCTTGGACCTCACGTAAGTTTAGCCGTGAATTCTTCGGTATATATACTTCTGGCATGTAATACCTTTTGTATTTCACGTCACTATCACACGTGAGAAAAGGAACATAGATTTCTGCATATCATCTGTGTTCAAACTTTCCCGACCCTCTCAAAACCATTGGTGTGTTTGAACCACGATCCAATGAGATTCTGCGCATGGCATTTTTGATACTTCTCTTCAGTCTCTCTCAATTTAGAACAGTTCCTTCTTTCCTTTTCTTTTTTACGACGTCATTTATTTGTAGAAGAAACCAGTTCATTTGATCTATAGAAATTCCTCTTCCAGGTTTTGCTGATTAAAATCCTCATGGGCCGTACATGAACCATACGCTCTATTTCCCGTAAACTGGATGTTCAAGCTGGACCACGATTGGAGCCTGGTTGAATTTTTAATTTCTTTCCTTTTGCAAATGTCTCATCGTAGGCGGCCCCGTGTGCTCCCTGTCGCATCAGATCAGGAGGCACATGACCTCTTGTTTCCTACTTTGAAAGATGCTGAGATTTATCACGTGTCTCCCTTCCCCGTCCACTCCTTCCAAGGCTTTGCTGGCCTCCTGCTCTGCCTGAACACCGCACTGGCCGACCCACAGACCCTCAGTGTAACGACCACCCCGCACTTTATCCCCTCACCTGGCGCTTCAGTCTGTGGCCTCCGCACTTCATCTCACGGCCCGATCAGAGAGACTGAGATCATGTGCAAAGCCAAAGGGCCTCTCCGATCACCACCGTCAGCCCCGTGGTGGTCTATGGTCCTAGAATCTCCACGTCAGGAACTCCCTTGAAAGTCAGGCAGTTCAACTCAATCAAAACGTGGGTGGTTTATGACATCTCCATAAGTGATTGCCTGAGACTGACTTCTCAGTTCACCGGTGTTCCCTCCCTCTCACAAGAGACCACAGTTGGAAGCCGAGTTGTTATAAAGGTGCTCTCCTTGTTGGTCCCCATACATGCTGTTTTAGAAATTTTTACTCAGTTAGTCGTGGGCCTGGTCTTTGACACAAACCCACAGGTGCGGCACCAGTGAAGGTAACTTTCGATTGGGCATATTCAAGCGTTCATGCTTCTACTCCCCTCCCCCCCCACCTTGTATAGTTTTATTTGTGGTTAAAACAAAAAATATATATGATAAGATGTACCCTCGTAACCATTTTTAAGTGTACGTTCAGTGCTGTTAACTCTATTCACATTGTTGTGTAGCAGATCTCCAGAACTTTTTCATCTTGCAAAACCAGAAACTCTGTACCCATTTGAATAACGATCTCCCTCTCCCCTCCCCCAGCCCGTGGCAACCACCGTTCTACTTCCTGTTTCCGTGAATTGGACTACTCTACATCTCTCATATAAGTGGAGTCATATAGTATTTGTCTTTTTGCGATTGGCTTATTTCACTCGGCATAATGTCCTCAAGGTTCATACGTGTTGTAGCATGTGACAGATTTCCCTTATTTTTTAAGGCTGTAATATTCCACTGTGTGTGTGTGTGTGTGTGTGTGTGTGTGTGTGCGTGTGTGTGTATCGCATTTCCTTTATGCATTCATTTGCCAATGGACATTCGGGCTGCTTTCACTACTATTGTGAATAATCTTCCAATAAACATAGGGGTGCAAGTATCTTTTGAGATCCTGCTTTAAATTCTTTTGGATATATATATATATACCTAGAAGAGGGATTGCTGGATCTGAGGAAACGCTATACCATTTTGCATAGTGGCCGCACCATTTTACATTCCCACCAGTGGTACACGAGGATTCCAGTTTCCCCACATCCTGGCCAATGCTTGTGGTTCTGTGTCTTGTGTTTTTTTATAGTTGCTATCCTAATGAGTGGGAACGGATTATCTCATGTGATGGTAACTGAATTTCTCTAATGATTAGTCATGTTAAGCATCTCTTCGTATGCTTGTTGGCCATCTGTGTATCTGCTTCAAGAAATGTCTATTCAAGTCTTTTGCCTGTTTTTTAACTGCGTTATTCGGGTTTTTGTTGTTGAGTTGTAGGAGCTTTTTGTTGTTGAACTGTAGTTCTTTATACGTTCTGGATACTAATCCCCTTATCAGACACATAATTTCCCCCCATTCCGTAGATTGCCTTTTCACTCTGTTGATTGTTCCCTTCAATGAGTAGAAGTTTTAAAGTTTGATGTGGTCCCATTTTGTCTATTTTTGCTTTTGTTGCCTGTTCTTTTGGTGTCATAGCCAATAAATCATTACCAAAGCCAAGGTCCTGAAGATTTTCCCCTGTTTTCAATTCTAAGACTTTTGTAGTTTGAGGTTTTATGTTTACGTCTTTAATCCATTTTGAGTTAATTTTTAAATACGGTGTAAGGCAAGGATCTAACTTCAATCTTTCACATGGTGAATATCCAGTTGTCCAAACACTGTGTCAGTTGAAGACGCTGTCCTTTCCCATCGTGTGGTCTTGGTGCTGTGTTGAACATCACTTGACCATATGCACAAAGTTGATTTCGGGGTTCTCTGTTCTGTCCATCGGTCTGTGTGTCTGTCTTTATGCCAGTACCTGTTTTGGTTACTGCAGCATTTATGATTTCAATGCAGGAAGTGTGAGGCCTCCAACTTCGTTCTTGTTTTTCAAGATTTGGTGGGGGCGGGGGGAGGTGCAATTCAGGCGATTTGAGATTCCACATGAATTTTATGATTTTTTTTTCTATTTCTGAAAAAAAAAGCCATTGGGATTATAAAAGAAATTGTATTGAGACTGTAGATAGCTTTGGGTTGTGTGGACATTTTAGCAATATTAAGTTTTCCAATGAACAAACACATAATGTCTTTCCATTTATTTGTGTCTTCTTTAGTTTCTCTTAGCAATGTTTTGTAGTTTTCAGCGTACAGGCATTTCACTCTGGTTAAGTTTACTCCTAAATATCTTATTTTTTAAATGCCATTGTAAATGGGATTGTTGTCTTAATTTCCTTCCTGGATTGTTCATTGTCAGTTCATTGTCAATAATCACAAATGATTTTCGTGAGTGGATGTTGTATCCTAAAACTTTGCTGAGTTTGATTATTAGTTATAACAGTTTGTGTGTGTGGGGGGGGGGATCTTTAGGATTTTCTACATATAAGATTATATCATCTGTGAACAAAGAGAATCTTATTTATTCCTTTGCAATTTGGAAACCTTTTATTCCTTTTTCTTGCCTAATTACTCTGGCAAGCACTTCCAGTGGTAGGATTGGGCAAACCTGCCTTGTTCCTGATCTTCAGGTTTTTCATTGTTGAGTATGATGTTCACTGTGGGCTTTCCATAGTTTCATTTCTTAAATATAGGATTCTGATTCAAAATACTGATTTTGAAATATAAAATTTGGGCGGATACTAGCAGGCATTTGAAATGATAGCCCAGGATTGCCAACCGACGACAGATCTGTGTATGGGTTTTCTAGATGTGGGTTTACAGAGACACATGGGACCATACCTGTCTTATGAGCTATGTTAAGTTTCAAGTGATTGACAAAGCATCTCCAACCTATGTGACTATAAGTCATTTGCTGCCGCAGATACTCCTTTAAAACCAACCCTGGCGGGGTGTCTTGCTGACTCGGTAGGTCAAGCATCTGACCTCGGCTCAGGTGACGATCTCATGGTTCATGGGTTCGAGCCCCGCATCAGTCTCTGTGCTGACAGCTCAGAGCCTGGAGCTTGCTTCAGATTCTATATCCCCCTCTCTCTGCTCCTTCCCCACTCGTGCTCTGTCTCTTTCCCAAAAATAAACATTAAAGATTTTTTTTTAATAAATAAATAAATAAAAGCATCCCTGACAGCTTACATTTGTAAGGTTAATGGGCCAGCTACTCTCATGGATAGGGGACACTCTTCTTGGGTCTGTTGAAGCAGAAGAACTTGGAGAAAGAATAATCATCACCTTCCTCGTGGCCATGAGGGGGCTTTAGAGACCCCAGTCTCTGAGTTGAGAGGTCTTTTCCCCCTAGACTCGAATGAGAGGCAGTCGAAGGGAAACAAACCAGGACAGAAATAATAATAATAATAATAATGCCCTGATGAGCCTTGGGAGAGGATGCGCTGTGTACAAAAATTAGACATTCGCCAAGGCCGGACCTGTGAACTTCGGCTACCAGAGATCAAGAGATAACACCTTAGGACCAAGTAGGATCGAGTTGCATGTGTGAGCTGTGATGTGGTTTTTTGACTGATAAGCTGACAGGGGATAAAGGAAGGGAGAGAAGCTTCGTTTGTTTGTTTACCATGTGCTTCCTGAGTGAGAATAAGCGTGAGTAAGGCATGTGCGGAGTAGACACTAGAGAATATTGAGGAAAGAAGACAGGCCCACACCGTGACAGGAGGTAGACAGAGGGACCATAGCGAGGGGAGGGGAGATGGCCATGGACAGCGCACATCGCTAACAATTTAGGAATTCCTCTTCAGCATTTCGTTTCCCCTCAGTAATGATCCCTAAGCAAGCGGTCACCCTCCTTAGCTCATCAAATGTTACTGCTACAGGCCCTAAAGTGCTTTCTTACCACCCCACGTCCTTCTTATCAACCCTAGTTCTCCCTCGGGTCCACCAGCCTTATGGGAACCATGACTTGTGCATGGGTGTGAAAGAAAAAGCACCAGGCAAACAGGCAGACCCAAGACACAGAGCCAGAGAGATAATTCATAAAGCCTTCAACACAGCTGCAGAATTAAAACAAAAATGTCAAGGGAACAGAGCGTTCCAGCCGATTTCACTTCCTGTTGATAAGTCTCTGAAGAGGAGGGGTGAGGTCTGGAGTCCTAGAATTGTGGCAGAGGGAGGGCTGGGGTGCGGGTGGACACTTTCTCAGGCATGGTCACTCAGGAGCTGGGTCCCCATCTGCAAGGCCCTTAACTCTCACTTCCTGAGCTGACGATGGTCAGAGGAGGCTTTCAGCTACTGATGTGCTCAACCTACAGAAAACAGGATGTTAGGTTTCGGATCTGATTAGGCCACGAGATGCAAATTCCTTCCCCACCCCACCCCCACCCCTGCTCCCTACCACGGCCACCCACACCATTCCCCTTTCCGCAGCAGAGGCCGTTCATCTCCCTGCACGTTTCCGTCAGGGACTGTCTGCCTCCTTTGTTCATCACCAGCCGGGCTGGGTAGGGTCACATTTAGTGCCTAAGCCTTTTCACTCTAGATTTATGGTCATTTTCATTATGAGCGCCTCACTTCGTCCACGGGTGACCGATGAGAGTTATCCTCAAATAAGGAAAGAGAATGGCGAAGTAACTTTGTCCTTTAGGAAGCACACAGGTGGTAGGAAGGGTCCTGGGGGCCCCGGGCCTTGGCGTGGCCCCTCTGCCCTCAGTCACTACAGGTGAGTGGTTGTCCTGTCTCTGTCCCCGCTCACCCCATGTCTTTCTCTGCGTTGCTGCCTATAGTCCCCATCACGTGCGAAAACAAAACAGAAAAGACAAATCAGAAGCAACCGTGCTCGAGGTCAATGCACATGTCATCTGTTTTTCAGAAGCAGATACCGAGCGTAGAGCACTCCCAGAACAAAACTCTGGGAGCAGCTGGCCCTGCACGAGGAGGTCAGCATAGAGTAAACGTGATGCCCACTCAAAGGGCTAACGTGTGCCCGTTGGAGCAGAAACTGTAAACCTGAGAAGGATCGCCCAGGCTGGCATCAGACAGACTCAGTTCCCTCTCCGCCCCTCCTCAAGGCTCCTGGTTCGCTCACATGGTTCTTCGACCCAGATCCCCACCACCCCCATCTCTACCAAGCAACCGAGCTCAGCTTCCTCTATCCTCTTGCCTCCGGGCCTTTTGTGTTTAGTTCAAATTATGATTCAAGCGTTCAAGGGTCTACTCAGACCTTTATCGCCTTCTCAGATAAATGACACTCCTGTAAGATTGGGACCCTGTGTGGGCCTCACAGGGCCAATGGTACTGGGCACACCAAGATGAAAACAATCTTAAAAAGTCTGAAATAGGGGCGCCTGGGTGGCTCAGTCGGTTGAGCCTCCGACTTCGGCTCAGGTCACGATCTCACGGTCTGTGGGTTCGAGCCCCGCGTCGGGCTCTGGGCTGACAGCTCAGAGCCTGGAGCCCGCTTCGGATTCTGTGTCTCCCTCTCTCTCTCTGACCCTCCCCCGTTCACGCTCTGTCTCTCTCTGTCTCAAAAATAAATAAACATCAAAAAAAATTTTTTTTAAGTCTGAAATACTATCACAGGTCAGGAAGCAGAAAAAGAAGAAAGTTGTGTGCAGGAAACGTAGTAATGACATACTCCGAAACTGGACGCTCATAGAAAAGCCTTTGGCACGAAAAGTTGCAAGGTTATCCAATAGTAGATGAGGGCAAGTAAACTAGTTAATAAGTGGTAACAGTCAGAAGAGAAGGTCAAATCCTTGACGATTCCAGAAAAACCCCATAGTTTCTGCATGAAATTGATGCATTATTTAAATGAGGGTAACTTAAAACTCGTTTCCAAAATGAAGAAACACTGCTCAAGCGAGTGAAATGTATTTATAATTGAGATATGAAACCCCTGCCTCCCTTCCCATTTTTTTTTTTTTTGGCCTGTGCAAGAAAAAAAAATGCAGAATTGAATCTGAACATAGAATATTCAAGAAGTGCTGAATAGAGTACAAATCAGAAGAAATATGACAAAGATGATCCCACGTTTATCACATTCAATATTCACTGGCAACTATATTAAGCATTTCCCGTGTATTACTTCATTGACTCCTGACAGCTCTATGTGGTAAATTCTATTACCCCCATTTTACAGATGGAGAAAAAGAGGGGCAAAATGGTTAGGTGACATGATCAAGGTCACAGGAGGACCCAGGAAGTCTGGTTTCAATGTGGATCTTTATAAATCTCTGTGCTACCCTCTCTGTTACTATGCTTTATGTTTTTTTTTTTTATTTTTTTTTTTAATGTTCATTTTCGAAGGAGACAGAGACAGAGTGTGAGTGGGGGAGGGGGAGAGAGAGAGGGAGACACAGAATCCGAAGCAGACTCCAGGCACAGAGCCCGGGGTGTTCTTTGGGGAGAAGAGGCCGGAGAGGCAGGTGTGGCCTTGTCAGGAAGGGGTGTGAGTGACACATTTTGGCAAGACTGCTGTCCGTAGAGTGGAAGCTCTGTGGGGGGAGATGGTGAGTCGGGACAGCACGGGAGACGCACGGAGACGAACGGGGACATCTCATCCGGATGAACCATGGCGGTGACGGTGGCTGGTGGGGGTGGGCAGGATGTTTCAGAGCCTGACTCGTAGCACCTGGTGGTGGACGTGAAGGAACAATCAAGAACGACTCCCAGGTTTCTGTCCCGAGCAAATGGATGAATAGTGAGACCACACAAGAGGAAAAGAGAAACTAACAGGTGGCGCCATGGGTTTTTAGCAGAGTTTTGCAGATGTGCGCTGTGCTGGGGTTGCAAATGAGCACATGCGTGCAGACAACTTTCCACTTCATTCTTTGCCCGTTGTCCGTGGAAAAAAGCAAAGGGGGATGAGTGGTAGGCGGGACTTGGGTACTCATGTTTCTCATAAGCTGTTCTACTTCATTCGTGTAGAATCATCGCGGATATTTATTTTAAGGCCATGTGGATCTTTATTTTAAGGCCAAAGCCTCCAGCTTTGGACAAGCTCTGCCCAATCCCAGATACTGATTCACATTAGTAAACGCCTCTACAAGCAAACCTGCCTCAGCACTTACCGATACTAACAATATCCTACAAGAAATTGTGATACGCAGTTATTCTAGGAAAACGTACTTTTAATTCTGTACCTACCACCCACTTTTCTTTCTAGAAGAAATCAGTCCTTTTTCTTTTTAAGGACAAGGAAAGGGGCGCCTGGGTGGCTCAGTTGCTTACGCATCCGACTTCAGCTCAGGGCATGATCTTGAGGTCTGTGAGTTCGAGCCCCACGCCGGGATTCTTTGCTGACCGCCCAGAGCCTGGAGCCTGCGTCTGATTCTGTGTCTCCCTCTCTCTCTGCCTCCCCCCGTGCCACTCATGCTCTGTCTCTCTCTCTGACTCTCAAAAATGAATAAATGTAAAAAAAAAAAAAGAATAAGGAAAAATAGATGATTATCTATACCTGCTCCCCCAAACTCAGATGGGAATTAAGACACTTCAGATTCTGACAGTGATTAATCTCATTTATTCAATCTAAATTTTTTTCGTTTCCAATAGGTATTAGCCAGGTTTCCCACTTTTTTTTGGGGGGGGGTGGCATCGTATTCTCCCATCTCTGTTTATCTCTGTATGTGTGTGTTTCTCTCTCTGCCCTTCTGTCCCATCTCTTTCGCCACATCTCTGCTGAACATTTTTTTTTAATTTTTTTTTTTCAACGTTTATTTATTTATTTTTGGGACAGAGAGAGACAGAGCATGAACGGGGGAGGGGCAGAGAGAGAGGGAGACACAGAATCGGAAACAGGCTCCAGGCTCTGAGCCATCAGCCCAGAGCCCGACGCGGGGCTCGAACTCACGGGCCGCGAGATCGTGACCTGGCTGAAGTCGGACGCTTAACCGACTGCGCCACCCAGGCGCCCCTCTGCTGAACATTTTTTGAGGAACTCTTTTCCCTGCGCTGGAATATATGTCTGATTTTGTCTTCTAAGTTTGTGTTTATCTGAATCACATGGACGCTAAGTTTGTGTCTCTCTGACTCGCTTTCAGCTATAACAAAATATTGTGCTCCAATGGCTTGAGCCACAAACAAATATATTGCTTCACATAACAAGAAATCCAGGGGATAGTCCCTCTAGAACTGGTCAGTTCAGTGCCTTGATAGTCATTGGGGTTCCTTATTTGATGAATATTCACTGAGTGCCTATTTGTGCCTGGCCTTGATTTAGGTACGTGGAATATACAAGGACCAAAAAAGAAACAAAAGACTCCGCCTTCCTGGAGCTTCTATTCTGGCTCTGCCCAGCTTTGCCTCATAGTAGCAAAATGGTCGATGCACTCCCAGGCATAACATTAGGTAGGAAAACACCCAATATTTATAGAGCTTCCCTTCCAATGTGTTTCTTTATCAGAAAGCATAAAGATTTTCCCCTTTTATCTCATTGGCCAACATGTCCTCACGTATTTCTCTCCAATCGAATTTCTGGCAAGAGGAATGTTATTTCCATAATTGGCTTAGACTATTCAGGATTTACCTCTTGGCTGAAGCTTACAAAACACACCGATACCTGGCACCACTCCCTGTCCACTGGGGTGGGGCCCAGGAATAGATTTTTTTTTTAATTTTTTTTAATGTTTTATTTATTTTTAGGACAGAGAGAGACAGAGCATGAGTGGGGATGGGTCAGAGACAGGGCGGCAGACAGAATCTGGAGCAGGCCCCAGGCTCTGAGCTGTCAGCATAGAGCCCAACGCACGGCTCGAACTCAGGAACCGTGAGATCATGACCTGAGCCGAAGTCAGACGCTCAACCGACTGAGCCACCCAGACGGCCCTAGATATTTTTTTTCAAAGCTCCTTGAGGCATTCTAGTTTACGGCTGGAGGTGAGGCTGGTTCTCAGGTGCTCTGCTTGAGATGCTTCAAGGCTGAGAAGGTTTGAGATTCCTTGTAGGGCTGTGTAATATCATTCCAGAACATGGGGTCTGCCTCAGAAGGAGAAGGTCGCAATCTTTCGGGGCCTCCAGACCACCCACTTTGGGTTTTTGTCAGCACTGTTCCTTGGCCTTGGTGATGGGACCACGTTCCTAGTTGAGTTGCCCCTGCCCCACCCTAGGAAATCCCTAATTGGCCTTCTCTCAGCTTGGGACCCCCCAGCCCCTTCCTAGGTGCACCTGAGCCGAGTGCAGCCCTCCCTCAGTCCAGTTTGGTTCTTTGATTTCTTCTTTTTTTAAATCCTCCAAATCACAAAGATGCATGTAGTTATCGCAACCACAGAAAGATATTTGTACAAAGACTTGAATAATCTCCCCCTTCCTGTCTCCATCCTCTGTCAGGCCAGAGGACCGGGTATTCTCTGCCGATCGTCTCTCTCCAAAGCAGGGGACAGTAGACCCCCGGCCACCTTGTGGATGTCTGGGTGGGGGTGGAGCGGAGAGGAACAGACGACGGAGGGACTGGATAGGGAATCAGCTGAAATCAAAGAAATGGGACAGCTCGATTCTTCCCCCACCACCTTTTTTCTTCATTTCTTTAGTTTGAAATAATTTTAAACATTGAGAAAAGCTGTAGGATTAATACAAAGACCCCCACATCGCCTTCACCCAGGAGTCCTTACGGTGTTGCCAATCATCCTAATAATTTCTTTTTTTCAGCTTTACTGAGGTATCATTATATGGACCAGTAACACTGTAAGATACTTAAAGTGTATGTGGCCATGATTTGATACAGGTGCATACGATAACCCTTTGATAGACTTTATAGTAAAAAAAAAAAATAGACTTTCTAGTCAAAGCAGCCAACCCAGAACCACACGGGGAACCAGTGGTCACGTGACCTCCATCTCCTTCAGCCTAGGCCCCTTCCCTGCACTTCCTCTGACTGCACTTGGAGACTCTGGACCCGTCACTTTGAGGAATGTCTTCCTATGTAGCTTCTGCAACGTTTCCTCATGATTAGATTCGGGTTATGCACTTTGGGCAAGAATATCACAGAAGTGATGGTATGTTCCTATTGTATCCCATCAGGTAGCATGTGATATCAGTTTGCCCCACTGTTGGTCGTGTTTACTTTGATCACTTGATTAATATGGTGTCTGTTACGGTTGTTCGCTGTAAAGGTGCTTTCTCCCCTTTGTAATTTTTTTTTATTTTTTTTAACATTTTTTTAAATTTATTTTTGAGACAGAGAGAGACAGAGCATGAACGGGGGAGGGGCAGAGAGAGAGAGGGAGACACAGAACCGGAAGCAGGCTCCAGGCTCTGAGCCATCAGCCCAGAGCCCGACGCGGGGCTCGAACTCACGGACCGCGAGATCGTGACCTGAGCCGAAGTCGGACGCTTAACCGACTGAGCCACCCAGGCGCCCCTCTCCCCCTTTGTAATTAATGAGCAACTTGTAGGGGCGATCTTTTTAAATCATGTAAAATCCCATTCCTCATCTCATTTTTCCCCACCGGATTTAACACCCCTTAATGTTTCTCACCTGGAATTATAGCTACGATGATTGTCACACGGCAGTTTTCTTCTAAACTTTGTTTTACATTTCTTCATTGGTATTGTGCGGTAAAGAACCTTCTCTTCTCCCACTTGTTTGTTTATATCAGTTTAGACCTATGAACTTCTTTTATTTTTTTTTTTTAAGTTTATTTGGAGAAAGAGAAAGAGCGGGGGGAGGGGGAGAGAGAGAATCCCAAGCAGGCTGTATGCTCAGCACAGAACCCGGCGTGGGGCTCGAACTCACGACCATGAGATCGTGACCTAAGCCGATACTCCTGTAAGCGGGCTTCGGTGTCCTTTTAGTGTCTCTCTGTCATTCATTGAGAACTTCCATATTTTCTGTCAAAACAACAAGTTCCAGGCTCATCTTGTTCTTCATCTGCCCCAGCCCTGTCATCACCCATTTTCTGTGTTCCTTTAGTGGAGAATGGTATTTAGAAACCAAGACCTGGGCTCTGGGTGCACTGATTGCTACCGGGGTGTCACTGCTCCTACGCTCTCTCAGTGGCTCAAACTAAGAAATAGATGCATGTGTGTATATGCATTGCTATTTACAGCTATCTACAGGCTGAAAGCCATGACTTCACACCATTACCTCCCATTCCAATCCAGCACCAGAGTTCATTCTAGTCCAGTCTAGCTCATTCTAGTCCCCCCACGCCACCCCTTGCATATTCGTACCTCCCTTCACCATCAGTGAGAAACTTCTCTCCCACTGGCTTCGATATATCAACTTATTTGCTCGACTTCCCTGTGTAGCCAATCTCCTGACCCCCAAAGGGCCAATCGAAAGCCTTCCTCATGAGGTCTCCGATCCCTGCTGACGGTTCTCCACACACTTCGACGTCTTCCCTATGGCTCCATTGCTACCCTGCTGCCTTCCTCCTCAATTGACCTTCCACACATGAAATACGGCTACGGTCTTCCGCTGGGAAACCCTCCATGGCCACGCCGTAAACACATAAAAACCCCAAGTCTTTATGCTTTCCTCTCAACGTTTTCAACTCCTCAAGGATAGTCACCTGCGGCAGAATGAGTTGTTTTGTTTTTGCCACATTCCCTGAACTGAGGGCTGAAAGATCTATTTTTTTAAAGTTAATTATTTGCAGTCATGCAAGAATATTTGTTGGGTTCCTTGCTCTTAATTTTTTTTAAAGCTTTAGTTACTTAAGCAATCTCTACACCCCATGTGGGGCTCGAACTCATGACCCCGAGGTCAAGAGGTGTATGCCCTTCCAACCCAGCCATCCAGGTGCCCCTTCCTGCTCTTCATTTTAAAAATAGACCATCAGCAGTACGCTGTGGCCGCTTACTAAGAGCTGACTGAATGAATGAGCTCTTGACAAGTCTGTTCAAAAATTAAGTTACTGCCTAACTTCTCATGGCCTTCAAGGATCTTTTCTCCCAGTGGGTCTTTTCTCCCCTTGGAGACCTATCTATGGAAAAGGCTTTGTCTTCGATTCAAAGACAAAGATTCTACTAATCGGCTTCACTTATTCGTTTGTCCACTCACTCACCAAATATCTGTTGAGGGCCTGCCATGTGCGTCCGGCTGCCCGTGGTGATACGGGCTCCTCTTTGGGATCCCTGCCCTGGCTGTGTCTCTACTGCTCCCTGTTCTTCATCCTGCCCTGGCCTTTATTTACTGCTTGGCTGGTTCAGACTGCAAGGCTGTGTGAAGGGGGCGTGGGAGAAAGTAAAGGAAGTGGGTCCTGATGAGACAGCCAGCCCCCCAGAGAGGGAGGGGAACCACCCCCTCCGAGCCACTTTCCCTTCCCCTTAGGCTGTCAGCTTCTCCCAGCCCATAGGGCAGCAAGTCACAACCCCAGGTGACCCAGCAAAAACAGAGGGTTTACCGGCGGGCTATCGCGACTCTGGCTTCTGGGGATCTTCTGGAGGGGCAGGAGGGGCAGAAGGGGGGCACACCCCCCACCCCTACTCATGGCTGCTGAAACTGAGCTCAGAGCGGTCGCTCCCCCCGACCCCTCTCTCCCCATTTTCCATTCCTGCCTCCAGTGAAGGTCTCTGCCTAGGGCCCAAAGCTGCAGCAGCTTTCTACTCTGCAGATCTTGAGACCCCGGAGCATGGCAGAGGCCGAGTTTGTTCGCACTGTGGGCTATGGGTTCTCACTGGGCAAGGGAAGGCCTGGGGCAGGGCGTGGGGTGCAGCTGCAAGTTACCTTGGGTGACTGAGATGCTATCTGGGCCTAACGGTTTCCTTTGGGTAGGCACTTCCGTCCTTCTGTTTTGAAGCCAGAAACCTGTGCTGGGGCAGTCCCCTCGGCTCCCTTTCTGAGCCGAAAGGAAGGGTGACAACATGGAGGCAGAAAGAGGCGCCATGAGTCAGGGTTAGAAGACATGGTAAGAAACTATGTACCTGTCACCAGCTCAGCCATGCTCCTTTAAAAGGAAGAAAGGAAGGGGCGCTGAGAGCGGCTCAGTCGTTAGGCGTCCGATTTCAGATCAGGTCATGATCTCATGGTTGATGAGTTCGAGCCCCGCATCAGGCTCTGGGCTGACCGCTCTAGAGCCTGGAGCCCGCTTCGGATTCTGTGTCTCCCTCTGTCTGTCCCTCTGCTGCTTGCACTCTGTCTCTCACATCGTCTGAAAAAATAAATAAACATTAAAAAAAAATTTTTTTTTAAAAGGAAGAAAGGAAAACAATCACAGCCACAAGTATGCATTGGAAGGTACCAGGAAATTTCCTTTCCTGCTGCCAGTCCTGCCCTAGAGTCCTCACATCTGTAGCTGCGTGGCTGAAATGGGGAGGGGACCCTTTCCTTGGGCCCCAGAATGCCCTGCTCTAAATAAAAGAAAGATCTGGTCCCTACCGATTGGAGCTTGTACACAAAGTGAAACATTGTAAAAAATAGCTACTCTTCTCAGAGTGACTACTAAACTGTACAGATTGAGGAAACCGGGGATCAGAGAGGTCAAGTGACCTGTCCAAGGAAACTCAGCAAGAAAGTAGCAGAGCTAGAATACAACCCTCAATCTGTTTCTGAAATCAAGGTCTTTGCCCCCGTTGTCCCATTCAGTTTGATGAACTAGAAAATACTGCGGCATTCGGGCTGTTAGTGTTTTAGAAAGTCAGGCTTTAGAAGGTTCTACGATAGGAAGAAGGTCATGTTTCTAAGACTGGTACCCAAAGCAGCAATCCAAGGGCCTGAAAGCCCCCGGGGTGGTGTTGGGATGAACAGCAGAGTCAGCGCAGCTCTCCCTAGTGTGAGCAAACTCTCAACTTGTTTCCTTTATGGGATTCTCCGTAAATTTCCCTTCACAGGGCCCGCTGCCTCTGAAGAGGGCCCTCCCTGTCCCGGGTGCCCTGGGTGAGGCCTTGGGCATGGGGGCAGGACAGGAGGCCTCCCTCCCTGCCAGCCAATCCCCCCCCCCCCATAATCCCTGCACCCATGTCCCCTCTTCTCTCTGTCCTGGGAGGAGGGATCCAGAAGGGGCACCTGGGGCCGGTGGCCAGTATACAAGCTGTTAGCAGATTCCAGGTCCCACATCCCTCCGGTGTGGCCTCCTCATCTTCCAGCCTCTTGGCTGCCCAGAGGGCTGGGACAGCGCTGGGGGAGGGCTGCTATGCTGGGTCTTCTGGGAATCGGATGTTCAGGATCTTGGCCTTTACTCTATTAAACACGAAGGGGAAAAGGCCCTTTAGCAAGCAGCTTGTGGGAGCTGAAATTCCCACAGAATCCAATGCATCAGTCTAATCAGGGGAAAAGAAAAAGATTTCACGCCACAGGGAACCTGAAAATCTTTGCTTGGATTTCTTGTCCTTCCTCCCCAACCCCCCCCCCCACCCCCACCCCCACCCCCACCCCCACCCCCACCCCCACCCCGCCCTATACACAGATGAGAGACGGATAGATTGATAGCGGTTTCCTGAAAATGTGACCGTGCACGTGGAAAAGAAAGGCGATGAAAATAGGAAAGGTGGTCCTGTCGGTGCCACACTGAGCGTTGCCACAGCTCCCGTCTGGGGCCATGAGAGAGCACAGACGCCTCCACAGTCCTCTCGCTCCCACGCCAGAACGCCAGGAAACCCAGGTATGACATGAATGCAATAATTTAAAAAAAAAAAAAAAAGGACGAAAGCAACAAGGATGCACGTAAAAGAAACAGAAAAGAGGGGAGAGGAAAGGAATAGAAGAACAACTTTAACTTTTAGAGCCAGAAAAAGGCATGTGAAAGGAGGGCGAGGTTGAAAAGGGCTGGGACCCGGGCAGAGACCGGGGTCCGGCGGAAACTTCGCCAGGAAGAGGGGCCAGGCGGTTGTCCCATCCCCATGTTTGGGCAGATTAATGGAGTCGCGGCTCCCTCGCCCGAGTCCTGCCCTGGGAGGGGACAGTATCTGTTTAGATTTGCGTCTAAATTTAAACCCTGATCGCCGGCCTCCCTCCCCCGCTCCCCACCCCTTCCCCCCTCCCCCCACCCCCGGCCTCCCCCCTCCCTCGTGCTCTCGCGCAGGGCCGGGCCGCCCGCAGTCCCGAGCGAGGCAGCCGGCGCGCCGCCGCCCCCTTGCCCTGCGCGCCGCAGCCCCGGCCCGGCGGGCGCGGGGAGCCGAGCGGACAGCGAGCGCGGCCGCCGCGGAGCCGGCACCTGGAGGCCATGGAGGTAAAGCCCCGGGCGCAGGGCTGGGGGCGCGGGGCCGCGGCCGC
Source organism: Lynx canadensis (assembly GCF_007474595.2). Classification (NCBI taxonomy): domain Eukaryota; kingdom Metazoa; phylum Chordata; class Mammalia; order Carnivora; family Felidae; genus Lynx; species Lynx canadensis. Next base: position 10,277,470 of record NC_044319.2, read on the forward strand.
CCCCCAGGGGAGGGTGGACGCGCCCCGGAGCGCCCCGCGCTCCCTGGGAGACACCCCCCCCCGGGGCGGCGGGGGGACCCGAGAGGGAGCGCGCGGAGTGGGGGGGTGGGGGAGGTCGAAGGTCCCGTCCGGGGGCTCCAGGTGTGGGGTGTGGACCTCCCGGCTTCAGAATCCGAGAGTGCGGTGCAGCCGACTGCGTAAACGGGCGAACGCGTGGGCGAACACTCGCACGGAAGCCGAAGCCCCCGAATCTGCAGAGAGGCCGGGTACTGAAAAGGGAAACAGAACAGGCGACGCGAGGCACTTCTGTGCCCGGCTGTGGGCTTCCCTTTTCCACTGCAGACTGGCCTCTTCCAGAGAGTCCTCTTGCTTGTCAAGCCCCAGTCTGTCGCACGTCCTTTCAGAACTTTCCGGGAAGCTCCCGTCGTGGGCGGTGAAATGGCACCGCTTCTGATACACGCGCGAGTCCCCTGCGTGTCCCCGCCGTCTGAGGTGTGCCGGCCGCGTGTGGGGGGCGCACCCCGGGGGAGGCTCTCCGCGGCTCCCTTCTGCGCGTGGGTCTTTCCTGGCGCCGTTCCGGCCTCAGTGGGGTCCAGGCGCCGCTGTCCTGCGCAGGAATGCCCGCTGGATTCCCCGGTCCCTCCCTTGGCCACATTTGGAGGCGTCCGTAGATTTCCCCCTTGAAATGGAGACCTGACCTTCAGCCCTCAGCCGATCTTAGCAGGACAGGGCTTTCGAAAACGATGAAAGGAGAAGGTGCAAATGTTATGTGGCTTCTAAGGTGATTCCCACCCACATTCACCGCTGGAAGTGCGCCTGCCAGGGGTGCCACTCCCACCCATGTTCAAAACGAAAACTGTTCCTCCTGAGCCTGGCAGCGACAATCAACTCACAGACAGTCTTCTCTCTTCCCAGCTCCAGGCTCTGTGCAGGAGCCCTGGGCGGCTGTCCTAAGCTAGACTCTCTGCTGGGCCTGCCTCTGTGACTTCTCTGAAGGGCTGTGGGTCTGTATGGAGCGGGCATCCCGCATTCAGGCATGCAGCTCGACCGGTTGTCTTCAGGGAACAGGGATCATCTTCAGGGAGCCTGCAGAGTGTGGGTTGGACCCTCCGTAGAAGCATTTGCAAGTCAGGGAAATTCAGGCAGATCAGGGCTGCAGAAGGGTGGCCGGGAACTCTCCGCCAAGCTCAGCAGGTGGTGTTCACAGTCGGCCTCGGGAATCTCTCCGGCGATGCGGCCTCAGGGCAGATCAGGGCAGATCAGGGCCGAGGAGGGAGACAGCCCCTGGGGCGCCTGGGTGGTCAGGCCGGGTGAATGAAAGCTCCTAGAGAAGTTGCTTGAGAAGTGGGTTCCCTCAGGGGCACCTGGGTGGCTCAGTCAACTTCCACTCAGGTCGCGATTTCACGGTTCGTGAGTTCGAGCCCCGTGTCAAGCTCTGTGCAGACAGCTCAGAGCCTGGAGCCCTCTGTGGCTGTAATTCTGTGTCTCCCTCTCTCTCTCTGCCCCTCACCTACTCGTGCTCTGTCTCTGTCTCTCTCTCTCTCTCAAAAATAAATAGACACAGGGGCGCCTGGGTGGCGCAGTCGGTTAAGCGTCCGACTTCAGCCAGGTCACGATCTCGCGGTCCGTGAGTTCGAGCCCCGCGTCGGGCTCTGGGCTGATGGCTCAGAGCCTGGAGCCTGTTTCCGATTCTGTGTCTCCCTCTCTCTCTGCCCCTCCCCCGTTCATGCTCTGTCTCTCTCTGTCCCAAAAATAAATAAACGTTGAAAAAAAAAAAATTTAAAAAAAAAAAAAATAAATAAATAAATAGACATTAAAAATGTTAAAAAAGTGGGTTCCCTCCTCTGGGAGAGTACAGGGGGCCTCAGGCCCTAGGCTAGAGGTTCAATATGATGTAGGACCTGGCTCATTTCTCGCAGAAATGGATTGGGGATAAGAGCAAAGCACGCTTTAGGCTTAAAAGCATGTTGCCGCTTGAGGGCCAAATGCGTGTGTGAACTTTGTTCTGGGAAGAGATAGAGGGACTCCTTCCACAGAGGCACTCTCTTCTCCCTCAGCTGAGGAAGGAATGGTGTGTGGGGAGGGGCGGGGGGGGGGGAGGCCCTGAAATTCTCACCTGAGCAACTTCCTGTGTGGCTTGGGGCCGGTGTTGGGGGGGGAGCCCCCCTCTCTGTGCCCCACCTCCCGGCTCCAGAGATGCGTAGTGTAGTTACTGACGGGGGAATCTCACCAAGATGGGGGGTGTGGGGGTGAGGGGGGATGAGAGGAATTGCTCAGCTAGCCAGGAAGTCTGTCAATGTGCCCTGCTTTTGAAGTTTCTTTGTCGAAAAGACTGAAAAAAGAACTTGGACTGCGGGCCCTGGAAAAGGAAGTAAAGAGGAAACTGAGAGACTGGGGAAGTGACAGTTCTGAACCAGGAAGTAAACTTTTTATGGGGGGTCATGGTATGCAGGAGTGGGGTTTGGGAACTCCTGCCAACTCGCAGAGTAAAACCCTCTTTTGAGAGATGAGAGTCCCTTTTGAGCTTGAAGGCACCACTATACTTGGGGAGAAACTGAGTTATATTAGCTGCATTAGGAATTCAAGTCAGACCAACAGGGCTGACTCAACATTCATTCTCTAGAACCCACTTGCCTATTAGAAGTCTTTGGCGAATCTTTTCTTTTTTTAAGTCACTGTTCCCATTATCGACAGTCTCAGTCATTACTTCAGCCCTCATTAAGCCCTCTGGAATAAACAAGATAAAGATGGGTTTTAAAAGCTCACACACAGTCCGGTAGGGGAGATGGGACTTACTAGACCCCGTCGTGGACGCAATTTTCAGATGGGTGAATGCCAAATGAATGACTACTGCAGATCATAAGTGCTACAGTATTCCGATATTTCGAGGTGAGACTTGACAGAAGCCTTGAAAGCAGGGTGGGTGGTGAGGAGGAGAAGGCATAAGGAATGGGTACAGGGAGAACATGCCAGCTTTGTTCAGGAAAGTAGGCCAGTTGGCTGGAGAGGAAGGTAGGGAAGCAGTGAGAGAGAAAAAAAAAAAATGAAAGTAATAAGATAAAAACCACAGGGCCTCCAAGTATAGTGGATGCTGGCCAAGTGGGTGAGTGGGAGCTGGAATCCAAGCCATCTGGAGGAAGGGGTTACTTTTTCTTCACACAAAGTCGCCTTGTCTCGCTGTGCCCCCAAGGGGTGCCTTTTTCTAATTCAGACAGAGGCCAGCTGCAGGCCTCAAAGGCCAGGTAGTGGATGGCCCCGGGTTCTGCTCCCTGGACAGTAGGAAACTGCCGGGCATTTAGCAAGATGGCGGCCCAGAAGTTGCAGGGATGAGTTGGCAGAAATGCCAGTTCATTGAGTGAGCAGGGGAAGTAGGCTGAGAAGCTTCTCTGAGGGTCCACGCCCAGAGTCTGACTTCGAGAGACAAAAAGGATGGAAACGATGCGATGCAGGAGCGAAGACCCCGTGTTGAAGGAGAAATGAGAATTGACGTCTGTGTGTGAGCTCAGTTAGCACAGTGCCTAGAAGTATAATCATCTCATTTCTCAAGAGAAGTTTGCTTGGGAAATGAATTAACAGCAACAGGGAACTCCTTGACCTCTCTGTCCACGGCTCCAGTGTCTCCGCCTTGGGAAGCCTTCCCAGGTGCCCCCAGGGTCGTTGACCTCGCTCTCAGAGCACTTTGTTCAAGCTGCATTAGAGTCCTAGGCCGACTTGGAACTGCCTGCCCACCTGGCCCTCTCCCTGGAAGGCCCAACAGACCGTAAATGGTTTTTGAACGAGGAAATAAATAAATGGTTGATGATGGGAGAGAGATCGGATTTTGTAATTTAATCTTATTTGTTTTAATTTATTTATTTTTTTACATTTATTTATTTTTGAGAGACAGAGACAGACTATGAGCAGGGGAGAGGCAGAGAGAGAGAGAGAGGGAGACACAGAATCGGAAGCAGGCTCCAGGCTCCGAGCTGTCAGTGCAGATCCCGACACGGGGCTCGAACTCACAAACCGCGAGATCATGACCTGAACCGACGTCGGACGCCTAACTGCCTGAGCCACCCAGGCGCCCCAATGGGACTTTTTTTTTTTTAAAGCAAGGTTCAGGTATATCGGTTTTGAGATGCCCAGCACTCCATGAGAAATACAGGCCTCCCAAGATGCAAATGCGATTCATTTTTAGAAGAGATCATAGGTGACATCACTGTGGATAGGAGCCTAGAACAGAGAATTATATAGTAAAGAAAGAGCTGGAGACTTAGGACATCTACGTTAAATTAATATCCTTAGTTGTTTAAATATAAGTTGCAGGCCCTATCAAATAGCCTGAGAGTGCTTGCAAAAAGTTTAATTTTTACAGACTAAATGCTTCACGTGTTCAACTAATAGTAGACACGTGAAAATTAAACTTATCTCCCACGGCCATATGTCTATTTCGTTGAACAAATGAAAGATTTAGTCTGGGACCATTAAACTTTATTGCCACTGAACAAACCATGGATTTCTAATTTAGATGGAGACAGTTAATGAGCCCTTTTCTCTGAGGCAACTCCACATCCTTCCCAGATATTCTTGGTTATTCGTCCGTTTATTCCGTATTTACTGAGCATTTATTGCATACTGGAGCTTGTGTTTGAAATGTCACCTGTGGGGCTGTCATATCTTTTATCCTTGCAGACTATCAGTAGCACGATGACGAGAGAAAGAGGGAGGTACACAGAGTGTGTGTGTACGTGTGTGTGTGCCTGTATATTTAACGTATTCCGTTTGTAACCTGCTTTTTCACTGATTTTTTTTTTTATTTCATTCAATTTTTTTTTTTTAACCACAATTTCACCAACAGCCTTTGCTGGTTTTGGACTCCCCCTCTCACTGAGCCGTATGTTGGCTGCTGGCTGGAGTTTATGGGTCATAATCAGGGACCGCATGGCCTCTGGAAGCTGGGGTTTAGCTCGGAGGACTTGTGGGCATGCCCCCATAGCCCCACATTCCTCTCTGGCTCCCAGGTGCTCTGTGGGACCCACAAAGTTACACTGGCTTCCACTTAGCTGACACCTTTCATTCAAGGGGCTGCAGTAACAGCGGGAACTTGGGGCAGTCGAACTGGAAGGGCCCAGGCCCGATCACAGGAGGGGTGAGTGTGCATTCCTGGGAGGGAGTCAGGTTTCAGAGCCTGATCCGCAGGGAGCCTCCTCTGGGCAAGGCGAGCGGTTCCGTGGGAAATCTGAACGCTGGCGGCTCAGCAGCCCGGTAATCTTATCAGGGCCACAGGGGAAAGCATTTTGGTTCCAGAGAAGTCTGAAGGCAGCCCTGCCTTCCTCTAGTATTAGTTTTAGGTTTGCAGCCAGCTTGACCAGCCCTACTCCACTCACTACAATTGAAACATCTCAAGGCTGTGGGTGGAATGAAACCATCTCTCGCTGTCCCCCCTCCGCGCCCCTTCACCCCTCTCCCCCCCCCCCCCCATCGTAAGGGAGGAAGCCGAGACACTGAGGTTGCTGTTGGACCTTTGGAAAGCCAACAGCAGTGCTTCTCTCGTCTGGGGAGGAGTGCAGCCTAAGCCTTGAGAAGTACGATCGTCACTTTCAGCACAAAAGCGATACCACTTCATGTTCGGCCTTCGGGGTATCGTACGGACATTTTTTATCTCTGTGTGCAAAAGAGGGCAAACGATACTGCGGACTCAGTGCTAGGGCGTGGTGGCCGCCATCAACCTTACTGCCCTGAGGCTCTCCAGGAGCTCACCTCCTGAATGGATCTACCTGAGTCAGACCGGCGAGGACACTGCCCTTGTACCCTGGTCGTTTGGGCAGTGAACGCCCATCTTCTTCCTTTGGGGGCCTCCTGGATACCTGTCTTCCGGGGGATTGTGGACAATGACGGCTGAGCCTGTGAGGCTCCCCTGTAAAGGCTCATTTGGATGGGTCACATCCTTTTCTGGGAGAAGGGGCTCCAGCCACTGCAATCACAGCTCCAGTGGCTCCCTGGGAAGGTGACGTGGATGTGTAGGACGTGTAGGAGACCTTTCTGAGATGCCATCAGAGCCCATCCTTAATGGATAGTGTTGGGGCCCCCAGGCTGGAAGCACTGAGAAATTCCAAACACCGGAGTCCGACATTCCAGCCAAGAAACTAAGTGTCTGCATCGCCAGACGTCCCCAGCCTTTTGTTTGGAACCTGCTTGTGCCATATCAGGACCACCCTCCTGGCCTCGGGGTAGCAATCACAGCTCTTTCCCAGACTGGATGTTCTGTAATCGATCCCTACCAATTCACAGGACACCACACCCTCGCTCTTTAATTAGGCCAGGCACTGGGGGCACAAAGATAAACGCCTCACCCCGCCCAGCCTTGCAGAACTCAGGTCTGGGGGCAGGGCGAGCACCCAACAGTGCAGAACTGAGGTTTGAGCTCCCAAGCACCCAGGAGAGGCAACGCACCTGGCCTGAATTCAGGGGGGCTTCCTGTGACAGACCGTTTCTAAGTTGAGTCTTGAGACATGAGTAGGAGTCTTGGTGCACAAAATTGGGACAAGTGTTCCAGTGAGAGGAAGTGACAAGAGCAAAGCGTTTGGTGCTCGAAACAGCGTGGTGTGCCTGGGGAACCACCTGCCGTTCGTTCCTGGAGGATAAAGCGAGATAAAGGTATTTGCAGTTGGGGGACAGGATGGGGTTACAGAGAAATGTAAGTTACAGTTCCCGCCTTAAAGGAGCTCTCTTCTATTTGGGGAAACAAGATGTACACACATGACATAACATAAAAAAAAAAAAAATTCAAGATAGTGTCTTGGTAAGTTCTCAGGTGTGTAGGAGTTCAAAGGCAGCCTCTCTAATGGGAGCCAGAGAAAACTTGCTTCCTCTGCTGGGGGATCCCCCCACAAAGGTGCAGCCTCCTGGCGGCCCTGGGGGTGCTCAGCCAGTGACGAGCGTGCTGTGCCCCAGGCCTGCACCTACACACTCTTGCTGAGGAAATCCATATGAAACGGGCTGCGGGCCCCAGGGGAATGCCTTTGGTCAGGCTCACCAGAAGTCACTCCCACGGCCCTCTTTCCTTCCCCGACAGAAAGAGGCCTCTGGGACGGGGCACCTGGGTGGCTCGCTCCGTGAAGCGTCTGACTTCGGCTCAGGTCATGATCTCACGGTTTGTGAGTTTGAGCCCCACGTCGGGCTCTGTGCCCGGAGACTGCTTCAGATGCTGTGTCTCCCTCTCTCTCTCTGCCCCTCCCCTGCTCACGCTCTGTCTCTCTCAAAAATGAATAAGCTTTAAAGAAAAAAAAGAGAAAGAAAGAAAAAAGAAAAAAGAAAGAAAGAAAGAAGAGAAAGAAAGAAGGAAAGGAAAATAAAAGAGGAAAAGAAAAGGAAAGAAAAGAAAAAGAAAAAGAAAAGAAAAAGAAAAGAAAAGAAAAGAAAAGAAAAGAAAGAAAGAAAAGAAAGAAAAGAAAAGAAAAGAAAAGAAAAAAGAAAAAAGGCTTCTGGGAACAACCAGGCTCACAAAAAACCTCCTTGTCCATTCACACCTCTACCTGCAACCCCTCTCATTCTTCCCACTGTGGCTGTTGTGGCCGCACAGCGTGTGCATGTTCTAGAAAACCAGCATTTACCTTTGGCCCAGGGCAGCACAGGGACAGGCGAGGTGGGCCCAGCAGCAGCCGAGCATGTGCATCGCCCCGGCCGGACCCAGCCACACAGCACAACAGAAACAGGAAGCTGAGCTTGTGGCTGCTGTGACGAAAGCCCAGCACCCACAGCAGAGGTCACTAAGAATTTACGTGTCACAATATGCCACCCAGGGCTTCAGGCGCCCTCGGGGCCTCCCCTGCAGACCCTTGCCCGGCACGTGAGCTAAAGGGACAGCCCTGCCAGCATGAGGGGGTGGCCCCATGTCGCACACCCTCCCTCCCCCCGCAACATACATTCCCAGGCTTTGGGTCTCTGGCTCGTCTTGCTCTTGAGGTATGTTTTGATGGATCGGGGAGAAGTTCTGAGCAACCACATCGATGTCAGTGTGGGAGTGCCTACTAAAATAGAGGTTTTGCCTAAGTTTATCTTTTTTTAGTCCTCATAAAGACCCACCACATCTGTTTTCGTCAGTGTGATCCAGTTATGTCTAGAAGGTGACGGTAGTCTGGAAGAGCCAGCCCCCCCATTGGCCCCTGTTCTTTGTCCCGCACCGGAGAGGCTCTGACCGCCCCCACAGTGCCTGTGTGCTCACGGGGAGACCACAGGCCCCTCGGCCTGGCCACTCCTTCAGCTCAGGGCCAGCATACAGTGGAGGCCAGGTGGCTAGGCCCGGGGCCTTGAAGGTCCGGCAGAGATTTACTCTGAGACCTTGCTACATATCGGAAAGATTTGCGAAAGGTTCCAGCTGTATCTCTGGGTGAAACTAGCCTAAGCGTCTGTGGCAAAAAAAAAAAAAAAAAAAAAGGAAGTTTAAATAAAAATTCAATTTTAGGGCTTAGGGTTTTGAGAGCAAGAAGGACTGTTAGCAATCTCTCCCGTTCCGTTCATTTTATTTATTTATTTTTTAATTTTTTAACCTTTATTTATTTTCAGAGAGAGAAAGAGAGAGACAGTGAATTTTCAGAGAGAGAGAGAGAGACAGTGTGAGTGGGGGAGGGGCAGACACAGGGGGAGAGAAAGAGAATCCCAAGCAGGCTTCACGCTGCCGGTGCAGAACCCAGCGCGGGGCTTGAACCCACAAAACCACAAGATCGTGACTTGATCTTGTCAGACGCTTAACCGACTGAGCCACCCAGGTGTCCCTATTCCGTCCATTTTAAACATGAGGAAACTAAACAGAAATGCTTGACCGATGGTCATGCTTAAAATCAGTTAGTGGCGGGGCACCTGGGTGGCTCAGTCGGTTAATTGACCGACTTCGGCTCAGGTCATGATCTCGCGGTCTGTGAGTTCAAGCCCCGCGTGGGGCTCTGGGCTGACAGCTCAGAGCCTGGAGCCTGCCTTCATATTCTGGGTCTCCCTCTCTCTCTCTCTGCCCTCTCCCGCTCATGCTGTCTCTCTCTGTCTCTCAAAAATAAAATAAACACTAAAAAAAAAAAAAAAAAAATCAGTTGGTGGCAAAGTCAGACCTCCGCCGAAGGACTCTGGGTGCTTGGCTCAGGAACTTCCCTTGTACGGGGCACTGCACATCCGTGTGTTGAAATCAGCTTGTAATTCCTTTCTTGCCTCCCCAGTTCTGTGTATGGTCTACGTGCAGGCAGCGGTGCTCAGTTTCCTAGGTCATACCCAGCAAGCACCATTAACTCTGGGAGGGACAGGGACAGGAACAGCTTTTACTGTCATTGTTCTAACCCAGGAGCGCAGAGATTGGGGGGGGGGGTGTGCTTGGAGGCCCAACCCCCCCAGGTGCAGTGCTATTCCTTGTTCTTCTAGTCTCCCTCGAGGGGTCTTCCTGGGAGAGCCCCTGGCCCCTGTTTCCCAGTGGTGCCCAAATCCCCTCCCCTCCCCTGAAGTGAAGTATGCGGGAGAAGAACCGGGTTCCAAGCCCCTGTGTTTTCAGGGGCGACGAATGGGAGGCCCCGAGAGCTGCCGACGCCCAGGCGACAGCAAAGCGCCCGAGTGCTGCCCACGTGGGGGTCTAGAGCCCGTGGAGATGGCAGATAGAAGAGTTTGCTGGGACTGCCACAACGTGGCTGCAAACGAGGTGGCTTAAAACAACAGGGCTGTATCCTCTGGGTTCTGGAGGCCGGATGGCTGCAATTGGTGTCCCAGGGCCACATCCCCTAACGAGGCTCAGGGGAGTCTGTTCCCCGCCTCTTCCAGCTCCTGGCAGGCGCCGGCTTCCTTGGCTTGTGGCCACTGCAGTCTTTGCCTCGCGTTCACGTTACCTTCTCCTCTGTGTGTCTCTCGTAAGGACATGTGTCATTGGATTTAGGACCCACACTGATAATCCAGGGGAATTTCCCCATCTCAGAATCAATACCCTTTTACTAAACGAGGTAACATTCCCAGGTTCCAGAGACCGTGGAGTGATCATATCTTCTTGGAGGGTGCCGTGTAGCTCACTACAGCGGGCAACTTGCTGTCCGTTCTGGGGGCAGGGGACTTGGGGATTGGCAGGGTGAATCCTTGGTTATTGCAAGCCACATTGGGACAATACCGCCTCTGTCACTGCCCTTGAGTGAATTACCAGTGAATATTTGTTGATATCTGTTGTGTGACCAATTTCCTGCCTCTCGGGTAGCAAGACCCACATCGGGGTGGATCGCAGCCACATTTCTTTCTGGTCAGAGCCACAGTTGGGAGACGAGGTCCACAGGGTGCCATGGGACATTGCCATGGAGCTATAAAGATTATCTCCCCCTGGTCTGGTCTCTTTCCAATGAGATAAGTGTGGTATTAGCTGGCTGGGAGGAGCCACTTAAGATTATCCAGGATCAACTCCACATTCAGAAAGGATTGTGCCAACAAGATGATAAAATTGCATTTTATGTGATGTCATTTGATATTCTGTTATCAACTACCTGTTCATTATTCATCCCTTTATTCACTGAGTTGGGGACATGTTTTGAGTGGCTACCAAATGGAAATTAACAAGACGCAATACCTGCTCTCAAGATCCGTAGAGTTTGGAAGTGGAGAGGGCGCAGAGATGGAAGAAATGATACAAAACAATTTGATTGGCTCTGTAAAGGCAGTGAGTAAGCAGTTTGGTGTCACACGTGATGACAGGTAATGGTCAGGACAGGCTAGTGTGTGTCTGTAAAGTGCAATTCCACAGTCTTAGCGGCTGAAGACAGCAAAGGTTTCTTTCTCTCACGCTACGTGTCGGTTAGGCGTTGGGGTGGGGGAAGGGGCGCCTGGGTGGCTCAGTCGGTTGAGCTTCCGACTTCAGCTCAGGTCATGATCTCGCGGTCCGTGAGTTTGAGCCCCGCGTCGGGCTCTGTGCTGACAGCTCAGAGACTGGAGCCTGCTTCCGATTCTGTGTCCCCCTCTCTGTCTGCCCACCCCTGCTTGTGCTCTGTCTCTCTCTGTCTTTCCAAAATGGATAAACATTAAAAAAAAAAAAAAAAAAAAAAGAGTTGGGCTGGGGGTTCTGCTCCGTGTCCTTGTCCTCCCTCTGCGACCCAGGCTGACGGAGCAACTTCCATATGGAACATTGTCAGTTGTCCTGGCAGAGGGAAGGAAAGTTCTAGAGGACTGGCACTGGCCCTGGCTCTGACCGTACAGCCACACTCAACCCCAGGAGTGGAGAAGAGCGATCCTCCCACGTGCCCCCATGTGCCGGGAATGAGAAGAGTTAGGAATGTGTCGTGAACACCATCCGTGTGCCTTGGGGTCTTACAGGACTTCCAGAGGAGACGAGATGATCCGTGAACTGGGTCTGGAAGCAAGACCGTGTCTTTCACGCTGGCAAAGGTGTGAAGCCTGGGGAAGAACACTTACCTGCGCCGCTCACGCTCATTCCCTGGGGACTTACACACCTCGTGGCTGGAGATGTTCTTCCCGATGAAAACGAAACCTGCTTCGCCAACACAAAGAATGTTTTCAGTGATTTTAATTCCCCTTCACGCTTTGGAGCGTGATTCGGAGCGGCAGATGGGTTTGGAGGGAAATTCATGGGGCCAACACACATACCCCGTTTCTGTAGGAACACGGTATCAGTGAAATGAAACATGAGCCATTAGGTGCAACTGTTTGTAGTGTTTCTCGAAGAATAAATGAGTTAGGGGCACCCGCGTGGCTCAGTCCGTTAAGCGTCAGACTCTGGCTTAGGTGGCGTTCTCACGGTTCGTGAGTTCGAGCCCCCCATCAGGCTCTGTGCTGATAGCACAGAGCCTGCAGCCTGCTTCGGGTCCTGCCTCCCTTTCTCTATTCCCCTCCCCCTCTTGCACTCTGTCTTTCTCTCAAAAATAAAATAAACATTAAAAAAAGAATAAAGAGGTTACAAGAAAAAAAAAAATAATAGAATCAAAAAGTTTCTCAAACATCTTGGCCCCGGAGCAGCCAATTCCACAGACTGTGCCACCAAGAGTCACTGCTTGCAGCCACCCTTGCTGGCTCGGAAATGCTCCCCCATAGGGAATAGGGAACCTGTGCTTTTTTTTCCCGCATGTAGTTACAAGACACGCAGAATTACAATTTTTCCCATAAGCCCTTCCTTCTGTGTCTAAGGAAGGGGTGAGTGAAAGCCTGCAAATATCACTGGAATCAGGGGGTGGAATTTGAAGGCAATGGTAGCAACAGGCCACCCTCTGCCCTCGGTTCCCCCTTGGGTTTCCTTTTCTGCGCACCGCATTTGGGACAGGACAACAGGGATGCTGTGTGGACGGGTAAACCACGAAACCTGAGTTCCGGGTCCACAGTCAGTAAGTAGCTTTAAGGTCCTGGTTGGTACCTCCGTCTGTAAAGCTTGTGCCCACTTTACCTACCTTAGAGGGTTCATTTGAGAAGGAAGTAAGATCATGTGTGATGGAAAAAAAAAAAAAATTATGAAGCTGCCTTGGAACATTAAAACATCCCATGGATATAAAGTCATGGTGGCATGGTTATTAATATTTGTTACGTGGATATTGTGAAAAATTGTAACATCCCTGAGCGTGTCTTCTGTAAGAAAGTTCTGGTGTTCTCTTTGCCTAATGGGAGGCGGCAGAGGGAGTGCAAAGAAGGGGATATTGGCGTCTGTGAACCAGAGCTAAGACTTCCCCTGAAGGCCGGAAGATGCATAAAAAAGATCCTGGTCGGGGCGCCTGGGTGGCGCAGTCGGTTAGGCGTCCGACTTCAGCTCAGGTCACGATCTCGCGGTCCGTGAGTTCGAGCCCCGCGTCGGGCTCTGGGATGATGGCTCAGAGCCTGGAGCCTGCTTCCGATTCTGTGTCTCCCTCTCTCTCTGCCCCTCCCCCGTTCATGCTCTGTCTCTCTCTGTCTCAAAAATAAATAAATGTTAAAAAAAAATTTTTAAAAAAATTTAAAAAAATAATAATAAAAAAAAAAAGATCCTGGTCTGTGTAATGGTCATAAGGAAAATGTTTTCCAATTCTACCATGCTTTCTTTCTTCTTTTTTTAACATTTACTTATTTTTGAGAGACAGAGAGAGGCAGAGCATGAGCAGGGGACGGAGAGAGAGAGAGAGAGATAAAGAATCTGAAGCAGGCTCCAGGCTCTGAGCTGTTTGTTAGCACAGAGCCCGATGCGGGGCTCGAACTCACGGACTGAGAGATCATGACCTGAGCTGAAGCCGGACCCTCAACCTGACTGAGCCACCCAGGCGCCCCTACCATGCTGTCTTTTTAAAGCACGCTCCCTTATCTCTTCAACTAAGCGGTAAGCTCTAAGAATCCTCATCATTGGCCCTAGTAGGCTACAATCAGCACAGTATGTATTCAACACACCCTTTTGAATGAAGATCGGATTGCAGGCTTCACATCACCTCCCGGAGAGGCAAAGACGTGGCATAAGGGTTAAGAATACCCACGCAGGAGACACACAGCTGGGTTCGAGTCCTGACTTTACCAGTTACTAGCTTGTGACCTCTCTGTGCCTTGGTTTTCCCATCTGTAAAATAGAAACAGTTAAGAGTACCTACACGATTGGGTTGTTAGAGGATTCAATGAGTTCATATTTGCGTCAAGTGCTTAGAACAGTGCCTGTCTCATAGTAGGTTGGACGTGATTGCTGAATACATGAGTAGATTTTTAAGAGAACGGCCTCCCTCGCCTTTGGTGCAGCTTTGGCTGGGACCCAGGATAGACAAGAGGACAGCTGAAGTTCTCCTCCGGCCCGAGAGGGCGTGACTCCCTGATAGCGTGTGTGTAGAGGGGCTGTTAGCGCACACGGCGTGCAGACCTCCGCTGGTGAATCTCCCTGGGCCTCTGTAAGAGGCTGGTGCTTGGGGCAGTGCTGGAACAGCAAATCTAGGCCGCAGGCTCGCAGGGCAGCCAAGGCCTGGAAGAAGAAGGGAGTATCATTGGCTCAGTAATTATATTTCAAAGAAAGGGGTGCGGGGACAGGAGACGGCACGTGTGTTTGGTAGGTTCGCCTGGTAGGACAGAGAAATGAGGCAGGACCTCGGAAGGAGAGAGGCTGACCATCCTACTGCTTTTCTGCCCCTCCCTCCCTCTCACTTACCTGGGTTACGTCTCCCCTGACCTGTCCTCGCCTTCCACACCTGCTCGGGAGGTCCCTGCTGGGGAGCAGAGACTGCTGGGAGGTATTTGGAAGTTCATCACCCAAGCCAGAACCCTTCTCAGCGGACGTCAGTCCTGAGCTTCCGGCTGGGTTGAAGGAATTGAGAGCTTGCATGTGCCAGCCAGGAAATTTTGAAATCTCAAAGAGTTGCGTTACTTGTGGTAGGAAGGATTTTTCGGCAAGATGAATTCGGAGCGGGACGAACTACCTTGCCCAGAGTGTAGGGGGCCACACTTCACCCCTCAGGGTTTTCCGGCTGGATGTCTCCAGGGCTGGGCCACAGGGCTCTGTCCTTAGCCCTGGCTTCGCGAAACATGTTTATTAATGCCTTTGATGAAACACTGGGGAGAATCTAGATGACCCCCAGCCAGGATAGTTACTACACTCTACGTGAGGTATTCGAGTTCAAAATGATTTATATAGGATGGGGTGCCGGGCCCAAACCGACCTAACGAAATTAAACAGGGGTGAATGTAAAGTCCTGTGCTTGGTGTTGGGAAAACGTGGGCCCGGCCAGGAGAGGCCGCTTGGTCCGTCATCCCACGTGTGTTTAGTGGGCCTACTAAGTAGGTGCTGCCTCGGTCCCTCCTCGGAGAGAGTCACACATAAAGGCAGGATCTCAATCACCTTCCTACCGGGGGTGGGAGGTGACAGGATGCATCGGCACATAAGTGCAGGGCACAGGGTGTTATGTAAGTGACAAGACCACAGGACCGGGGGACTTTCTCAGAGACTGGTGCTGTGCACGAGGCTTCAGGGGAGGGGTGACTTCAGAGCCGGCACTGAACGCGAGGAAGGTTTTTTGTTTTTTTTTTTAATTTTTTTTTCAACGTTTATTTATTTTTGGGACAGAGAGAGAGAGAGACAGAGCATGAACGGGGGAGGGGCAGAGAGAGAGGGAGACACAGAATCGGAAACAGGCTCCAGGCTCCCAGCCATCAGCCCAGAGCCCGACGCGGGGCTCGAACTCATGGACCGCGAGATCGTGACCTGGCTGAAGTCGGACGCTTAACCGACTGCGCCACCCAGGCGCCCCAAACGAGGAAGGTTTTTTTAAGCAGGTGGCTGTGGTGCAGGGACGAGGAAGAAACGGTGGTGCAGAGCTAATGTGACGAGGAGGAACGAGAGACGTGCGTGGGCAGCCATGAGTCGTACCTCAAGTGACCGAAGTGGAGGGTCTCTTAAGGGAGCGCGCGTGTGTGCACACATGTGCACAAGTGTGCGTGCACGCAGGGATGGGCAGAGGTGGGGCTGGCGGAAAGCTAGGATGAAACTTAGACTGTGCACCGGCTGGAAAGACAACACTGGTAATGTGGGCTTTCTTCAGTGGGAAGTGAAGGTCCTCGGTGGGGGGGGAGGGGGGCTCCCAGGGTCGAAGGGGCGCCCGAGGGCTTATTCATCTGGTCCCAGCGCACAGGGGGAGGGTGGGGAGACTCTGGAGGGTGATGTACCAGCTGAGGGGCTAAAGCACAAGGAGAGGTGGCCTTGAGATTGGTAGCAGCCTTGAGATTGGAGCAGCCTCAGGGGCAGCGGTGAGAGAGAGAGCGATCAGAGCGACTGCACTTTCCATCCAGAGCAGCGAGAAGAATGTTGCTAGTTTGGCAGGGGAGAGGCTGAGTTTTGGTTGAGGCATCGGCAGGACGTTGGGAACCGGACATTCAGAAGGTTCAGTGGTCCCCTGCACAGAAATGGTCTCTGAAGCAGGGGAGGTAAAAGCCACTGCAAGGAGACAGTGGCCAAGGCCAAGGCCAAGGCGATGGGCAACTCTCACGTTTGAGGAACACCAGGAGACGAATAAAGACAATGAACGAGCGCTTTAATTCACATGCACAGGGTTGGGAGTTTTGTTTGTTAATGTTTATTTAAGAGAGAGAGAGAGGGCAAGCAGCGGGGGAGGGACAGAAAGAGGGACAGAGAATCCCAAGCAGGCTCCACAGCTGCCAGCACAGAGCCCCACGTGGGGCTCAGACTCACAAACTGTGAGATCATGACCTGAGCTGAAACCAAGAGTCGGATGCTTAACCTACTGAGCCCCCCGGGGTCCCCAGTTAACTGACCGTCAACTTCATGTAGACTAACACAGAAAAAAAAATACTCCACCTCAGGCTTTCTCTCTGTACCCCACCAATGTAGGACCTGGAGTTTTTATCCTGCACAGGAGGCCTCCCTAGGTCTCTGCTTTGTGGGGTTCCATTTTCCTTCCCTTAACTGTCTCTCAAGCTCAAGGAATGGGGCCCTCCTCACCTCTCAGCTGTGACCCGGGGGCTGGGATTGTGGTAGCCAAGAGGAAGAGAATGGAGGGAGAGGGGGACAGAATTATTTATTCAGTGGGCAGAGGGCTTTTAAGTGCTGTTTGTGGCAATCAGGCTACAGATCCCACATCAGAGAATCCATAGACCTACAGCCACATGTTGAGAAGGTCTGAATTAGGATGTTCTTGGTATTATTTGTAAAACAATGCTAAAACCACAACCAACAAAAAATCCTCCCAGAAAACCCTAGGACGTTGTGTTCAGGAGTTTTCACTTTAGCTTTAAACTGTTATTTTAGGGGCGCCTGGGTGGCTCAGTCCATTGAGTGGCTAACTCTTGATTTCGGCTCAGGTCGTGATCCCAAGGTCATGGGATGGATCCCCATGTTGGGCTCTGCACTGAGCGTGGACCCTGCTTAAGATTCTCTCTCTCTGCCCCTCTCTCCTGCTTGCATTCTCTATTATTATTAGATTATTAGATTATTAATATTGCACATTTAAAGGTAAAATTGTAAAAATTCATCATCCTAACACAACTGTTTTTCTTTTTCTTGCTCCTTTCTGATCCTCAATTGTAATTCCCTTTTCCATGAAGAAAAAAATCGGGGGAAAAAGATGATTCCGCGTAACGTAACTACTTTCAATTTTGTGTGTCTTTATTATTTTTAGCCACACACTTAGTTGTTACAAAGTTGTAATCAGCGTATATGCAAGTCTATATCTTTTCACTTAATCTTGTTTCCAAGACAATATCCTTGTTCTACATAGCCCTCTTTTCATTTTAAATGTTTGGATGGCATTCTGTTATATAAATATACCATAATTTATTTAATCATTTTTTTCTATTTTGGGACATGGCGTTTGCTTTCACGTTCTCCTTACTGTAAATAACACAGCGATACACAGTACATGTATCTTTTTTGTTGTCCTTTTGAATTATTTCTTCAGAAGCAATTCCCAGGAGTGGAATTATTAGGTCAAAGAATATGAATGTTTCTGTGGTTCTCAGTAAATGTCGCCAAATCGGCCCCGTCCTTCCTTCCTTCCTTTCTTCAAGGCTCTCTGTACCTGGCGTGCACAAATTGTAGGGAATGTGAGGTGACAGCGACCCGTGGCACCCGGGTCGGTGCAGAGCCCTGTCCTCCCAGGTCCTCCTGTGGGTCCGCCACCAGCCGGGAGGAGCAGGGGAGGGCAGGAAAGGGCTGTGGGCACCGTGGGAAATGAAGCAACAATCTGGTACTTCCGGCTGGAACAGCTGCAGTTAAGGGGAAATTACATGCCAGCGAGGGGGAGGCGGGGCAGAGACAGCATGGGACCCCAAGAGCCTCACTCCCAGTCAAGGGTGGGGACAGAACACCCTAGGGTTTGGAATGGCCTCTGGGGAGCAGTGGACTTGCACCTAGGAACCCCCTCACGGTCATGGGCAAGAGTGGTCTGGATTAGGGAGGAGAGACACTCACTCGCTTGCTTGCTTAGTAAAAATACGTAATGAGCGGCCACCATGTCAGGTCCTGTGCCGGAAATTCTGGACACAAAAGGGAATAAAACTTGGGCCCTGCCCACAAGGGGCTTGCAGCCTAGTAAGGAAGTCGGAAGGATAACAGGTGACTGCAACAGCGTGGTCACTTATTCTCATAGACGTGTGCCCGGGGACACAGATTGGGGTGTGACCTGCAGGGAGGAGGAGAGGTGTCCCAGAGGAGGTGATAGCCGGGCTCAGTCTGGGACAAGGCAGGAGAGAAGGGAGGGCGCGATTTCTGCCCAGGATTTCAGATTTGCAAGGAGTCTCTTTCAGGCTCGGTCCGCTTAGCTCAGTCCTGATCCTGAGGGGCCCTGGAGGTGCATTTGTAGCACACACTTTTTAAAGTAGTCAGTTGGGTGTTTATTTGGCGTGGCTGATGAGATCATGGGGAAACCGTTAGAGCTCTCCAAAGCCACCTCTTGGTGCCACCGCCCACTTTATTCTCAGGGCAATGGGGGGCACGGAGTCATGTGATCAGATTTCCATCTCAGAAAGTTTGCTGTGGCTCCGAAAGAGAGAGAGAGAGAGAGAGAGAGAGAGAGAGAGAGAGAGCGAGCTCGGCATGGGGTCCTGTAGGGGGCTGGTCAGTCGTCTGAACTAGAGATCGGGCAAGTGGGGCTTCAGAAGGGACTGTGGGGGTAGAGGGGGGAGGACCTCCCTCCCCCCTGGAGGGGGACCCTTCCTCCCAGGGCCATGAACTTTCTCCCTAAGGCCTCCCTGGAGACTAAGGGAAGGGGCAGCCCGGTTCTAGGGCTCTGTGCGCTAATGCGGATGCCTAGGTGTGGCCACAGCGTTTGAAGGGAGGGCAGACCTGGGGCTGGGCTTCGAGTGTCCATAGTGAAAGGCAGCTCACCTGTGCCCCCGGGGCCTGTGAAGGGCACTGTGGGTGTTGGGGTGTTGGGGTGTGCCCCAGGGGAGAACCAAGCGAGTGTCACAGCCCAGCTAAGTCAGGCACAGTGGTGCAGGTCAGGGCTCTGGACTGAAGTCCGTCGCTGAATTGCTGTGATCAGCGGCACAAGATTTGGGGTGCTCATCAGGTGTATCACCATCCCTGCTTGGCTTATGGGGAGGATTAAATGGGACCATGTGTTCGTAGTCAAGGACTTGGAAAAGGTACGGAAGAGGCAGGGTGTTGTCACCTTTGTGCTTTGGAAGACACAGGGAAGTATCTGGAAAGCGACTTGGTCCCTCAAAGAGAGGCAGGCGCTCTGGAGCCTGAGAGAGAGAGAGAGAGAGAGAGAGAGAGAGTGGGGGGGGGAGAGCCACAGGGTGTGCTCCTCTGCCTGGGTCTCTGCTTCCTCCTCCTCTTGTGGTTTGCCTTTGAAACTCAGAGCGGCTGTTACAGACGAAAGAACAGGTTGGGTCCAGCCCAGATCACCGGGCTCAGAGGCAGAAGCCATGTTGGAGCCACAAGGAGGAAGCCGGCAGCGGGTCGGCAGGACTTCTGGCCTCTCTCGTCTTGGATGTCTCTGACCCGATACCCCTGGGGCCCACCTGGAGGCCCTGGGTCATGAGGAAGGGCCTCCTGTCCATACTAGAGGGACCACTGCCCCCTCACTCCAGCCGGGAGCTCTGCTCTAGCCACAGTTCAGGGCAAAGTTCAGGAGCTAGAGGGACCCCCCCTTCTTCTGTCCGGTGACGCGTTTTGAGTTTTAGAAACACAAATACCAGTTAAGACCAGAGCAGGGAGGGCCAGGATTCCAGCCCAGCCAATGGCTCGGTTTTGATAGCGCAGGGGAAGCGAGGCGCTCTGGCCCTGATGCCATGCCGTGAGCGAGCGCATTCACGGCGGGCTGGCACGAGGGGGACCTCGGGGCCCAGCCCCAGAGGCAGCTTCCGCAGGCCGGGTTCAATGCCTGTGTTAGTTGGCTGGGGCTCCCGTAACCACGTACCACAGACCGTGGGCTCTCACAACAGACGTGCATTTCCTCACAGCTCTGGAGGCCAGAGGTCCAAGATGAACATGTCCTCGGGGCTGGTTTCCTCTGAGGCCTCTGCTCTTGGCCGTAGGATGGGCGTCTTCTCCGGCATCTGCACGGGGTGTCCCCTCCGTGTGTTTCCTAATGTTTTAGAAGGACACCAGTCGCGTTGGATGAGGACCTGCCCTAAGGACCTCGTTCTCACTTGACTTGCTCTTTGAAGACCTGTCTCCACATGGTCTCGTGCCGAGGTCCTGAGGGTTAAGACATCAACATACGAGTCTGGGGGACACCGTTCAGCCCATAACGACACCCCCAGACCCAGAGCCTCACTTCCAGCCGTAGGTGAGAATGGAAAGGTTGCGGCGGAGGTCACGGCCCCCGAACCACGGCCGCGGGGTGGAAATGAGCTCCGAGGCCTCTGGGCACCGGAGCGGTGGCCCAGGGCCCACCTTTCACTCCATGCCTGGCTCCTTGTTACTTCTGTCATGCCTGTCCCTGGGCCATATCCTGGAAAGAGGGCCCCCGGGCACACTGAGCCCTGCACCGGCAGCTCCCGCCTGGCTCTCGTGCTCTCCGTGCTCCCTTCACCCAGGCCCAGCCTCCGTCTGGTCACCTCTCCTGCCAACGCACAGTGCGGTCCTGTGGACTGCGACCATGGCACTTTCCGGCCCTTCTGGAAAATTCTCACAGCTTCCTGTCTTGTAGGCCTTGGCTGGTGCTGGTCCCCCTGTCTGGAACTTCACCGCTCCTCCCCATCGCCCCGCGGGTAGTTTTTGTTGCCGGTACGGGGCTCTTACTCCCCAGTCACTATTCCATTGGGGACGCCATGTCTACCCGGCCAAGACGAAGGGTGAATCTCAGCAGGACCATGGACATCGGTCCACTGCCTATGTGCCCTCTGTCGAGAGGGCGCTGGGGGCTGGCAGAAGGAGCCAGAGCCTCCAGCAACCTCTCTCCCAGTTGCTCCTGAAGAGGCTGCTCTCCCCGCCTCACCTCCACTCCTGTCTGGGTGGGGGGCCCCAGATGTTTCCTTTCACACAGACAGCAGCGCCTTTTCCCACAGGAGGGCAGCGCCCTGTTTCCAGGCCCCGGGAGGAGATCCCCCCGCCCTGGCTCCTATCTTTGTTCACTCTCCAGTGATTCCCTTCTTATCATCTGGACTGGAGAGGATTAGAGTTTAAAAGGAACTGGGCCCCTTTAAAGTTGAAACCTCACCCTGGCCAGATACGGGCGCGTATTTCCAGCCAAGAGGCCTAGGTAAAGATACGAGCAGCTGTCAGACTGGCACCAGGCCTCCCCTCCAAACAGAGAGACCTGCCACTTGCTGTCCCAGCTGGGGGCACACGTCTTCTAATGATGAAAACCGTGGACAGCTTCGAAGCTCACGAACATTACGTTGTTTTTTTTTTTTTCTGCCCATCCTTCGAAATTGACTTCTCTTGTCTCTGTCCGTTTATATCTGTGTTTCTGTGAGTCTCATCACTGCGTACCGGGCAATGAATCTCCCAGCCCTTGTTTTCTTTTTGTTCCATAAACATCTGTGTCAGGAATGTGGAGTGCTTGTCATTTCTAATGGAAGCGTAGTGTTTTATTGCCTTCGTGCCGTGTGGTTTTCTCCAACGGTTCTCTCAGATTTAGTATTCAGACGGTTTCTAATTTTTCACCTTTATGTGAATAGCAATGCTGTAGATAATTTCATATAAACTGCATTTTTCTTCATTTCCTTAGTGTCTATTCTGAAAATAGAGCAAAGCATTTTCAAGCTCCTGTGACACAGTCCCAGACCATTGTTTCAAGAGAGGGCAGCACGCATCAATAGGTAATGCTAACAGCAGTTTTTAAGGAAACCATTTCCCTATAATCCTGGCAATGCTGGCTTTTTATCATGATGACACAGTTTGCCAATCTAATGGTCGTGCGATGTTACCTTAAAGTCAATTTGCATTTTATTATTGACCACCAACATTCCGTGTCTTCCCAAATGATAACTTGGAGTATCTTCCCCTTCGGTTTTGGAAGTTTTTCTGCGTTCGTTGCTTTCTGGTGCTTATTTCATAGAGATTTCACATGTGTAAACACGTTGTGTGATTTCCCTTAGCAAGCTTCTGCCCTGGCAGGCTTTGCCTCCTCTAAGTCTTTTTTAGATCAAAGCAATGGTTTCCAGCCCTGGGTGCGTGTTAGAGTCCTGTGGGAGAGTTTCCAAAATGCAAACCTTGGCCCCTTTGGAAATACAGGAGAGGAGCTGAGTAGACGACGGCTGGCTTTTTCTAACAGGTGGAGGCCCCGAGACTTGGTCCAGAAACCAGGGCCTCAGTCTTTACCCAGTGGCTGTTGTCTTCAAACCAGTAAATATTTATTGCACACCCACTCGGAATTGGCCACCCTGCTAGGAATGGGGGAAGCCCAGGTAAAGTGGATGGGACGTGCCTGTAAGGGGAGTCACGCCGGTGAGAGGGACGGAGTTCACTGTAGCCACGGAAGTGCTATGGGAGAGGTCCCTGAAGGCTTCTCGGAGGCAGCAAGAAGCTGGGTCTTGGAGGAAGAAGAGCTGTCCAGGAGGAAATAAAGACGAGGCTTTTGAGGTAGAGAAACAGCACGGACGAAGACACAGAGGCGTGAAAATACAGAGCGTGCTTGGGGCGCCGCAGGAGAGCGTGGTGGGAAGAGGAGGGCGTGGAGCTCGACTGCCAGGGCTTTGCCATCATCGTCCGCAAGTCAGGTAGCCTCTCTGAGCTCCGATTCTGCCGTTAACAACGTGATGATCGTAATGCCTGGATGGCTGGCTGGCTGGCGGTGACCCAATGAGATCTCTTTATTGAGCACTAGAGTATTCTTGGCACATGGTAAATGCAAAGTAGGTACTGTTATTATTGAGAAAGTGCCAGGAGAGGTGACGGGGGGGTGGGGGGGGTGGGATTTAGGCGCAGCGACCCCTGTGAGAATGAAGGGGCCAGACCGGAAGTACAGGATGAACAGAAGACAGTCACTAGGCTTGGTGACCTGTCGAATGTGGGAAGGCCGGGGAGAGAGAGCAGAATCTGATGTCCCCTCGTTCCACCACCTGCACGTCCGCTCCTGGGCTCAACCTGATCCAGGGACCCGGCGATTGTCGCTGATCTTCATGGCTTCCAGAGACCGAGTCCCAGGGGTTGGGAAAACCGTGGAGGAAGAGCACAGGGGCCCCTCGTTTCCAAAACTAGATGGAGGCTACACCTCTGCCCCAAGGAAATGAGCTCAGCTTCCTCAGTCCCCCGCTCCTGCAAAAGGAATCTCCAGCGTGGCGACTTAGAGCCTGCTCAGGACCTTCCGCGACCGCCATCCCGGGCATCCGGACGTCTTGGGCTGTTGAAGCGTGTGGCCCAGGCACATCTCTGCCCACAGGAGGGATGTGCTTTGCAGAGAGGAAATGGCTCAAACCAGATATTGCCTTGTTTGTGTTCCCTGTGAAGAAAAGGGGCCATTCTACTCTCCTCTTTTATTTATGTTTTCGGGATCAGGCAGTTATTTTTAATTCCTCCAGTTTCCTGCTGTCCACAGGTGTTTCCTGTGGCGGTGCCGTCAGAAAGAACAGAGCCCATGACATCCTCAGCTTTGTTCCTGAGATTTCCAAAACGTCTCCCCGCTTTGCGACCTGCGTGCGCCGCCTCGGACCCCCTCTGGTGCACACACGGCCCCTCCACAGCTCGCTTTGTGCTGCCCACCACGCGGCCGTGCGGTGAGCGGGCCTTTGCTCCTAATGCCGCCTGGTGAGAGGTGGCAACGGGGAGACTGCAGAGCGGGAAGACCTCTGGTTGTCGAGTCCCTAGCTGTTGTGGCATCGATGACAGCTTCGCAGCTCCGGGAGGATCATTCTTTATTTCTTATTTGTGGGACAGTTAGTTCTCCCACCTCCCGCCAATTATGATAGCCCTGCGGAACAGCTACTGAAAAGGCAGAATACCTGTTTATTTTTACCCCCAGAAAGTTACACACAAAGGAGAGCTTTGGGGAAAGCCTTTTGGTGACGGGAAGCCCTTTCGTAAAGCAAAGAAACCCTCAGTAAAGCCACATCTCTCTCTGTTCATCTATTTTACAACATACGTGAACCTACGGAGCCTCGTATCTGTCTCTTACAAGGAACGGGACACTTATTGATCGAGTACTTTTGTTACACAGCTAGTCTTTTAAAACCTTCACAGCCATTCTGCGAGTGGGATATTTCTGGCCCACGTTACTGATTAGGAGACTAACACTCAGAATGGTTAAGGGGTCTAGTGGCCACTGACGGGGCAGGAGCAGGACTCAAGCCCGGGTCCCTCCCTCATCCTGTCTGGAGTTCACCCTGACCCCCCTTAGAATCCGATGAGGAGATGATAATGCCTGCGATGTTATTTCATATAAAGGCGATGAATCAGTGATGTACACTTGATAATCAAAAATAAATGCACCTATTAAACCAAAGGATAGCTCCGGGGATCATCCAGGAAAACAGGCCAAATAGGATAAACATTCTTTCCATAAATCAGAAGTAGCAAACTTCTAGATCACATGCCGCAGGCACACATTGTCTCGCCCCAGTGAAGTTTTCCTTTTTTTGTCTTGTTTTGTTTTATGTTTTGTTTTTTTGTTGTTAAAAATGAAATCAAGGAGCACCTGGGTAGCTCAGTCGGTGAAGGCATCCGACTGCAGCTCAGGTCACGATCCTGTGGTTCACGAGTTCGAACCCCGAGTCAGGCTCTGTGCTGACAGCGCAGGGCCTGGGAGCCTGCTTTGGATTCTGTGTCTCCCTCTCTCTCTGCCCCTCCCCCACTCGCCCTCTGTCCGTCTGTCTGTCTCTCTCCCTTTCAAAAATTAACATTAAGAAAAAACCCCAAATCAATAGATCATACTTACAAGTCAGGCTTTTAATCTTCTCTTGAAAAAGCCAATCACTTGAATGACCTTCTGCAAAACGACTCCGTGTGAGCCATGCGGGCAGTGGGCCGGAGAAGGGTGGCAGCGGCCCCTTTCACGCGGGT
The DNA here is from genome assembly GCF_007474595.2 of Lynx canadensis. Lineage (NCBI taxonomy): Eukaryota > Metazoa > Chordata > Mammalia > Carnivora > Felidae > Lynx > Lynx canadensis. Next base: position 10,302,302 of record NC_044319.2, read on the forward strand.
GGCGGGGGTTTCCCCCACCCAATCCTGTCCACCACCTGCCTGGCCTCTGAGGGCACCAGGGTTTGTAGCGCCCACCCTCAGTGAAAGCGGAGAGGTGCGTGAAAACAGGCTTTGGAGGTACACTCAGGATCAGAACGGGTCTTGTACGCTGGGAAAGTCTCCCACCCGCTCTCAAAGAGGTCGTGGCTCCCAACTGTCAAGCTGCATTCCCAGCATGGCAGCTCTTGTTCGGAATCGACACCACTGGCATCTAGAGTACAAACACACGTCATGGGTGTGTCGCGGTAAGTGTCAGTCTGACCAAGTTCTGCACCCAACTCCACTAGACCAGCGTGGGACTCTGGGAGGATTCCTTTATCCCTGTGCTTCCTTGTCAAACAAGGCTAATGGCATAGTAGTATCTACCCCACACGGCTGTTGAGGGGATTAAACACTACGTCCATGATCCGCCTCGAACGGAGCAGACACACGATCCGTGTTGACTCCTGGCCTCTTTTTCCTTTCCCAAACCGCTGATTACACGACTCTGCTGGGGACGTAGCCTGTTTCTCGTCGAGGGTAGAAATGTACCCGTGCTGAGTCGTCCAAGATCTGTAGAAAATCAGGGTGTGGGGCCTAAAGGAAATGACCTCTTTCTCCTTTCTCTTGTCTCGTAATTGGTTTTTTTTCTGAGTATATGCTGACCCGGAAGGGGACGCTTTGGCTTCGGATCGATCGTTTCCTTGAGCAGAGAGCAGTCTGTAACAGCAAAGGGACGGCATTTAAAAACGTGTTTGGGGGGCGCCTGGGTGGCTCAGTCGGTTAAGCGTCCGACTTCGGCTCAGGTCATGATCTCACGGTTCGTGAGTTCGAGCCCCGCGTCGGGCTCTGTGCTGACAGCTCAGAGCCTGGAGCCTGCTTCAGATTCTGTGTCTCCCTCTCTCTCTCTGACCCTCCCCCGTTCATGCTCTGTCTCTCTCTGTCTCAAAAGTAAATAAACATTAAAAAAAATTTTTTTTTTAAATAAATAAAAATGTGTTTGGATTCAAATACTGCATGAAACATTTTTTTTAAAAATGTGTTTGGGGCTCCTGAAAATGGGGTAAATTCGCCTAGATTTTACTAAGCCTAAAAACAGCTTCAAGGTGCATATTTTTAAAGTTAGTGACACAGGGGCACCTGGGTGGCTCAGTCGGTTGAGCTACCGACTTCAGCTCAGGTCATGATCTCGCCGTTTCCGAGTTCGAGCCCCGCATCGGGCTCTCTGCTGACAGCTCAGAGCCTGGAGCCGGTTTCAGATTCTGTGCCTCCCTTTCTCTCCCTGCCCCTTCCCCACTCATGCCCTATCTTTCTCTCTCAAGAATAAACATTAAAAAAAAAAATTTAAACTTAGTGACACAGTACCTTTTTTTTTTCATTTTATTTTAGTATCAGTATAGTCACCATACGGTGTTATGTTCGTTTCAACAGGTGTACAATATCGTGATTCAGCAATTCCATACATCACCCGGTGCTCATCATAACAAAGGCACTCCTTAATCCCCATCACTTATTTCCCCCATCCCCCACCCACCTCCCCACTGGTAACCACCAGTTTGTCCCCTGTAGTCAGGAGTCTGTTTCTTGGTTTGTCTCTTTCTCTTTTTCTCCCCTGTGCTCGTTTGTGTTGTTTCTTAAATCCCACGTGTGAATGAAATCATGTGTGTTTGTCTTTCTCTGACTGACTTGTTTCACTTAGCGTTATACTCCTAGCTCCATCCATGTTGTTGCAAATGGCAAGATTTGATTCTTCTAATGGCTGAATGATATTCCATTGTGTATATATACCACATCTTCTTTTCCATCTGTTGATGAATACCTGGGCTGCTACCATAATTTGCCTATGCTAAATAATGCTGCTACAAACATTGGGGTGCATGTATCCCTTTGAATTAGTATTTTTGTGTTCTTTGGGTAAATACCTACTAGTGCGATTGCTGGATCATAGGGTAGTATTTTTAACTTTTTGAGGAACCTCCGTCCTGTTTTCCACAGCGGCTGCACCAGTTTGTATTCCCACCACCAGTACAAGAAGGTTCTTTTCTCTCCACATCCTTGCTAACACCTGTTGTTTCTTGTGTTGTTTTTAGCCATTCTGACAGGTGTGAGGTGATGTCTCATTGTGGTTTTGAGTTGCATTTCCCTGCTGATGAGTGATGTTGAGCATCTTGTCATGTGTCCTTTAGCCATCTGTATGTCTTCTTTGGAGAAATGTCTGTTCATGTCTTCTGCCCATTTTTAATTGGATTGTTGGTTTTTGATTGTTGAGTTGTATCAGCTTTTTATATATTCTGGATACTGACCTGTTATTGGACGTGTCATTTGCAAATATCTTCTCCCATTCTGTAGATTTCCTTTTAGTTTTGTTGACTGTTTCCTTCACTGTGCAGAAGCTTTTTGTTTGGATGACATATGTAGAATAATGTTGCTATGGTCGGTGTCAGAGACCTTGCTGCCTCTGCTCTCTTCTGGGACTTTTATGGTTTTAGGTCTCACACTTAGGTCTTTAAGCCATTTTGAATTTATTTTTGTGTATGCTGTGAGAAAGTGGTCCAGTTTATTTCTTTCGCGTGTCGCTGTCCAGTTTTCCTAACTCCATTTGCCGAAGAGACTGTCCTTTTCCCATTGCATAGCCTTTCCCGCTTTGTCCGAAACTAATTGATCATATAGTTGTAGGTTTATTTCTGGGTTTTATATTCTTCTCCGTTGATCCGTGTGTCTGTTTTTGTGCCAGTGCCACATTATGTTCATTACTACAGCTTTGTAATATAACTTGAGGTCCGAAATTGTGATACCGACACATTTTTTTTTTTAATTCATTTCTTGAAATCCAAGTTAGTTAACATACAGTGTAGTCTTGATTTCAGGAGTAGAACCCAGTGATTCATCACTTACACATAACACCCAGTGTTCATCCCAGCAAGTGCCCTCCTTGATGCCCATCATCCATTTAGCCCATCCCCTTGCCCACTTCCCCTCCAGCAACCCTCAGTTTGTTCTTTGTATCTAAGAATCTTATGGTTGGCCTCCCTCTCTGTTTTCATCTTACTTTTCCTTCCCTTCCCTATGTTTATCTGTTTTGTTTCTTAAAGTCCACCTATGAGTGAAATCATATATTTGTCTTTCTCTGATTGACTTATTTTGCTTAGCATAATACAGTCTAGTTCCTTCCTTGCTGCTGCAAATGACGAGATTTCATTCTTTTTGATCACTGAATCATATTCGGATACTGGATTCATTTTATTTTAGTATCAGTATAGTCAACATAGGGTGCTATGTTCGTTTCAGGTGTACAATATCGTGATTCAGCAATTCCATACATCACCCGGTGCTCATCATAACAAATGCAACACAGTATTTTTATGGAATTATTAACTTTGCTTCCTCCTTCTCCTCCCATCTGGGCATATGTGTCCTGTCCCCTGACACTCAGGTCCTGGTTTTGATATTTTGAGAGGACTGACGACCCACTCCAGAGTTGTTTTCAGGTATTCGTTCCCCTGTTCCAACCGGACCTTCCCGAAAGATTTGGGGAGTAGAGTTTCAGAGTCTCATTTCAATATGCAAACATTTTTCGTTACGTTTATCTTATTATATGTCTTGGCAATGTGCTTGCTTTCCTTTGAAAACAATGCCGGGCAACCCCAGAAATCAGTTCTAATTTACTATGTAACTAAAATGATAGCAAGCGTATTGGGTTTTACAGGCAGTGTTTTCCTTTTGATTTGCCTCCTCCAAATCAGCTTCCCTCCTCACCACCCCAGCCTCCAGAAATCTCATATAGCCCTTTCTGTAGGATAAAAGTATTCTATCCTATGTAAGTCATTGCATATATGTTATGCAAACACACTCCTGTAGATACACACGCCTAGTGAGATGGGTCACTTAGCGTTGCTTTATAAAACTGGAGTCGTATTTTTAAAAATTTTCTTTTACATTGATTTATTTTTGAGAGACCGAGCACAAGTGGGGGAGGGGCACAGAGAGAGAAGGAGACACAGAATCCGAAGCAGGCTCCAGGCTCTGAGCTGTCAGCTCAGAGCCCCACGCGGGGCTCGAACTCACAAACTGTGAGATGGTGACCTGAGCTGAAGTCGGACGCTTAACTGACTGAGCCACCCAGGCACCCCAAACTGGAGTCGTATTATACAGACTTCTGTGCATCTTACTGTTCTCACTTTACAATTTTTCATGGAAGTTTGGAGGGCTCCAATTCATCCTTTTTAATGGTTTCATAATAACCCATTACGTGGATGGGCCATAAACCATTTCCCTCTTTACGGGTATTTTGCTCTGTTCCCAGTGTTTTGCTGCTATAAACAGGGCCGCAATCAGCCTTCACGTCCTTATATGCTGGGCCTTTTATGTTTATGGAGTATATTCTCAGGAGCATGGGGCTGAATTGCAAGGTTTGTGTAATCTAACTTAATAAATATTGACAGATAACTTCCCCCAAAGGCTGTAAGAACTCACATTTCCTCCAGCAACATATGATGGTTCCTTTTTCCTGTTTCCCAAACAGCAATAACTATTTCTCTCCTCTCCTGCCTCCCCCGTGACCTGTCGGATAAACATAAAGAGAAGTCTTAGGGTTAATTTAACTTATATTTCTCTGCCAACTCACAAGTTTGAGCATCTTTTACGTTTCCTGGACTTTCGGGGTTTGCTTTTCTGTGAATGGCTTGCTTATATCCTTTGTTACACATTGTTCTTGTCATTTTGTAAGAGCACTTTACATAACAGATACCATCTCCTTTTCATCTGTTACAAACACTTCCAGATCTATTGTTTTCTCTTTACTTCATTTACAGTATTTTTGCTATAAAAAAAAAATTTGCTTTTTTTTTTTTTTTTTTTTTTTTACAGCTAGAGGGGCTTCTTTTTAAAAGCTTCTAGAATTTCTCTCTTAGTTAAAAAAGGGAAGTACTGGGGCGCCTGGGTGGCGCAGTCGGTTAAGCGTCCGACTTCAGCCAGGTCACGATCTCACGGTCCGTGAGTTCGAGCCCCGCGTCGGGCTCTGGGCTGATGGCTCAGAGCCTGGAGCCTGTTTCCGATTCTGTGTCTCCCTCTCTCTCTGCCCCTCCCCCGTTCATGCTCTGTCTCTCTCTGTCCCAAAAATAAATAAACGTTGAAAAAAAAATTAAAAAAAAAAAAGGGAAGTACTTCCATTTTAACACTGTTTTATCCTGTACTCTGCTGTTGTGTCCTGTGCTTCAGCTAACTAATCTCAGTGCCTTCAAAATGTCACAAACCCCAGGGCACCTGGGTGGCTCAGACGGTTAAGAATCTGACTTCAGCTCAGGTCATGATACCACAGTTTGTGGGTTCGAGCCCCGGTCAGGCTCTGTGCTGACAGCTCAGAGCCCGGAGCCTGCTTCCGATTCTGTGTCTCCCTCTCACTCTGCCCCTCCCCGCTTGTGCTCTGTCTCTCTCTAAACTTAAAAAGATAAAAATTAAAAAAAAAAAAAAAGACTATCAATTAAAAAAAAAATTGTCATGAACCCCAGAGCCAGGCGTGGGAATTTAGCAAAGCATGCTGGGAACTGTTATTCCAGGCTCCCCTCAGACCACGTGTGTATTCTCTGGCCAGATCCTATAGCTGATACCAGTCTGGAGTTTTCTGTCTCCAGCTCTTAGCCTCTGTCTTCTCTTCCCACCCCTGACAGCCCCCTCCTCCGTTTGCTCCTTAAATGGGATTTTTCCTTCCATTTTCCCAGCTGCCTTCTATATTTTGTCCGTCTTTCTGGCAGAATAAATGTGGAATGTCCCTGAACTCCCCATGCGCTCGCTCCAGAGCCTCCGAGGTCACAGGATCCCTTCCTGCCGCCTGAGCTGGGTGTCCCACACCTTCCCTGGACACCCAGCCTTTTCTCCAAAAGGCTGTCTGCACCCCTGTGGGCTGCTCGAGTGCCTCTTTGCAGTGTGGTTTGCCTTGTAAGAATTCAGGACAAATTTTTTCTTCTTTAAACTCCCCGATGGACTCCTGACAGATTCAGGATAAATTCTCAGTCCTTTGGCTTCATGTTTAATAATAGCCTGCACTGATCGAGCATTTATTACGTGCCAGACTCCGTGCTAAGCACTGTATGCACGCTCTCCTTTGAATCTTAGACAAGACCCTGATGTAAATATTGCTGTCCTCACTTTACAGATGAGGCCCCCGAAACCGCAAGAGGCGAAGTTCCCTGCCCACAGTCACATCAGGAGCAGAGTGGGGCTAGGAGTCAAACACGCTGTCTCCAGGCACTGTCTGTAACCACCCTCTGATCCAGTCTTACCCCCGTCCTTACCCCGTGGCTTCTCCTTCCTGGGTCCTCACATGCAGCAACAGTTACCGCCTGCGCTATTCCCTGGGGCCACTAGCCATGCCCCCATGGATACAACTGTCATCTTCGTCACTCGCTCCTGCTTTATTTTTGGTTCAGATTTCCCCAACTGGACTCCACAGAGCAGGGACCGTGACTGAATTTCTCTCAACAAATCAACTTGCTGACTGATTGCTTTTTAATGTTTTTAATCTTAATTCCGGTGTAGTTCGCATATGGCAGTGTTCTGTCAGTTTCAGGCGTACAGTGTAGGGATTTAACAATTCTAGGGGCGCCTGGGTGGCTCAGTCGGTTGGGCGGCCGACTACAGCTCAGGTCATGATCTCGTGGTCTGTGAGTTCGAGCCCCGCGTCGGGCTCTGTGCTGACAGCTCGGGGCCTGGAGCCTGCTTCCGATTCTGCGTCTCCCTCTCTCTCTGCCTCTTCCCTGCTTGTGCTCTGTCTCTCTCTCTCTCTCTCTCTCTCTCTCTCTCAAAAATAATAAACATTAAAAAAAAATTCTATGCATCATTCAGTGCCCATCACCTGTTTTCACCTTCCCCCCACCCACCTCCTCTCTGGTAACCTCTCTGTTCTCTATAGTTAAGAGCCTGGTTTTGCGTTCATCTCTTTTTTTCTTTGTTTGTCTGTTTTGTTTTGTTTCTTAAATTCCACATGTGAGTGAAATCACATGGTATTTGTCTTTCTCGGTCTGACTTATTTCACTTAGCATTGTACTTTCTAGATCCATCCATGTGGTTGCAAATGGCAAGATCTCGTTCCTTTTTTATGGTTGACTAAAAAAGTAATATCCCATTGTATATATACCACATCTTCTGTATCCATTCATCTGTTGATGGACACTTGGGTTGGTTCCATAATTTGGCTATTATAAATAGGGCTGCAATCAACACGGGAGTGCGTATATCTGTTTGAGTTAGTATTTTTGTTTTCTTTGGGTAAATACCCGGTAGTGAAATTACTGGATCATAAGGTAATCCTATCTGTAATTTTTTGAGGACCCTCCATACTGTTTTCCAGAGGCTGCACCAGTTTGCATTCCCACCAACAAACAGTGTGAAAGGGTTCCTTTTTCTCCACATCCCTGCCGACATTTGTGGTTTCGTGTGTTTTTGATTTTAGCCGTTCTGACAAGTATGAGGTGATAATCTCATTGGAGTTTCGATTTGTATTTCCCTGAGGTTGATTGATGTTGAGCATCTTTTCATGTGTCTGTGGGCCATCTGATTGCTTTTATTTTCCAGGAACTTTCTCTGGCCTTCACTAAAATGAGGTTTAGCCATGACTTCTGGGGAAATATTGTATCTTTTTAAAATCTTGCTTGGCATGGGGCGCCTGGGTGGCTCAGTCGGTTGGGCGGCCGACTTCGGCTCAGGTCATGATCTCGCGGTTCGTGAGTTCGAGCCCCACGTCGGGCTCTGTGCTGTCAGCACAGAGCCCGGAGCCTGTTTCGGATTCTGTGTCTCCCTCTCTCTCTGACCCTCCCCTGTTCATGCTCTGTCTCTCTCTGTCTCAAAAATAAATAAACGTTAAAAAAAAATTTAAAAATCTTGCTTGGCTTTAAAATACCTGCAGTGATGAACCTATGGAGAAGTCCCTGCTTAACTTAAATGTCTCAACGACCAAGCAGGTCCTAACCCTAACAAGGACCGGTTCTTGATGAGATTAAATCAAATTGGTGGAGAGTAGGAAGAATAACTTTTGGCTCGTAAGACACTTCCCACACTCATTTCATTTAATCTTCGTAATGATCCTATGTAGCAGGTATCATCCTCATTTTACAGACGAGGGAATGATTTCTAGAGGAGACGGGTCCCCGCTGAGAGGGGCAGATCTGGGACTAGACTCTCCTTTGGACTCTGAGCCCTCTCACTGCATCTCACCGGCCTGAGCTTGGACAGCAGGCTGGCGGGGCCCGTCTGACCTCGTTACCACACCACGCTGACCCTGAGGTGGAATTAAGCACCGCTTCCTCTCTGTTTTCCGTGGGGGTTAAGGAGGTCGTTTTGCACTCCCAGATTCCCTGCGTGTGAAGGGGCCTGGAAGCCTCTGAGAGTGGAGCCACCTCTCCCGGAAAAGCCATAGCAAAGGCCTTCCCGGGCTCCCTGGAGGCAGTGAGCAGGTGTTGGGGGGGGTGTGATGGGATTAAGTATTGCCTGGGATGGCCACAGCTCCATTGTCGATAGGAAAAACCAAATCGGGGGCGCCTGGGTGGCTCTGTCGGTTAAGCGTCCAACTTTGGCTCAGGTTGTGATCTCGCGGTCCGTGAGTTCGAGCCCCGCGTCGGGCTCTGTGCTGACGGCTCCGAGCCTGGAGCCTGCTTCGGCTTCTGTGTCTCCCTCTCTCTCTGCCCCTCCCCCGCTCGCACTTGCTCTCTTTCTTTCTCTCAAAAATAAATAAACATTAAGAAAAAAACAAGCCATCTTGTGCCCAATAAGTGAGGAGCAGATTCGCTGGTGTCTAGAGAAACTTCCTATGTGCAGGCGGTGGAGGAGACAACAGAAGCGGAGGAGAGGACAAGGGGAGGAGATTGGTTTATTTGTGTCTTCGGCCCTGTCTGTACTCATTGCTTCCTGGGCTGGGATCAGTGTGTTTGTGTGCTCACCACGGGAAGGACCCTTTCCGGGTTCCTTGTGATGAATTTCTGCCCAGAACCTGGGAGCCCCATGTGGAAAGGATCCCTCCTTCTTCCCACAGGGCCCCAGGGAGTCACCCACGCTAGGGTGCCTGTCCGCACCTACCCCCAGAGCTTCCTTACGGGTCCATTAATTCTTAGAGCCCTAGGCAGGCACTAGCCTGCCTCAACCCTTCCCCCTTCAGAACTGCGAGGCTGCACCTGCCCCTGGGTGCACAGATAGCAAACAAGCCGAGGGGTGTGAATGAAAGAAAACCAAACCTGTCGTGACTTCTTTGTAAGGCTTCCCCGATGAATAAACTTTAAAAGAAAACCAGAGCGAGGGGTTCTTCTTTCCCCACCTGGGGCAGCAGCACAGGAAAGAACCGGCCTCTCTTGTACTCCTTTACTTTGTCCCTTCACAGGTACGCGTCTCTGGGCCTCGTACCCCCGGGTCCAGTTTGGTCGTTGTTCTTCGTTGCTGGGTTTTCGTCCACTTTCTCTTGAGTGCTAAACGCTTCGTAGGCTATTGGAGCCATGCCGTCTTGCTCTTCTGAAACCCTTCTTCCCCAAAGAATTCCTGAGCCCAGTTTGCCAATTGGAACGAAGGGATTCCGTCACATTGCCCATTTGATTTCCGGTTTGAGAATGGGAGGGGGGTCCATTCTTCGACTCTTCCTTGGAAGGAGGAGGAGAAGAGCTGTGTGTAAAGATGGTCAGGCCGTACCACTCTGATCTCCTTGGGATTCCTGAGCTTGCTGGCAAAGTTTGCTCCGAGTCTGCGTGAACTTCGGCTACCTCCCTCCGTTTCCACCTCCGCAAGAAAGATGACCTAGGTATTCGTTTTCTTCAGAGGGACGTTAATTGTGAAAAAATAAAGAGTGAGCTAGCTTTAAGGGCCTTAGTGAGCCCCTCATTTCGCAGATGAGGAAACAGAAGGGCAAAGAGTTCACCCAGCTCCCCTGACTGCTGGGTCAGTGGCCTCCCCGCCCTCAGGCTGCTCAGCTCTTGAAATAACTCATCTGGATATTCCCTTCTGCAGGATGGAGCGTGTCTGCCCAGAAACTTGACCCCTTATTCCCACTCCTGCACCATTTGGACCCAAGCCATGTTCCCTGGAGAGCTGCTCAAGCCCTTCGCCCACAGTAGCCCCGGAGGGCCTCTGCTCCCTCTTGAGAAACTATCCTGGTCGGACTTGTACCTGCAGGGGCAGGCATAGCCCTCACGCTCTGGCCATGGGGCTTTCTCCTTTTACGGCCCCTTCGTGGTGCAGGGCCCTGGGTGAAAGGCAAGACCCTTCCCCACCTACAGAAACCCGAGGCAGGCCTCCCTCTGATGGCTGGTCCCGCCCCCATCACCCCCAAGACATCCACATGACCCAGCACACGGACGGCCCCGCTGCGAGCGAGGCTGCTTGTGGCCGGGGTCCAGAATCACACTTGATTCTTTTGTGCGATTCAGAAGATTCCCATTTGTAAACTCCTCTGACACTGAGCTGCAATGCCGACCCACCTGGCCTGCCAGCTTGTTCTACAGGAGGAGAATGAAAGTGACTTGGCAGGTCGCTGCCCGGCCCTTGCAATTCTTCAAGACCAACTGGCAGCAGCCAGGCATCCCTGCAAGGAGTGCGAGGGAGCCCACGTCCCAACTAACACCTACTGTGTGGCAGTCAGTATCTCAAGTGACAACGACAATGGCTAACATGTGAGGGAAAGCTTGTTATGTGCCAGGCTTTACGTGCATGATCTCATTTGGGCTTTATAGCCCGAATAATATAATCAGATGAGACAAGTGCTATTAAAAGCTTTATTTTAGGGGCGCCTGGGTGGCTCAGTCGGTTAAGCGGCCGACTTCGGCTCAGGTCATGATCTCACGGTCCGTGAGTTCGAGCCCCACGTAGGGCTCTGTGCTGACGGCTCAGAGCCTGGAGCCTGCTTCGGATTCTGTGTCTCCCTCTCTCTCTCTGCCCCTCCCCCGCTCATGCTCTGTCTCTCTCTGTCTCAAAAATAAATAAAAACGTTAAAAAAAATTTTTTTAAAAAGCCTTATTTTACAAGCGGGGAAACTGAGACTCAGCAAAGTTAAGAGTCTTGCCTAAGATCATAGATCTAGTAAGAGGCAGGATGTGGATTTGAACCCAAACCGTCTAATCAAACACTAACTCTTAGCGTCCCCGTGACGCCACAGGGGCTGTTATTAGCCACATTTTACCGATGAGACTCTGAGCAAACCAGGCAGTTGCCTGAGATTCCACCACCCGTGAATGGTGAAAAACCGGGCCTTTTCAGGCTTCAAATTCTGTACTTGCTTCACCATTCTTGCTAAATGAGTGCTGGCAGCTGCCCTGGGTTGGACGGGAATGGCTGGGTGTGGCCCGCTCCTAGAGGCTTCCAGGGGCTGCCAACCTCCTGCAACCGTGGTGCCATCTTGCCAACGCCATTGGGCCCACGGGGCTGGCATCCTGGGACCAGGCTGGGGTCCCTAGCCCCGGGGCAAGTGCAGACAAAGTGCAACCTCAACCTTTAAAAACGTTTTAATTTGATGAGTACTTTTTTTTTTAATGCTTTAAATGTTTATCACATTCATAAGGTAAAATCTGTCACAGTAAAATTCACCTATTTTAAATGTACAAATTGATGAGTGTTGACAACTATGTACGTTCATGTACTCCCCACCATAAGGTATAAATCGCAGCCGAGGGATAGAACATTTCCTTCACTTCGAAAGTTCCCTTGTACCTTTGCAGTCAGTCCCCCGTCCCTACCCTCGGTCCCGGGCAATCAGCGATCTGCTGTCATTATAGCTTTTGCCTTTTAAAAATATTATGTAAATGGAATCATACTGGTAGTGTTTTGTGCCTGACTTCTTTCATTTGGCATAATGCTTTCAGGATTCACCCATGTTGTTGTGCGTAGCTCTGGTTTATTCCTTTTTTGCTAAGTAGTATTCTATAATACAAGTATCACTCAGTATTTTTGTTTACCCCCTCACCAGTTGATGGACATTTGGGTTGTTTCTAGATCTGGGCTATTAATAATAAAACTGCTCTAAATATTTACATACGAGTTTTTATGTGGAAATATGTTTTCACTGCTCTTAGGTTAGTGTGTGTGTAACTTGATGGGAAGCTGCTAAAATATTTTTCTGAGTGGCTATCCACTTAGCGTGCCCACCAATGGGAGGAGCGTTCCGGTTTCTGTGTAGCGTTTCCACCAATGGTAAGAGATTTCCAGTTTCTGTAGCGTTCCAACCAATGGGAAGAGCGCTCCAATTTCCGTGTAGCGTTCCCACCAATGGGAAGGGTGTTCCAGTTTCTGTGTAGCGTTTCCACCAATGGTAAGAGATTTCCACTTTCCGTGTAGCGTTCCCACCAATGGGAAGAGCGTTCCAGTTTCCGTGTAGCATTCCCACCAATGGGAAGAGCGTTCCAGTTTCCGTGTAGCGTTCCCACCAATGGGAAGGGCGTTCCGGTTTCCGTGTAGCGTTCCCTCCAATGGGAAGGGTGTTCCAGTTTCCGTGTAGCGTTTCCACCAATGGTAAGAGATTTCCAGTTTCCATGTAGCATTCCCACCAATGGGAAGAGCGTTCCAGTTTCCGTGTAGCGTTTCCACCAATGGTAAGAGATTTCCAGTTTCCATGTAGCATTCCCACCAATGGGAAGAGCGCTCCAATTTCCGTGTAGCGTTCCCACCAGTGGGAAGAGCGTTCCAGTTTCCGTGTAGCATTCCCACCAATGGGAAGAGATTTCCGGTTCCCATGTAGCGTTCCCACCAATGGGAAGAGCGTTCCGGTTGCTCTGCAGCGTCACCGATGTGTGGTCTTGTCGGTTTGGTGCATCTGAGTCATCTTGTGCGCGTGTGGTCGTGTCTCTTTGCAGTTTTAATTTGCATTTACCTAATCACTAATGTGCTTATTAGCTGCTCATATATCTTTTCTGGTGAAGTGTCTGTTCAAAACCTTTGCCCATTTTTTTTTTTTTAATTGGGTCGTTTGTCTTATTACTTAATTCAGCAGTACTTTTTAATCTCAAAATGTGAACTCACCAATGCTTTTCTGATGGAGGCCACGTGGTACTGTGGTTAGGACACGGGCTTCTGTAAACCGTGTGCATGTGGATGGCAGGCCCGTCATGGGTAGCTGTGCAGTACTGAGCCGGTTCTGGAGCTGTCTGTTTTCCCATCCGCAAATCGGAGGTGACTACGAAACCCGTCTCCCAGGGATGTTGTGAGACTTGAAGGAGACAATCTTAACACAGCACCCGGCATGGTAAACACGCGGCACGTTAGCTGCTTTATTATTGCTATTATTAATTCAAAACGAGTTTCTAAAGAGAGACGGTTCAGTGATGGCAGTGGGTGCGGATAAATCACTCCGAGTGTTGACAACGTTGGGTACAACGGGGACCCAGTGGCCCTGCAGTCACTGCACGCAGGTCTGCACTCACAAGGGGCTGCTGCCCTGGAATGCTGTCAAGCAGCACCTGGAGGGACCGCTCCCACCAGGCCCCAAGGGAGCAGCTGGAACGAAGGGTAGAGGAGAAAGGGAGGTGTGGCCATCGACCAGCCTCTGCAGGCTGAAGGCCAAACTCCCCACCCTTCCTGTCTCCCCTTTTCAGGCCAAGGAAGCCAGCAGTTTTGTTCTATAAAACCCAATAGACCTTTCAAGTGAAGCAACTAAACTCAGGCAGGTGGTTTTCTTTTCTCTTCTTTGAAGGATGTGGCAAGAGGAGATGGGAAAGATCATTAAATAAGAGCTTCAAGACCTCCGGCCCCTCCCAGCTGGGTAGGCTTCCAGGGCAGGTGGAGCCTGTCCCGTGTATGGGGCCTCTAGGACGCATCAGGGATCACAGACTCCTGCCGAGAGCGGCCTGGGCAGCAAAGGTGTGGAGGACGGTGGCAGAGGTCAGGGCAGAGCTGTGGGCCTCAGATCCATTGGGGCAGACGCCATTCTACTTTGGCAGGGGACCCGTGCCTCCCTTTGCCTCAGTCTGCTCCTTGGTGAAACGCGTCCGAAAATATCGACAGGCGAGCACAAAGATTCAACCACTCTAAGATAAAGAAATGGACAGATTTTAAGGATGTTTTAGATAGGTCATGTTTGAGGATAGATTGGGTTGTTAAAACTGGAGACGACAGATGCCAGCAATGGGAATATGAAATTATAACGGATTGCCCAGCTCCAAGCAGAGGTTGGAGGGTCAGGCTGCTAAGTATTCGACTGGGCAAGGAAGATCTCATTCCTTGCCCCTTCCTTGCCCTCCAGTTATGATTGCAGTGACCTTGGATGAGTCAATGAGCCTTAATGAAAATATTCAGCTCTGGTATGCCCAGAGCCAACCCTGGCTGACACTTTGTTTCCATTTTCACTCCAAGGTCCTGATCTATATTTATCAAGCTTTCACAATGTCAGCCCAGTGCTGTTGGCTAGTACCGTGGCGTCATTCGTTTCTTCATTCATTCATTTACTGGCATTTCTCGAGCACTTAACGTGGGCCAGGCAATGGGCTAGGGGATGGGGACTTGAATAAGACATGGTCCCTGTGCTCGGAGGTTACAGCAGAAGGAGACAGTCTTGCAAAACTGTGGGTATTTGATAAGCTCTCTGAGTTCCAGCCTCCTTTCATTACTGCAAACACCTGTTCTCGGTTCTTGGCCTTTGCGTCAGCTCTCCTTGGAATGCTCTTGGCCACCCCCTCCCCTCCCCACCGCATCTCACTCGCATCCCTTCTGCTTAGTTTTCAGAGCTCAGTTTAAACACGATCGTTGGGTCCGGTCCCCTTGTCACTTGCTCTCCCTGTCCTTTCCCCGGGTATCATTCTCCTCCCTGGTGAACAATCAACTGGGGTAAGAATAATGATGACCGTGGAACTCATGGCTCCCTCACTAGACTGTAGCTTCCGTTATGGAAGAACTAGTTTATTGTTCTGTCCTGGCCCGGGGCCTGGAGGGACAGGAAGAATGGATGGACGGATGAATGAATGAATGAACGAGGCCAAGATGTGGTAAAACCACGGGAGGGAGCAGGGAGGGAGCAGAGGGCCCGGCCGTGCGCCCCGCCTGCGGTGACCCAACCTGCAGAGCGTCCTCAGGGGCTCCCTGCTAAAAGTCCAGCCCCAGACGTGGAGGGAGGAGGGGAGGGCAGGGGAGCTGCTGTAACAGGAGAGGCTGCAGCTGACCGGGAGGCAGGCCCGGGTCCTTGGGTGACTCGTTCTAATCTTAGAAGGCATGTCTCGGCTTTCTGCTGCGGCCTGAAGGACAAATGTCCCGGACCCCAGGACACATGCTCGCTGCCACGCTCACCCCGGAAGCAGGAATGGCTCCTAATTAGGTTCTCGTGTGGGGCCCCCAGGGGGCTGCGGCTATGACCCCCGGGGGTGGCTCCCCGGGCCCCACCCCGCACCTCAGACTTGAGGGGCTCTCAGTGAAACGGGCCTTGTTACGGCACTAAGCAGTGTGAGACAGGGCCCTTCTGAACTCACTGGAGAGCCACGGATCGTAGGTTGATTTGTCGGCCTCGGTGGGGGAAAACCCACCAGATCAGCCCTGCCGGCTATGCGGAGTCAGTTCTTTTAAACACTCCCTTTTGGCCTACAAATTATAAACAAAAACAAGAAGCCGAGCTGTTCAGAGGCCGCCCGACAGGCAAGGCTGGGGGGGGGGGGGGCGCCGCTCCTCTGCACCCCAGCTCACCTTGTAGCAGGAGCCAGGTTTCAAACCGAGGGTGCAGACTCCAGAAATCCCCGGCAGGCACTTGCGGGAGCTGGGGGGGGGGGTGTGGGGGCTGACCCCTGCCCCTCCTGAGAGCCCTCCGCTCCTGGGGCTGGCCCTGCCTCTCACCACCCAGCTCTTCTCCCCGGGCTCCCCTCTCTGGAAAGGGAGCCCCTGTCCGCCAGAGACGTGGGCAGGATCCTGACTCCTCCCCGCACCACCTGGACAGGCACCCATCCTGGGTGGGAATCCTTTCTCCCAAAGTGCTTTTGAGTCCTGTCCCTTGCCAGTCTGGGAAGACTCCCTCGGCTGGCAGACTCCTGAGGTCGGCAGAATATGCTGGCTCCAGCCCTACGGCTGTAAAGCCATCCTGAAGACAGCCACTGAATCCCGGATGGACGTGTTGCTCACGGCCACCTCTGAGCCCTGGTCTCTGCCCCTGCGGAGTCCTGGTCCTCACTCTCCTGCAAGGCCGGCAGCCCTAAGCGCCCCACTGGCCCGCCCACCCACAAACCCCTGGAGTCTGGCCGAGGGCCTGCCGTGTGGTAAGGGCTCATTTACATCTTCTGAGCCGGTGAACCCACAAACTCTGCGGCCTGACGCTATTCCTTTACCCACGAAAGGTGGGCCGTAGACGCTTGGGATTCTCACCCCTCAAGAAAGCACAATAGGGGCGCGTGGGTGGCTCAGTGGGTTAGGCGTCCGACTTCGGCTCAGGTCACGATCTCGCGGTTCGTGAGTTCGAGCCCCGCATCGGGCTGTGTGCTGACAGCTCAGAGCCCGGAGCCTGCTTCGGATTCTGTGTCTCCCTCTCTCTCTGCTCCTCCCTCTGCCCCTCCCTCCCTCACATGCTGTCTCTCTGTGTCTCTCAAAGATGAATAAAGGTGAGAAAGGAAGAAAGGAAGGAAGCAAGCAAAAATAAAAGGCTGCTGCTTGCACTCATAGCCTTTACTCAAGGTGCAGATCGCAGGGGGAGCCAGATAACGCTAGACATCTAACAGCTGTACATCCGAGATTGCACACTCCCGACCTTCAAGACCCTGGGACCCCCTGTCACCAGACTCGCTTTCATCCTGGCCACTGCCCCCAGCCATTGTCCCTCAACATTTGTCAGGATCTCGCCCCCTTCCTGCCCCTTCCGCTGTTCCCCGCACTCAGCCTCCCCGAACGCACCTCCCGGCCGCCCTGGCAGATCCAGACCTGGCCAGAGGCCCCGTGGGCAGCAGTGGCTTGTCAACATGCTCATTGTTCACCTTTTATGACAATGGCAACAGCTTCCGAACCGGGCTCCTGTCCCCAGCCATTTCTCAGCCACAGGGATCACAGAAGTGAATCCAATGGTTTTGCTTAAAACCCTCCCGTGACTTTGCATGGCCCTTAGAACCGGGTCCCAGCTCAGAAGGATGGTGTCCTCAGTTCACAGCGTCCTCAACTGAGAGTCACCTCCTCCCTCCTCTTTCCTCCCCCTCCTCCTCTTCATCCTCCCCCTGCCCCTCATCCCCCTCCTCCTCTGGGGGAGGGGTGTCTCCTGTGATCACGCCCCAGAAGCAGTGCCCGGCGCCCCCTTTTCAGGCTAACCCTTCAGAGCATTAGCACCACTCACATACGATACATCCACTCGTTCATTTGTTCACTGCCGGTCCCCCCCCCCCAAACGTGGGTTCCAGGGAGAGCAGGTGTGTCGTTTTCAGCACTGTGATCCCGCAGCCCAGACACACGGCCAGCGGGTGCTCAGCAAGAACTTGCCGGCTCGCGCTCTTTTCCCACGGCCAGTGTAACAAAGTTCGTGGCTTCAACAATTCAAGTCTGTTGCTTTGCGGTTCTGGCGCTCACGAGTCCGGAATGGGTCTCTTCTGTGTCACTTCTGGAGGCTCCGGGGGAGAAACCCCCTCCTTTTCCAGCTCTGAGGCTGCCTGCCCGGCTCAGCTGTCGCCCTCCTCGTCTTCAGGGCCAGGGATGGTGGGTTACGCCCTCCTTACAGCCTCACTCCGGCTAGCAGCCCCCTTTCTCACCCGACTCTGCCACATCTAGGAATGCTCGTCACTGCACTGGGACCACCCAGCTAATTCAGGACAGTCTCCCTATGTTAAGGGCAGCCGATCGGCAACCTTCATTCCACCTGCTCCCTTCATTCCCCTTGGCCACGGAACCTACCATAGCCACACATTCCAGGGATTGGGATGTGGGTGTCTTTGGGGCCCATTTCTCCCTACCATGCAGATCCATCACACGTTAGATACGTTTTAACCATCTCTGTTCCCCAGCAGCCCATAGACTCTGGGGTGCAGACAGTACCTGTCCTGGCCATCTCTGCTTCCTCTCCTCCTTGAGTCCTCCGAGCCTCACGACTCTCCCGTGAGGAAGGTGAGGCGGGCATTATTCTCCCTGCACAGACGAGGAGGCTGAGGCTTCGGGAGCGCAAGTGACACAAGAAAGGGACCGATCCGAGATCATGCTCGGGACCTACCTGGTGTCCCTAACCAGCAAGCCTCTGAGAGCTCCCCGTGTTAGGTGGTAACAAGCTATAATCACACCAGAAGGAGGAAAAGCGAAGGAGGCGGCGAGGGGGACGGAAACACACTTCCCTTTCCACCAGCACCACCTTCACAGAGCGGCAGCTGCCCAAGGACCAGAAGGGATGGAAACACATGTTGTTGTACCACCTGCTTCCAGAGGGACGCTTCTAAACAGCAAATCCGATAGCTCCCCATGAGAATGTTTTATTAGCTCACCCCAGCCTCGGGAAGAAAGTCCACGTCCCGTAGCGCAGCCTCAGTACCGCGGCTGGCATCGTTCACGTCCCATGTGCCGAGGTACGAGCCTAGCACAGAGGAAGCTCGGAGTCAGCGTTGGCTCTGGTGGCCATCATCTCACATCCTCCTCATCCCAGCACAGCGAGACGGGGATTATCACCCTGATTGTAGAGGAGATGAAACCGAGACTCGGAGAAATCAAGATTTGCCCAGGGCCAATACAGCTAACGGGGAAACGCTAGGGCCTGAATTAAATTGTGGAGACGCCTCAACCCTGGGCAAGCCACAGCTTTCTGTTTCTCTACCTCTTTTCTATCCCCCCTTCTGCTTAGCCCACGTTGAACCAATTAAAGTCTCCCCAAGACGTAGTCTTCCACACTTTGACACTTTGCACCTGCCAGTGGGTCCCCTGTGCCCGACGAGGCCTCTTCCCTCCCCCCCCCCCCCGCCATCCCCCGGTCCCTCCGTCCCTGCCGGCCTTCCAGACTGCTTAAGCATCACTTCCTCGGCGAAGCTTTCCCTGAGTCACCCACGTGGCTTAAGTCCCCTTAAGTCCCGAGCTTCTATCACAGCGACACACGTTTCCCAATTGCGGCCGCGGTCTTTCTGCATTATGGTAGTTTTCTTACTCTGTTTTTCAGCTGGACAAGAAGCTCCTTGAGCGCCAGGACC
The DNA here is from genome assembly GCF_007474595.2 of Lynx canadensis. Classification (NCBI taxonomy): domain Eukaryota; kingdom Metazoa; phylum Chordata; class Mammalia; order Carnivora; family Felidae; genus Lynx; species Lynx canadensis. Next base: position 10,321,390 of record NC_044319.2, read on the forward strand.
ACGAGCTTTCGTCTTTATATCCCCACACTGAGGCAGTGTTGGGCACATGATAGATGTTCGATAAATATTCACGGAGTGGATAAATAAATGAGTGACCGTGGACTGAGTGCCCCCCTAAGTGTCAGGCTCTTTGCTGGGTGTTTGGCTTCAAACTCATTCCGTCGTCCTTACAAACCTATAAGGTACCTGACTGCATAATGAGCCCCTCCAGCAGCAAGTTGGGAGAGACTCCTTAGATAGGTCTGCAGCCGTAAGGCATGCTGGGAGCCTGGGAAAGCCCGAGCCTGTGGGTAGAGGAGGCCAACCGTGAAGGAAGGGAAGTCAGGAACGTGGAAACAGAGCTGCTTTCTCTCCATTGGCCTCTCCCACTCCCAAACCAACAGGCTTTATTGAGAGCGAATTTACGTGTCACACAATTCACCCATTTAAAGGGTGAAATTCCACGGTTTTTAGTGTGTTCACAGAGTCGTGCAACAATCACCACGGTCGATTTTGTAACATTTTCATCACCTCCCAAAGAAGATGCCCCTTGGCACGCACCCCCCCCCTCCTTGTCTACCCCTCCCCTCCAGCCCTCAGCAACCACTGCTCTCTGTCGTAATCTACGACACAGTAACTGCCACCACTAGGAATCTACTCTCTTGTCCCCAAAGATTTGCTTCCTCTGGACTTTCTGTATAAGCGGAGTCATGCAACACGTGGTCTTTGGTGACCGGCTTCCTTCACGGAGCAAGCAGCACGTCTTCAACGTTCATCTGATAGTCTGATCCAGCTGCTTTGATTTGACAGGGCTTTGGACAGCTGGGACCTACGTCATGACCCTAAAAGCCACCCTATTAAGCTTAGTTTCGCTTACTGTTTTTAATCGCGCGTTCCTGTGCACGCCAGTTGCTCGGCGATGGTTTGAACAGCCAGTGATGGGTGTTAGGAGGCTGCCTAGGTGATAAGACAGCCCACCCTCGAGCTGAGGATGGCAGGAAGCAGCGGGAGCCCATGGTAGCCAGCTGGGGCTCCCCCTGAGGCTTCCGTGACCCAGAGGGAATGGAAGGGCAAGAGTAGATTCGACGAGACCCTGGACATCCCTTGGCCTATTTAGGGGAGCCGCTAGCCCCACAGCCAGCGTTCAGTAATAGCTAACAGTTCTGGAACACGTACTTCATTCCGTGCCCCATTCGGAGCATTTTACGTGCATGAACTCATCAACTCCCTCCAGTGACCATGTATCATAGGTGCTACCCTCATCATCCCCCATTTTACAGATAGAAACTGAGGCACGAAAGGAAGCTGAGGCACACAAGAGCTTAAGGTAGCTTGTCCGAGGCCACAGAACTAGTGAATGCAGAGCCAGGATTTGAACCCAGGCAGTCTGGCCCAAAGCCTGAGCCGTGTGCTCTACTGCCCCACAGAAAGCGCGATAACATAGTCAGCTGTGCACGCTTCCTGGAATAGACCAGGCTGATTCTGAATCTCGTGGGGACTCTGGGGCTATCAGCCACTTGCTGGTGTGTATGAGAAAACGACGGTGCAGCCTCCGGAAGACAGGGCACGTGTTGCACACTGGGTTGGAGCAAAGGCTGACGGGTGTTAGCAACTCTGTTTACAAATGAGGAAACTCAGGGTCAGAAAGGCCCGCATCCAACACACGTCACAGCCAAGACTAGGACCCAGGTCTGACTCTGAATTAGTTGCTCCCACTTCTATCAAATTGTCCTTGTGCATTGCCAACCGCATCAGACTCAAAAGAAATGTTTTCCTTATGCTTGTCCAACAGTTAACGGGTCTTTATAAAGAAATTTAACATACCGTGTCTCCCAAATTACATTTTTTAAGGTCCTGTCTCTATAATGGCACTAGAACGAGCATCTCTGTCCCTCTTCTCTGTTGTCCCTGCTGTTACCTGGGACGCACCTAGACCCTAGCCCTGCCTGCACCACTGCCACTAAGCCCACCTGGATGAGCCACCAGGCACCTGGGGCTGTGGGCTGCACTGATTCTGAGACCACGAGAGCAGTCGGCACGGCGTCCTGCCCATCGAGGGCTGCTGAACTCTTGTCTATGCTGCTGGGCCACAGCACCACATCCTGGGAGGAAATGGGAAGCCCTGAAGGTCCTCAGGAGGGACACACTCCTCGGGTCAGGGGCCTGCTCTTCCCACAAGCACAGTACTTTACCTGGGTTTTCCCTGGGAGAGATTCTCAGAGGCCAAGCACCTGCTATTCTCAGATCCTTAAAGCCTATAAGTGGGTAGGGAGGGGATATTGGGGACTTTTTTAGACTTATACGAAATATTTGTTGGGCTTAAAAAAATAATAACTTAATGTTTATTTTTGAGAGGGGCAGAGGGGGAGGGCGAGGGGCAGAGAGAGAGGGAGACAAAGAATCTGAAGCAGGCACCAGGCTCTGAGCTGAGAGCACAGGGCCCGACGTGGGGCTCGAACTCACGTGAGATCATGACCCGAGCCGAAGCCGGATGTTTACCCCCGAGCCACCCAGGCGCCCCTTATGTGAAATATCTGATCAGCGTTCACATCCGCTCCCATTCTCCTGCCTCGTCACGTGGCTGTTCTCCTTCTTCACCTCCCCTCCGCTCCCACCTCCTCCAAAACAGGCTGTTTCCTCTGTCAGGGCCACCGTTATCCCAGCGCGTCCTGTGGTATCTACAGATGCTCAAGAAACGAGGAATAAGGGGAGCCAGCAGCATGGGTGGAGGACACGAGGTTTTTTCTGGCCGTGACATTCCAGGATTTCTTACCTTCTGTCACCTAAGCCACAGAAATCTTCCGGCGCCCACTCCTCCCGTCTGCAGTCTGCAGGGAAGTGTCTGCAGGGCTGGCCTTGCAGCCCCAGGAGCAGTGTCCCCACCTTTGTGAGCGAAGCCAGCTCAGCGCCGATGAGCAGGTGGCCCAGAGTTCCGTCTGTGGACCTCTTCCTTTCCCTGTTCTGTATATCCTATGATTTCATCTAGTCCTGTGACTGCGAATACCATCTCTAATGAGTTTTGTTTCCAGCCTGGATGCCTCCTCTGAGCTCCAGATGTGGGTGTCCATTCGGCTCCCTGCACTGTGTCTCCATTTGGGTATCTACAGACAGTCCAGACTTTCAGGAGCAAGCGAGACCTGTTCATCCCCCATCTACCCTCAGTCACATTTCTTTCCCCAACAAGCCGTCCCCAACCCAGGAAACAATACCCCTGAGTCCCGTTGTCCAAATCAGACTTCCGGGAGTCGTCCTTGGCCACTCTCGTCCCTTGCGTCCTAGACCTGGTGCATCAATAATTCTTCATTGTCCTACTCCCAGCGCACCCTTTCGCACCCCCTGCCTGCTGCAAGACTGGCCACGCCACCATTACCTGGACCACTGCCAGAACCTTCCTCCTGGTCTCCACTTCTACTTCTCATCCGTCCTCCACAGACAGCCTCTTATGTGTGGCCCAGGTCACACCCGTCCTTGAAACCCTCCAAATGGCGTTCCATTCCCTCAGAATAAAATACAGATTGCTTCCCACATGGCAGGCCCCAGGCTGTCTGTCGCCCTCACCTCCCCTCGTCTCACGTATCCAACATGTCCCTGCCACGCTTTTCGCTCTGGCCCTCAGCCTTCGTTTCTGTCTGTGCTTTCTGCTCAGGAGAGTTTTTCCCCCCACCCTTTCCTCAGCTGGGATTTAACTCGGATGATGTCTTCCCTCATAAATGCCTTCCCACACCCCCCAGAGATAAAGTGCCCTATTTCCTCTCTTCCTTAGCATTTAACAAGCTCCCTTATTTATCTGAGTGTGTGTTCATTGTTTGCTTCCCTCACTGGAATAGCAACCCCATAAGGGCAAGAACCCTGCCTTGTTTGCTATTATATCCCAGGGCCTAGAACAGTAAATATTGATTGATGGCAGACTGAGATATTAATGACTGAATAAGATAACCCTTCCAGTAAGGGTCTAGAGCTATCTAGCATGTTGGTCCGGAAAGAGCTAGAGCTTTGGAATCTAGCTAACTGTGGGGCTGGCCCTTCCTAACTTGAATAGCAACTCTGGGCAGTTTCTTCTTCTGGCAGCGGTGTTGTGAGCATTACAGGAAATGTGTCAAGTGCTCTTAAGGACAGTGCTTCCCACATAGCAGGTGTCCTGAGTACGTAGGCGGGTCAAATGGGCCCATCTGGTTCCCGGTCCAGTGCCGTTTGCATCATCCACGGATGGTAATGGCTGGACACTGGGGTGAACTGAAGTGTCAGGGATATAAGGTAAGCGTGTAAAGGAAGACTCTGGAACCACTGTGGCATCCCAGAGAGACTTGTCTGTTGATCCCTTTGAAGTGATGGTTTAAGTATGGTCCTGTTGGAAGAGTGCAGATCCCTTAAATGACCGGGTTAAGATCCCCTGTAGATCTAGAAGTGCAAAGAAGCAAGCACACCTTATATTTTCAAGGCTCTGGGTGTCTGGCCTGTTTCTGGTGAGCAAGAGAACCTTCCGTTTAGCCAAGAGCAGGGGTTCCTCAGCCCCCAGGCAGAGCCCCCTCATTGCTTCTCCTCCCAAGCTACAGATGAAGAGGCCTCCCTTGGTGCCTTGTTTCCCTAATCCAAGGCCCAGACACTGTCAGATACTTAGACCTTGGGCCAAGGTGGAGGATGGAGAAACAGGGGAAGAGCCAGGGAGGTGGGCAGAGCCCAATTCGGACCTGTACACAAAGGTCCCACTATGTGGATCGTAGGCAGCATGCAAATCGTATTTACTCAACATGGCAACAGCTTGGGGGAAGTTCCATGCCGTCCAGACACAGGGGCTCCTCAGTTCTCAGAAGAAAGTCCCATAGAAATGGAAAGTAAACACCAGAGGTGGTTGTTTTTTTTTTTTTTCTGGCCTAGGCAAAGTCAGACAGGAACCACAGAAGTGGTTTCCAAGCTGGCTGGCAGAGCCGGGCTGGAATGGTAGCAGGGAGGGCTTGGTAAGCAAGATCTGGGCCCAGGAAAATGGAATGAAGACCGACAGTCCGAGGAAATGAGTGTCATCTAAAGCAAGACACAAAGGGACAGATTTAAGACCTAGAGATTGGCCCAAGAAGAAAGGATGAGCTGAGGTCTAAGCAGTGGTTAAGACTCAGTGTGGATGCAGGCCGGGGTGGTCCCGTGACCGACACGGCCCAGAGTGTGTCAGTGACCCTGGGAACAGGTACCCAGGCCCTGAGACTGCAGGCTGGGTTGGATGTGGGGAGGAGAAAGACAGCACCCTTCAACAAGACTTTCTATGTTCCAGGCTCTGTGTTAAATACTTTGTGGACATTTTAGGGACAGAGAAAGAACACTTAATCCGGGGGAGGCTGAGGGGTCCCAGGAAAGTCTGAGACGAGGCAAGGGCTCTCAGTCCAGGCGAGAGCATGGCCTTACCAAACCAGCCCCAGCGCCAAGACAGAAAGCTAGTGAAGTTGCTCACTAACCTGGACCTGAGGTGGTGTGCCATTGGACCCCTGGAGGAGGTTAGTAGTTGTACCTGCCAGAGTCACAAGGCAGAAATCCAGGCAGGACCTCAGACGGGCTGAGCCACTGGCTTCTGTCCACCTCCAAGGCCATGCTTCTTCCATTGCACCTGTGCAACCCAGTGGCTAATAATAATTTCACTCTTTGTATAGCACTTTAGTTTTCAAAACACCTTCACAAATTATACTACTTAACTAATATCCTTTGCTGGGTTATCGGGTGTTGGAGTAGAATGTTGCACAGATTATTGTTTGGCTTCCTCCTGTGTGACTCTGGCTAAGTTACTCGCCCTTTCTGGGCTTCAGTGGGCTAGCTAGGAGAAGGCGGTCTTCTACAACTGAGAATAAGAGACTGTAATGGGCACTGAGGAGGGCACCTGTTGGGATGAGCACTGGGTGTTGTATGGAAACCAAATTGACAATAAATTATATCTAATATTTAAAAAAAAGAGAAAGAATCTGACGAGGGGCGGGTGGTGAGTGGATGTAACAGTTTCAACCAGCTCTGGAGTCCTTAGACGTTCTAAAGAAAAGTCATTCATTGGGCTCCAGGAAAACAAACTCGGGTGTATTAAAATCTTTCCTTCAACCCAGCTTTTAAGCCCTAAATGCTTCCAGAAGCCTCATAGATCTCTCACTTCTGAGCCCCTGGCCAAGCCCAGTTTCCAGACAGGGAAGTTAGGGAGGAGTTTTTGATTCCTGTACAGCTCTATTTTTATCTGGAATGTATCTTCCTGCACACCAGTGATTGGGTGCCTTCGAAGCTGAGGTAAAGTACGTTGTCAGCAGGACCCCGAGCAATAAATAGCAACGGACAGAGAGACTGATCTGTTACGTGGGCAGGAAGTTAGACAGATGGACAAACTGATCGGCCTGGCGTCTTTGCCAAGAGCGGCCCAAGTAATCACACTGTGCCCGAAGCCTCTCCGTTGTTCCCAAAGGACGAGCCGTTCCCCTCTGACGACCCCTATCGTGGCACGCGTGGAAGGCAGACAGGTGTGAGTCGTGTGCCTCTGCCCAGCGGGCCCCTCCCGGAGTGGGCATCAGATTCCCCCGCTTTTCCCCAGCATTACGGAGAACCTGGCATCTTGAATAGAGGTGAATCCTTTCACATCTTTATGCGAAGTCAGCATCGGGTGTTTAGGCTGGAATGGGGTTGACCTTGAATCACAGCCGGAAACCGTAAAGACGGACTGGTCTTTCCTCCCGAACAGCCTGTTCTCAGATCTGAAGGGCCGTGGTCCCAGCAGTTCTTGCCCGTCTCTGAACAAAGCCTGCCTCACAGAGTTCTGCCCCATCTACTTAACTGCACTTTTCCTTGGTGGGCTCCGGGTTTGCCCTGCCCCAAGCCGGCAGCGTCTGGCACAACCACACACATTTACTGCGACACCCCTATGGAAACCAAGGAAGGTTCCACCAAGGAAGAAAAAAGGAGGGCCTAAGGAGTGTGTGTGCGCGCGCGCGCATGTGCAGTGCATGCGCCCCGTGGGCACGCATGCGTATTGGCGCGCGCATGCGTGCGTGCGTATGTACGGGCTTTTGGCGCGCGCATGCGTGCATGTGTGTGTTTGTGTGTCGTGGGGACGCCGGAAGCGGGGGGGGGAGCATGCCTTGTGTTTGGGAAGTATGCGCCCCGTGGAGAAGTGGACTTTTTGGGCCAGCTGCCACTCAGATCCTCCCAGTCTCAGGCCACCCATGAGGAGGGGAAAAGGTAGGGCGCGTTTGCACCCGTGTGAGAAATGCCGTCAACGTGGTCACAAAACACAGAAGCCTCATGTCTCGAGAAGGGATGTTTAAAAAATTACTATGGGGGCCGCATGCAAGCCGGCAGAAGCGAGGCGGCCTTTTACAGCACTCGCTGACTCACCGAGTGTGTCGTGTCGCGGTGACAAGTGGCAGGTGGGGGTGAACGGTTCTGGGGTGCGTGCGTCTTGGCCTCCTGGGGGAGCCTGGAGGCACTGGAGGGAGGGACGGCTGCAGGGAAGCAGTGGTCTTTGCTGGTGGCAGGGCAGGGGCACAGGCACGCTCGTAGCCAACGTGGAGAAGCCCATCGCCCAGGTGGTTTCTCCAGCAAAAAGAACAGGAGGGAAAGCGATGAGTTTCTGGGGAGACAGAAACGCACCGTGTCAAGTACCTGACCTGAATCATCACAGGGGCTCTTGGAAGGACCCCGTTGCTGTAGGAATTTAAACAAATCTTCCAACGCGCTTACGGGTGTGCCAGGCCTGGTCCCAGCCCTTCAGACAGTAAATCATTTAATCCGCAGACCCTGCGAGTGATGTGCTACTATTATCCCTGTCAGGGCACAGAAAGGTAAAGGCGTTCGTCCAGGTCACTGAGCTAGTGGGAGACAGAGCCACCCAGGGGTTAAATCCAGGGGGTCTGGCCGTGCTACCTGCTTCTCCTGTCATTTATTTATTAATTCAACAAATATGTACCGGACGCTTCTTTGTCCAAGGCATTCAGTTAAGGAGGGAAGACAAGACATATACACGTGCTAAAAGTTGAATAAAGGGCATTTGCTTACCCCGTTTCATACACTTGAAGCCTTGCTTGCCAATGCATCTTGCCAGCCCCCATTTCTGAAAGCCTCTTCTGCCCAAAGGAAGGCGACTCCTGTCATCTCCTCTCCACATGCCCCTTTTCAGTCTAGGTCTTTGCAGCATGAGGAGCACAGGGCTTACGCTGCTTCCCAGACCCCTGGGTTCCCCTTCGGGACGGGACCCAGAGCCACACCCAGGGCCGAGCACACCCTAAATATTCACGACACGTGGTTGACTGGATGATTTAAAAAAGGTTTTTTTTAATGTTTATTTATTTTTGAGAGAGACAGAGACAGGACGCGAGTAGGTTAGGAGCAGAGAGAGAGGGAGACACAGAATCCGAAGCAGGCTCCAGGCTCCAATCTGTCAGCACAGAGCCCGATGAGGGGCTCGAACTCACGAACTGCGAGATCATGACCTGAGCCAAAGTCGGACGCTCAACCGACTGAGCCACCCAGGCACCCCGACTGGATGATTTTTAAAATCCTTGGATGCAGGGGTCAATTGCAAGATGCTATTAAAATACCTCATTGTCACAGCTTCTCTGCTTACGGTCACGAAACAAGGGCTGTGTGTGGCACCCAGTAACAACACTGAGAAGAGCCGAGGATAGATTTGCTGGTTAACTTTTGCTTTCCCTTGGTTTGCCAGGAAAGACCGGCAGAGACCAGTGCCAACGTGGATGACTCGGCACCCCCCTCGGTGGCCCAGCTGGCTGGGCGGTTTAGGGAGCAGGCAGCCGCTGCAAAGGAGGTGAGTCAGGCGTCTTCCGAGCCCCTCTTCCGGAAGGGGGCTGGAGGAAGGGGAAGTCTGGGTCAGGCCCAGAGGAGAGGGAGGGAGGAGGCTTGGTAATTACCAAATTAGGAAGAGAAGCCAGAGAGGGGTCCCTCTGAATGTGAGGAATGTGGCCATGCTGCTGGCCTGTGCAGGATCTTTCCTCACCAGAGTGAGGCTTACACTGTGGCCCGGAGCGAGGAGACAAAGGGCAGAGAGCTGGAAAGATGGATGCCTGGATTCATTTCCATCTCGATCATCCACTGTGGGAGACTTAGATCTCGCCCAGCTGTGCCAGGCCTAGACTGGTTCAGGATAAAGAAATGCCCATCCTCAGCCCTGCCCCAGGGTCCAGGAATCAGGAGCAAGGCAAGAGGGGGACAGATTCTGAATTGAGAGTTGAAGAGGAAGAGAAGAGTTACAGGAACGTGCATTCAGCTAGGAAGCCAGGGATCCGGAAGGACAGGGATCCAATGATCAGTGGGCCCCAGAGGTATCCTGCTGGAGAGGACAGAGTAAAAGGGGGAGATTTGGGCTACATTTTCTGGAGCCACGCGGTCTGAAGAGCTCCTTAGGAGAACATGAAGGAAGGGCACCCCAAAGTTGGGGGGTGGCCCCTTGGGACAAAGGCGCTGCTATCATGCTTTTTTAGGTACAGTGTTTTGTGCTTTTGTTTCGCCATCTGAAAAATCAGTCCTTGATTTCTAGACATTGTAGGAATGTCGTAAAGGGTGAAGAAGCTAGTGTTGGTCTAGGGTACTGGCAGCGCCTGGAGGCTAGAAGCAGATATCGGTTCGAGATGTTGTTTCAGGCCGGCGAATGTCAAGTCAGGCTCCAGCAGCAGCAGGACTGGGACGGGAGCCTGGGAGTCAGAGGGGTGGACGGGTGGAGAGAGTTCCTGTGTATGGCTAGTGGCAGGCAAGCCTTCCTACATCTTTTCTCCTCCAGACATCCCTGAACATTCCTCAACCAGCTTCCACTTCCTCCTCTTCCTCCCTGTTGCCTGACTACCTCTCTCTCTTTTTCTTTCTGTGTGTCTGTCTGTCCCCCTCCCTCCAGACACCAGCCTGTAAGCCAACAAGAAGGAAACCACCCTGCTCCCTCCCCCTGTTCCCCCCCAAGGTAGAGCTGGGCCAGAACGGTGAGGAGGTAAGTGCCGTTCCAGGACTCAGGGGACACCGGTCATGAGTCTGCCTTCTCCTTCTGACGGGAGGGGGCACAGGAGGCACACATTCAGACCTTGACACCTGTGCAGGGAGTTTCTCCCTTTCAGACTGGGGGATGCATCTCCTCTTACTGCTTCTAGAATTCTTTACTTTGGAGACCAGGTTCCTTCCTGCTCTCTCTAACGGAGCCTCCTTCAGGGTCTGTCAAGGACAGGAGCACTGTTTCTCAAGACTGAGAATTTCAACAAAGAGAATGTGCTGTAGAGTATTATGTTCTACTCCAGGTCCGGTTTATATGACCTTCCTTGTGGAAAAGACACCTGGAAAGAGACGCAGCACTTACATAAGGCAGAATTGCCACATGAGCGAATGCCGTGGTTCCGTGCTATCCTTGCAAAGACTGGCTATTGTTCTGGATCATTGGAAGAAAATCAGAGCGCACAGAAGCCTCGTTGCCCTCACATATAAAATAGCCAACGTTACCAACACAAGGAAGGTGCTGGCATCACAGATCATAGCCGGCAGTAGATTCCCAAACTGCGTGTGTACCGACCCTTATTTATCTAATTGTAGCTGTAGGAGTGACTTCTCCGTCCCCCATCCCAGCAGCCCATGAACTTTCACTGTGCTCCCGTCACACTCCTGCAGAAATGAACTCACGTGTTCTCTCGTCCAGCCTGGGAAGCCAGCCTCTAGAGAAAGCAAGCAAGCCAAAGACGGTTCAATTCACAAATCCCGCTTCAACTACCTCCCTCCCCCTTCCTTTCTGAGGACCAGCAGCCTGACAATAGACACTAGATACCCGTGTGACCTTGAGCACGTATGTAACGAACACGAGGAGAGCAGCCTTTCCCACCCAAGGCTTACAGGCCAAAGCCCACCAGAGAAAGCGGAAACGCGCAGCTGCCCCTGATCCAGTGGGGTGGTGGCGTCTAGAGCCCCCCTGCTCAGAGATCGCTGCCCCACACACCGAACAGCAGCCTTCTTCTGGAATGGGAACCCCGAGAAACACGGTTTTTAAAAACTGAGTCTTTTCTGTTGGCATTTCTTCAAGCACTGACTTGATGGTTGTGTGGCATCATGGGGTTATTAGCTCGTGCTATGGCCAGATGCATACCGACAACTTCTCTTTACCAAGGGTCAGCTTCTCCTTGTGACTTTCAGCCCCTGGGCAACAGGCTGAGGCCTTGGCCATCAGGAGCCTCCTGTGAGGCTACCCCCTGATGACCCAGAGTTGGCCCTGGAGAAGCCACCATACTGCACTGAGCCTTCTTCCTTATTTGTGAAGTAAGACAGGAACACTAACCAGACAGATGATGGGGGCCAGATGGGGGTGTTTTATTCTCTGGAATAAAAGCAGAATGAGTCAGGTTAGTTTCCCGGCTCTGGGAGAAATAAACCTACAGGCTCATCCCATGAGGTACCGCCCAGCGGTTAAATAGCATAGAAGGGCCAAGGGCTGGATGAGTAGGAGAGTGGATGTTAGAGGAAACAGTCCTGCCTGGAGTGACCGGCTGCTTGCACATAAGAAGGACATCGCTTCCAGGATCGATGACTTTTTGTCACCTTGAAAATCACACAGAAATACAAAGAACAACCAGCTTTGTGTGGCTGGGCTGGACGGAGTCTGCGGCCTGCAGTTCTCCACTTTCCGTTCCCACGGCGTGGCCTTGGGGAACCTCAGGGGGGCCTGAAGGGAGGGCCCCAGTCGGGCTGCCGCTCAGTCCCCGAGGCACAGTGCAGGGAAGGGTCTCTCCATCCCTTCATTCCCGCCCCCTCCCTATGCCTGCTCAGGCCTGAGACCATGGGGTGACCAGGAGTTACTCCTCTCTGGAGAACCCAGCCAAAAGGGTATTTAGTATGGCCGTAAACCTTGCCTTGTCTGCCAGAGAAGGGCCGAAAAACACTCCCATCTGAAAAGTCAGGTTCATGATTTCTAGACATTATAGGAACATCATGTGCAGATATGAATATACACCCATAGAGCTTGAGGCTGGTTTTTCTCCTTCGGTGGTCTTAGGCCCAGCCACCTGCCTGGAGTCCCGTGTTAAATGGCAAAGGAAATGCTGCCACCTGCTGCCGTTCCTAGGAACTGCACTAGCAGCTATTTTGGAGTCCTCCTGCTTTGCTGTTCAATTCCAAGCAATAAGGATCTTGGGGAGCATGAGCTAGGTTCCCCGCACTATCCTATAGCGAAGGGGCTGCGTGTATTGAATTTTCACTCTCTTCAGAAGATAGTGGTCAGGGAGCGCCTGGATGGCTCAGTTGGTTAAGCATCCAACTCTTGATCTCAGCTCGGGTCTTGATCTTGGGATCGTGAATTCAGGCTCCACGTTGGGCTCCGTGCTGGGTGTGAAGCCTACTTAAAAGTATATATATGGGGACACCTGGGTGGCTCGGTCGGTTGAGCATCCTACTTCGGCTCAGGTCATGATCTTGCGGTTTGTGGGTTCGAGCCCTGCGTCAGGCTCTGTGCTGACAGCTCGGAGACTGGAGCCTGCTTTGGATTCTGTGTCTCCTTCTCTCTCTGCGCCTCCCCCACTGGTGCTCTATCTCTCTCTGTCTTTCAACGATAAATGAATTATATATATATGTATGTATATATACGCACACATTATATATATATATATGTGTATGTATATACATATAGTGGTCAGTTGAGGAAGAGAAGAGTTTCTGGTATTACAAAAAGCAAAGTTTGTCAGCAAAATTGTTGCTGCACTTCCTTAAACAGTATCTTTAGAAATAGTGGCTCATGTGAAATTTCACCATAGAGCACAGAAGTCAACTGATTTGGGGCTGGCAGCTCTTTGTACTTGTCACCAACACAAGGCGCCTTGTAAACTGCTCTAGGAGTATGTGTGACAGTGTAAACTCATGGAGCCAGAGGCACCTTCGAGCTGGAGGCGTTCTGAGAGTCATTTATTCTAACCCACCTGCCTGGGTGTTGGTGGAGGAGGCTGAGGCCGGGGCACCCGTCCGGCTCCTGTCAGAGCCAGAGTCCCAGCTGGTGACTGTCCCACTCCAGTGCCTCTTCCTCAATGTTGGGCCTTAAAAGGGTCACAAGGAGTTGAACTGAGTAAATCTTCCTCCTTCCGTCACTAAAATACAGTCATCTCACTCAATAAGTATCTCAGAATGTTTCCAGGAGATTGGTGTTCTTCTTTTTGTGATTCAGCTAAATGAGTCCACGGGGGCTGGGGCAGGTAATGTATGTGGGGTCTCTAAACTGTAGAAAAATCCCTTTTGTGCCTTGGCCTCTGCTAAACAACATGGAAGTCACCACCATCTTCTTCACCATCATCATCATCATCAGTGTCCTCATATACCTGTAGAACCAGACTCAAGTTGCAGGGATTTTAGACAAAACAAGAAGGGGTCCATCTTTTTAGATACAATAAAATACAGACAAGGTTCCTGACCGACATTCATCACAAACATATCTCCAGCTAGCAGAACATAACGTATGGTTTTGTTTTTTATTTTTAAATTTCTTTCAATGTTTATTTTTGAGAGACCAAGAGAGTCAGAGCACGAGTGGGGGAGGGACAGAGAGGGAGGAAGACACAGAATCTGAAGCAGGCTCCAGGCTCTGAGCTGTCAGCACAGAGCCTGATGTGGGGCTTGAACCCACAAGCTATGAGATCATGACCTGAGCTGAAGTCGGACACTTAACCAGCTGAGTCACCAGGGTGCCTCCATATGTATGGTTTTATATGTATGTATCAGCCATTGATCGCTTCTAGAGGCCAGAGACCATATCGTGTTCATCGTCGTATAACCAGGCAAGACAATGCCGGGAATGTAGTCGATACTCGGTAAATGTCTGCTTAATCGAAATGAACGATGTTTTGGAAAATGATAATCTATAAATAACACTATTGGTGGTTTGGATTTTCCAAAATATCATTAGTTCAAGGGAGAAATTTCAGTTAAACCTCTGTAAGCTTTCACCTTTGGTCTGTGGTGTCTTCTGTTGTTTGTACAAACAGAACAAATAGTCATTTTGCCCTTTCTCTCTGGAATTCCCTCCCATCATTGGCTCATGTTGTTGAAGGTCAGGAGGTGCAGATCTCATCCCCTCAGCCATAGTCTGTTGTCTCATAATGACCATGAAGTCATCCTTTCTGGAACAGGAGACCACCTGTGTTTCAGATGTCTGTCCAGCCTGCTCTGATTCATAGATTCAAGTGGTCTTATACCTGTGAGACGAGGGAGGGGTGGTGGGGAGCCCACCCAGGCCCAGGCCCTGACCAGGTGGGTGGGCTGCTGAAAGCTAAGTGGGAAAGCGGTGAAATCAACTTCTCCTCTTCTTTCACCTGGGCCTTTGGGGCTCCAGCCAGAACCCCACCTCCCTTCACCTCACTGATTCCGTTGTTTTGGTCCATTTGCTCTGTAGAAATCACCGCCCAATGCAAGCCACCCTCCTAAAATCAAGGTGAAGAGTTCGCCTCTGATTGAGAAGCTTCAGGTAAGTGCACAGTGGTTACCCATTGCTACTTCTGACGCCACCCCACCTCTTGTGCAACATGTGCACGTCTTTGGGGCTCCTGGGGATAGCACCATCTGTCACCTGAAGAGTTGATCTCTGATAACCAGCTGTGAAGGATGAGGAGCCCTATCTAGGGGCAAAGAGCTAAAATAAACATCATGTCAAGCATGAGCTCATGAAGTTAACGGATCATGGTGGTTGGCGGATAATGGGATGTCTCAAGAATCTTACAGGAAAAAGACATTAGAGCCCAAGAGACACTCCAGGACTAGCCAAGTCCTCCCAAGCAAGGCCTGAATGCCCCCACAAACTGTTTCAGCTTTACACAGGGCTGAAATTCAACAGCTAGGCATTGCACTGACATGGCAGAATCCGTTGTTTGGAATGCCCGCCTCTCCGTCTATCAGCTTGTGAACCCAGAGCCCTCACCATTGCACCACAGCTGGCTGCCTTTCCTGGGGATGCAACTGACCGTGCGGCACTGTACTTGAGCTCGCAGCCTTTTGGGGGAGACGGGATTTTCACACGTAGTACAATAAGAGACTTAAAGGAAAGGAAACCCCAGAGGTCTAAATGGTGTGCTTGCCGTGTGTCAGTTCTTACTCCTCTAAATCAGAGTTCCTCAACCTGGGCAGTGTTCGCGCAGGCGGGGCACTGCCCTGTGCATCGCAAGATGTTTAGCAGCATCCCTGGTCCCTACTCACTCAATGCCGGTAGCACTCTCCAGAAGTTGTGACAATGAAAGACGTCTTTGGGCATCTCCTGGGAACACAGTTGCCCTCCACCGTCGCCCCAGGTGAGAGCCGTGCTCTAGAATTTTAGAGCAAGAAGAGAGAAGAGTGGGCAGGAGTAATTAATGAATGCTTTATGAAACACCTACACCCTGAGTCGGTCCTCAGGGATGGGTGGCTAGAAAGGAAGGAGGAAGGTGCCCCTGGTGTGGGACAGCATGAGCCAAAGCGCAGAGGAGAGGGGCATGTCTGGATAGGGCGTGTGGAGGACGCAAGAGCTTTCACCACGGTCTCTGTGCTCCACCCAGGAGAACCGTAAGGCTCCTGCGCACCGTATCCTCCCATCTGGGCCCGACTAGGAAAACCTAGTCAGAAATCACTGTTAGAGGCGTGCCGAGACAAGTAGCTGCCGCTTCTACGGTTCCACCTCTGGGAGAGCCCGGGCATGATTTCTGGTCAAGAAAAGCCTCTCTGGTTTCTGGCCTGAGCCCGCCCTGTGGCCGGTGGGAGGGGACTCCCTGAAGGGTAACTCCTGCTGAAAAGGCCTGATGGCACCGCAGCAGCAGCAGCAGCAACAGCAGCAGCAGCAGCGGGGAAGGAGCTTCTGCCTGTGCAAGGCTCCTGAGTACGTACGTAAGGAGGGTCTCTCAGAAAGGATCCCGATGTACAGCCAGCTGAGGGGTGTAGCCCGGGACCTGCACCTTCGCCTTCCTGCAGCCCACCTCAGCCCTCATCCAAGTGCCGGAAGTTAGTTCCCACATGCTCTGTGCCCCGCAGTCTCGGTCTCCTTCCCCTTTCCCGTCAGTGAGGAGCGTCTCTGGGAAGCTCAGCCACTGAGAAGAAGGTTGTGATCACTGATCCTTCAGTCTCATTAAGAACATCAGCAACAAGGAGCGCCTGGGTGGCTCAGTCGGTTAAGCGTCAGACTCCATCTCAGCTCAGGTCTTGATCTCAGGGTCGTGAGTTCTGGAGCCTGCTTTTAAAAAAAGAAGAAGAACAGAATGACAATTTGGCCAGATGCCATAGGAGCCCTTACTTTGTTGGGAAGGGGGGGGTGGTGGCCAAGAACTAAGAAATGCATCACCAGCTAGACTTTCCTTCTAAATACTCTATTAGATGAGTTATGAGGTATGGTTTTTCTTCACTGGACTAGCCCATAATTCCAAGTTCAAGTTTCCTGCTGGCTAGCAAAATATATTTTATTTGCAGGCAGTCTTACAGAGGGAGCTTTCCAGCTTGAAGTTGGGTGGGGAGGGAGACCTCTTAACTCCCAACCCAAGTGTCCACTGCCCTGAAGCCGTCACAGGCACTCACCATGTGCTGCTTTTTGCCATGGTTTGGGCTCACAGCATTGCTATGCAATCTTCACGTTCTTAATTCTTACCGTGACTGAGTTTTGTCCATATTATAAGGCCTTTTTTTTTTTTTTTTTAAGTATATTTATTTACTTGAGAGAACAAGTCAGGAAGGGGCAGAGGGAGAGAGAATCCCCTGCAGGCTCGGTGCTGCCAGCTCAGAGCCCAGTGCGGGGCTCAAACTCATGAACTAAGAGATCATGACCTGAGTGGAAATCAAGAGTCCAATGCTTAACCGACAGCCATCCAGGCGCCCCTGCTGTAAGGTCTTTCTTAATATCACAGAGATACTGGTACTTTCCTAAACAAGAATAACAGCGTAGAGTCTGCAGGTCCAAAAGCACACAGTTCTCCTGGACAGCAGAGCCTTGGCTGGAAGAAGGGGGCACTGAGAGGGCTCTGGGGGGGGGGGGGGGGGAGTGTGGAGCATGAGTGGGTGATGGCAGGAGCGAGTGCCAGGGACCAGATCATGAAGGACTCAGGCGGTCATGCTAACCGGTTTGGACAAATACAGTTCAAGACTCAGGCTATTTATTGGACTCACTGGAGGTCACACAGCTATTAAGTGAAACATCTGAGCTTGGCAGTCAGGTCTGTCGGTGTGGAGAGCCCCTGTACTTCCCACTGCGTCATCTGCCCGTCACACCATCCCTTCCGGGCAAGTCCTCCCTGCTGGGCCGGGATCTGGAGACCCAGAGGGCGCCGGAGCAGGAGGACTGCCCCTCGATGGCGCTAAAGAGGACCCAGTGCTCACTGCAATCCACCCCACAGGCCCTCCTGCACCACCACCTTCTCCACTGCCACAGGCTGGAGCTGGGACCACCTGCCTCGCCCTGCCCCCCGCCCCTACCCAGCTCTTGGCTCCCTCAGGCCTCTGTTACCTTTGGGTAACCTCTCCCCTCTGTTGCCCTCCGGATGCCCTTGAATGTGGTTTCACCTGTCCCGCCATGGCCCAGGTGGGGCACACACTGACGTCTGCTCCGCGGGCTCCCTCTTGGAAGGGCTGGGCAGCCTGCTGTGTCCACCACTCTTCTGGCCATCTACCAACAACGCATAAGAGACCAGCAGAGCTGGCTTGAATCCCAGGGCAGGCTCCTTCGCCACCGTCCTGATGTTCGCGATCAGAACAAAATGGAACACACAGGTCTGTTGTAGAGGGGAAGGTTTTGTATGCCAGCAAATAGGAGGCATCCGGTAGGCAGTGGCTACTATTGGCTCTGCTGAGAAAGTTGATAAAGGGCGTTGACTTGCTGTGAGATCGTGTGCCTGCAGGTGCTACTTTGGCCTCTTTGTGTATAAGTTGGAGCTGTTCCAGGGCATTTTTGTTGGATCCAAATCGGTACTTTCTGGGCCTTCTGGAATGCAGCCTGCGGTGAGCCAGGTAGCCAGAGATGGCTTGAGGAGGCAGTGCTTCCAGGGGTCGGACGTGACGTGACTGGATAATTGGTTGGGAGGTAACCCAAAAAGCCTCATGTTACGTAGTCGCAACCAGTTCCAGGCCAGGCACCCAACAAGCTCACGCAGACATACCCATCTCCCACCCGTTTGAAACGTCTCACCTTTTCTCGGCAGGCCAACTTAGCTTTCGATCCAGCAGCCCTGCTGCCTGGCGCCTCACCCAAGAGTCCTGGACTCAAGGCCGCGGTATCGCCATTCCAGAGCCCGCCGTCCACCCCCAGCAGCCCTGGTGTGCGGTGTCAGGCTGGCGAGCTGGAGGAGGTGCCGGTCAGCTTTGACCAGCCTCCGGAGGGCAGCCATCTGCCCTGCTACAATAAGGTAACCTCTGGGTCCGAAGCGCTGTGGCCCTGTCCGGTGCCAGTCCTGGATTTTCTCTGCCCTGATGTTGTCTCGGGGAAAGGAGGACGCTTTTGAGCTGCAGTCGGAGTTGGTTTCCAGCAGAGGGAAATTTCTTCTGTTGCCGGTGATCTGTGACTGAGATCACCCCTCTGCCTAGCCTGCCTCTCATCCCCTCTCCCAGTAGCTGTGCCGCTCGCCCAGAAAGCACAGTTGGGGGGTGGAACGCTCTATCCTTTGTGGGGAGAGGGGTGAGAATTCAGGACCGACCCCAGCTGCACAGAGAGTCGTGTCAAAAGCTGAAAATAAACGCTAAAGGCCCGATCGGTGATTGATGCAGAGGGTGGGCAGGGTCACTGGGACTCCAGAACACTCTGTTCTGGCTTGATGTTAATACTTCTAAGCGACCCAGTGTGGGTTTAAATCATTCTTACTGCAGCCTGCCCGTTAAAGAACATCCAAACGGTTCCCTTTGCAAAAAGATGTACCTAGGGCCCATTTCTGTAGATGCTGCCCTGATGTGTGTGCTTCCTTTCATCAGATCCTCTGCCTGATGCCATACACAGTACGAATCAGAGATATTCTCCAATACAGCCTGTGCAGGTGTCCAGCAAATCTGGGCCAGAGCCAGGCAAGGGCCGACATAAGGGGGGGTGTGACTCCAGGGAATGGCAGATGGATACAACTTCAAAGTTATAGATGGAAAGAGTGGGGTCTTTTGGGCCATTCCAGAAAACCCATCTAGGGGAAGAAAGTCACATGTGTAGAAACAGGTAGGACTTGTTTCTACTGGCGCTAAGGGAACGGCCTGGAAACAAACTGGCGCTAAGGCTTGAGTCTGCTGGCCGGGGATAGGTTGGAGATCCTCCACCCCAGAGTGAGACCAGGGAGAGACCCCTGACGGCAGAGAGGAATCCAGGGGAGAGCCTCGTCTCTTCATAAGGTGCTCTCTGGGGAGGCTAGGGAGTCGGGGCAGGGAGGGAGGCACTGCCCCCAGGTTGTAATACTGGAGGCCTTAGCCTTCTGACAGCAGCAGAGTGAGGCAAGGTTATTCCTGAACCCTCTGATCATGAGGGCCGGGCGGAGCCTTGATAGCTTGTAGGGCTGGCAGCACCAGGGTCTCGGGAAAGGGCCTAGGAAGCCCTTTTAAACCAAGTATTGACTCCAAATTTCTGAGAAGGAACTAGAATTGACAAATAACCAAAATGTAAGCCAGTGGGAAAATCAGATTTGAGGTTTATAAAAATAAGATTTCATCTACGTATAAAGACTTAAATAAGGACACATCACGTGAATAAAGTAGGGCATCCAGATAAACATTTCCGTTGAAGTTATGGCCAAGTCCAGTGGGCCTACGTGAGGCCTGAGTGATTCCCAGAGAGGAGAGGATCTCCGGGCAGCTCCGTTGGACGCTTGTAAGGCATGGCTTCTGCTCACGGTGGACCTGGTTCCTGGAAAGCAAAGGCATCTAGCTGCTCAGCTTTCCTGGCATTAGCCAGTGCTGCAGAGGGCCAGGAGGGCCACGCTGGGGAAAGGGGTGAAGCTAGTCACCAGCTGTCCAGCGGTGTGCCCGTGAGGTCCCAGAGCAAGGCCAGGCCATCAGCAGGCCCTTTACCCTCTCCTCTGTTGGGTTCACCTTTGCCAGAGTATAATTTCCTGAATGCTAAAACGTGACTCTTATTCGCAAGAGAGATAGATTTTATTCAGCTTGTCAATTTAGATGGTAAAGCTCATTCAGAGAACGAACAACCGGTTATTTATAGGCAATTGAAGAAACAGATGTTAGAATCCAATTGCTAAGTTAGACATGAAACTGATGAACGTTTCACAGGATAATAAAATTGGAGGTTATCCTTTTTAGTGGAGGGAAAGCATTTGCGTTTTCATGAGACAAAAACCTATGGGTTACCATGTGCTTTCACGACCCCCCTGGGGCCCTAGCCAGTGATGCATAGCACACAGGGTACATTCTCCTGGAAAATCAAACGACCCCTTGACAGCTGGCTGACAGAGCGGTGCTTTGGACGTTGAAGGAACATGCCGTCCTCCTCTTGGCCTTTTTTTACAGGCTTCAGATAATTCTTCTTCACCTGTTCTTCCAGGTGCGGACGAGGGGCTCGATAAAAAGGCGCCCTCCCTCCAGGCGATTTCGAAGGTCTCAGTCAGACTGTGGGGACCTGGGAGGTTTCAGGGCCCCCGAGTCATCCCAGGAGAATGGTGCCAAGGAAGAGAATGGGGATGAGGTGTTCCCGTCCAAGAGCAAGGCCCCGGGGTCCCCGCCGCCCAGCGAGAAGCCAGTGGGGGAGCTGGGGTCCCAGGAGAAGCCTCCTCTGAGGAGGACGTCCAGCAGGACGGAGAAGCAGGAGGAGAAGGGCAGAGCCCCGGGGGAAGCCCAGCATCACCAGGAGGCTGTGCGGGGCTCTGAAGAGGAGGCCGGCACCCGTCCAGCCAAGGAGGAGGCCGTTCAACCAGCCCCGGCCTCCAGCCCGGAGGCAGCGAACGGGTGCAGGAGCCCCGCGGAAGAAAAACCAGCCGGGGAACAGACAGGAAAGTCTGCAGAGGTGAAGGAGGAGAGGGCAGAAAATGAAGAGGGTGAGCCCGGGCAGAGGAGCCAAGACACAAAGGGGCTGACGGAGGGAGCTGCGGGGGAGGCCCCACCGAGCCCCCCTGGAGGAGTGGAGGGCGGCCACAGCTTTGAGCAGGGGAGAGGCGAGGAAAAGGACGAAGAGGGGGCCGTTCTGGAGCCAGGCTGCGACCCCAGCGATGAGGCCCCCAAGACAGAGGTGAGTGGCCGGCGTGTTCCCCTGAGGAGGCAGGGCCGGGGCCGGTGCGTGCCTGCTCACACTTCCTCGCAGATGAGCTCAAGTGTGCAGAAACACAGGCACTGGGTTGAGACAAGTTGTGGCAAATGTGAGGGGACAGAGGGACAAGAAAGGAGGCCCGTGCTGTCTCCACCTTCCTGCCCGTTCGGAGGTCTGTTGTGCTGTGGGTGTGTGTGGAGACCGAGGTGACTGAGTCAGGGCCCTGGGCCCAGCTCCCTGCCGGAGGGGCTCAGAGATGAAGGGGGCGCACCTTCCCCATCAACTCGGCTAGTGTGGGGGACCAGCAGCTCTTCAGGGCACTCTGAAGAAGGCGGAATGTGGCAGTGGGCAGGGAGTTGTCTCGGGGAAGCTCGAAGCACAGGCAAAGGAGAAAGTGTGTGTGTGTTTAGATCATCTACTCGTGGCTAAAATTACTCACCTCCTGTATTCAATACCTAGGGCTGCCATAACAAATTCCACAGACTTGGGAACTTAAAACCATAGAAATTTTATTTTCTCACAATTCTGGAGGCGTGGGCAGTGTTGGTTCCCTCTGGAGGCTCGGAGGGAAAGTCTGTCCCGAGCCGGTTCCCTAACTTCTGATGGCCGCTGGCACCCCCGGCCCCTCCTTGCCTCTCCCAGCATCTGGCAGCCGTCAGCAATCCTCGGCATTCCCTGGCTTACAGACCCGTCACTCTCATCTCTGCCTCTGTCTTCATGGGGTCTTTCCCTGGCTCTATGCATCCCCAGCCCCCCTCCTTTCTCTCAGAAGGACACCAGGCATTGGATGTAGGACCCACCCTAAATCCAGAATCATTTTGAGGTCTTTCATTACATCTGCAAAGATCCCAGTTTCAAGTAAGTCCGCATTCACAGGTACCGGGGGCTAGGATTGGACGTATCTCTGGGTGTGCATCCCACTACGCCTCCCCATCCCCTGTCCCATGATATCCCAGTGCACTCAAAGTAAATCCAAACCCTTTGTGAGGCCCTGCTGCTCTCGGGTGCCCCCGATCCTTCCCCTCACTGTGCTTTAGCCACGTCAGTGGTCATTCGGTTCTTCAACTATACCAAGCTCACTCCCTGCTCAGAGCTCTGTCCCGGTTGTCCCCCACTTGGGACGCTTCCCACCCATCCTTCGGATGTCCCTCGGGCCTGTCTTGACCACTCGGCTACTCTCATCCACTGTTCCACTTTGCCATCACGGTGTGTATCACTATTTGACACGCTCTTACTTATTTTCTTATCATCTCTCTCTACTTTTTCCCCGTCACCGATCCCCAGCATTTGCCACTAAACCCAGAACATTGTAGTTCTTAAAAAGTGTATTTGTTGAGTGAATGAACGAATTTTTAAAAAGGAGAAAACTGCTTGACCCGAAAGAAATAATCTCTAATGATAGAACTAGACATATCAGAGGGGTTGATGTGTTTGGGGGCAGGGGAACTCACCGGGGACCCTCACGTTATTCCCACCCAAGAGAGAAGGTGTGAGTCCCAAAGACTCTTGAGGTATGACTAAGACCCCTCTGGCTGGGCTGTCAGACAAAGATGCTTCACGTTTCTTTAACACCGTCCATTATAAACGCATGATCTGATCCTGTCACCTGGAGACCTCCACCAGGTGTCCAGAACGCAAACACGTGCCTCGGATACGGACTTTTTTTTTTTTAATGTTTGTATATTTTTGAGAGAGAGTGTGTGTAAGCAGGTTGAAGGGCAGAGAGAAAGGGACAGAGGATCCAAAGCAGGCTCCGCACTGACAGCAGAGAGCCCGATGCGGGGCTCGAACTGACGAACCGTGTGATCACGAACTAAGCCAGAGTCGGACACCCAACCGACTGAGCCACCTCGGTGCCCCTCAGATCCTCACTTCTTTCTGACGATGAAGCCACTGAGTCCACGTGGCCACCTGCCGGTGGCTGCTGCCTCTTATTTTCAGGCTAGGAGGCGCCTGTCTTCCCAGGAGAGCTTCCCGTCTCACTGGCAGCATCTTCTAGTCTTGAAGGGTTAGGAAGTCACCCTGGTGGAAGAGCTTCAGGGAGGTCTCAGGTAGAGAAGGCTTCCTGCAGAAGCTCTGGGAGCTTTGGCACAGGCTCACCTGGACCTCTCGGGTCACTTGTATCTGACAGCCCTGGGGAGGGAGCCGGGTGCCCGCACCCTCACGAGCGCTCTGCTTCCAAACCCAAGCCCGGGTCCCAAAGAGTAGCTCCCCACCCCCCACCTCTCTGTCCTTCTCCCCCTCCTGACCTGTCACGGAGGCACAACACTTTGGCACCCTTCCTCCAACCCCCTGGTTTTCGAGAGGAAGGAGCTGAAGCTCCAGGAGGGGACATGACCTTGTCCAAGGTCACAGAGCTCAGTGTTGACATGACGGACACGGGCTCTAGTCATCAGAATGAGCTACATCACACCGCATCTCTGCACATCCGCGGATTCCTTTATCCCGGGAGGCGTGTCGACTCCCATCCTCTTTGTCCCTCTCAGTGATGATGACAGATAAAACAAAGAGATGAACAAAGACAAGACGGGAATAAATGTGATTCTTCCCAGGGAAGGCAGCCCTGTGTGAGGCACAGAGGACGGAGCGACTCCTTCAAGAGAGAGCAGGGGAAGGCCGCCTCAGTAGGCCCGAGGCATCGGCGCTGTGGAGGGTTAACCGCCTGTGACCCAGCCCCTCACAAGTATTTTAACATTTGGTGCTTAAAGAATGAGCCATTCTGGGAACTCCAGTCCTGGAACAGGCTGGCTATATCAAATCACAACACGGGCTCTGTTTACAGGCAAAGCGCCCCCGGAAAGAGGGCACCGAGTAAGATCTGGCTCCCACACTGTAAATAAACTGAACAAGTGGTTCTCAGATGCTTGTTACATACCCGGTACCATGCAGGGCGCTCAGGTGATGCCAGAGATAAACTTACCCCAAGGACGACACTCAGGATGTTTGACATCACATTCAAGACTTCGTAGGACCGACGTGCTGGCTTCCTCGCTGCCTGGTTCCACTGCTTTTCCCGGGCATTCTCCTTGATCTCTCAGGATTTGATTCGAAATTCCTTTCTCCCTCAGCTGATGAGATACCACCTTCTGCTAGGCCTCCCCTGCCTTTAGAACTCTGTTTACTTTTTCCTCCTGGTTAAGTGGGCAGGTCTCCGAGCCTCAGTTCTTGGCCTGTCTCTCCTCACTTGGGAACACACTCCTGTGCTTTCCCTCTTCAGCCCCTCCCTTAGCACCTGTCCTACACTGAGAACTTGGGGGGGGGGGGGTCCACAGGGACCAGGTCCATGGCTGTGCTATCCTGCACCTTCATTCCCCTCATTTATTTTGTTTTATTTTATGTTATTATTTTTTATTTTATTTTATTAAAAAAAATTTTTTTTAACGTTTATTTATTTTTGAGACAGAGAGAGACAGAGCATGAACAGGGGAGGGGCAGAGAGAGAGGGAAACACAGAATCTGAAACCGGCTCCAGGCTCCTGAGCGGTCAGCACAGAGCCCGACGCGGGGCTCGAACTCACAGACCGCGAGATCATGACCTGAGCCGAAGTCAGACGCTTAACTGACGGAGCCACCCAGGCGCCCCAATTATTTTTTATTTTAGAGAGAGACAGTGCATGTGGGTGGGGGAGAGGGGCAGAAGGAAAGAATCATAAGCAAGCTCCTTACCAGGGCTCGATCCCACAACCCTGGGGTCATGACCTGAGCCGAAATCAGGAGTCGGACGCTCAACGGACTGAGCCACCCGGGTGCCCCCTTCATGGCCCTTTTCCCATTGACCTCCTCTCTCTCTATTAATCTGCAAAGCTAAGCCACCATCGCGCCACCTTCTTTGCCGAGACTCGTGCGTGTCACTGTGCAATTCACACGGCCATGCTGCCTGGATCTATTAGGAACTCTTACCAACTGGGCTGAGCCAGTCTTCACCCACATTCCTCAGTTACTCCTCCCCCAGCCCCTCCCGCTCTGCAAACGACCTCACCTCCTAGGTGACTGAAAGGAAGAGCAGCTGGGGCACTGCCTGCCTCAGACCCTCAGCGTGTGAATCCGAGGACAGGTCCCTACTTGCTCAGACGAACCCCCATCTGCTGTGGTCTGGCTTCCCCCAAGTGCCAGTTGGTGGACATTTTTACAGGACGCTTGTAGAGTGTGTCTGTGCATTTTAAGTGAGGGGTGACACTGGGGATTTCATCCATCCATGTATTCTTCCGCGTTTCTAGCCCCCCACTAGCTCAGCCCCTTCTGCCTACAGACATGCTCTGATCTGCCCAGTCCCAAAGAAATAGCCCCCAAGTCTGCCCCTTCCCTATCGCTCTGTCTCCCTCTCATTTGCTTCCCCTTGTGATCTCGCTCCGAACTAAGAATTGAAGCTCTAAGTGCCACCAAAGACTGGTCATCCTCACCTCTGCCAAGGGGCTGATGCTGGCAACCTGTCCCGGAAGCCACCTCCCTCCCACCAGTGTCCGTCAGCGCTGGGCCACCCAGCCAGCCTCCCTCCCTCCCCCTCCTAAAGAAGAGCTGCCACATTCTGTCCTCAGCCCCGACTCCCACACTCTAGCTGTTGTGTTTTGTAACTGACCCCTAAGGTTGGACCTCACCACCAGCCACTGGGCCGCTCCTGACTGCTTAGCACCAGCCTGGCCTGTGTCCCAACCCCACACGGACAGGGCACTGTGCTCGGATGCCTGCCAGCCCCTCACGCCCAGAACCAAACTCCTCCTGCTTGCTGTGTCTTCACCTGTATTCTACTGGAACCCACAGGGTTCTACTGGTTTCCTTTGTTCTCTTTAAGCGTTTCTGCTGATGAGGTACTTAATTTCTCCCAGCTCCCTGCCTAATCATCTGGGTCTCAGGGAGTTTCCCATTTGGTGCCTTCTGCTGTCCCTCCATCTCCACCGTGGCCCCAGCTCTGCCCATTCTTGTCTCTGCAGTCACAACCCACTCCGAACGGAATCCCTGGTCTCCAGACCCGCCCTGTACACGAGCACCAAGCTCATCATCCCGAAAATGCCACCTCCGTGGCTACTCTCCTACCGCAAAACCTTTGATCCCACTTGAGTTCACCCTCCTCAGCATGCTGAACTCCCCGCATCCATTCCCTTTCCCCTGTGATGGCGCGGGACTCCAGCCGGCCCGCAGCACCCTGCATTCCACAAGATGCTATGCATCCTCCGCCCCCCACCAGAAATGCCTGCACCCCCAACCAAGGTGACCTTCACTGCTACCCGGAAATTCTCCCACTGAATCTCGGCCTTCCATAGGCCTTCCCCGACCGCCCCAAGGACAAACACCCCCAGAGACTCAGGCGCCTCCACACGCTCAGTATAGTGCACTGGGGGGGCCAACGGCACATGCTACCTGATGCCTCGGGTGCGTTCATAAATGTCTCTTTCCCAGCCAGAGAACTCACGGTGGTAAGGCCAGCTCATCCCAGAAGGAGCTAAAACTAATACTTTTGGATGAGTGTTGAATAAATAGCTATTTTCCTATCCTTTTACTAAGTATCCACCTTCTCTTTTCGATTCCTTCTGTTCTTGTTGCACTTTTATGCCACCAAAGATCTTGGAGCAGTGTAACAGGAAGATGAAATTTAGTGGGTAAGAAGCTAGGGCAGGAAGGACATGGGAAGTCAGGCGTCAAGGAACAGGCAATGTCACTTAGTAGTTGAGGGCTCAAGCTCTGGTCCTTGGTTTTGAATCCTGACTCCATTACTTCCTAGCTGTGTGACCTAGAAGTCACTTGACCTTTCTGTGCCTTAATTGCCCCACCTGTAGAACAGGGCTAATAGAAGTACCTAACTCCTGTTGCTTTTGTGAGGAATAAATGGGTTGATGCATGTAAAAAAAAAAAAAAAACTACATCGAGCACATAGCGTTATTATTACCGTCACTTCTACTGGTGGTACAATTACTGCTCGATCTGGCATCCCCAAGATGTGCTGAGGATTTTCCCCACCCTCTCTTCCTAACTCCTTCTTTCCTCCTCTGTTCACAGGATGACACTCCTGTCCAGGACACTAAAATGTGAAGAGCTCCTTGTGCCTAGTGATGCAGCTGCTGGAGACCTCTCTTTAGAAGTAGCAGCAAGAGTAGTAGCAGCAAATGAAGCCAAAGGAGAATTTCGTGGAGGGTCGGAGGCCGCCTGAAGACAGAGCGTGTTATTTCCAGGTCTCCACGCTGAACGTCCCCTTGCAGACAGATCCGGCAGAGGGCAGCAGCCTTGTATCAGCCTGAGTTTGTGTCACTTACTGGACTTGGTTAAAAGCAGACAAACAAAAATTATTTAAAACAATTTACTGTGGTGACAACTCCCAGGAATACTGGTCAGCTGCGGGGCCTGAATCCTATCCACACCCACCTGTCCCTGCAGCTGACGTCGGAACTGGATTCTGATTTAGCTAATCAGATTTTGTTTGTGTAAAGTGATACCCTTTTTACTGTTCTGACAAGTTGTTACGATTCTCAGATGTAAGTAAGAACAAATTTCAGACCGGCTAGGAACAAAAGAAAATAGTGTCGCTGGAGATATAAATCCGATAAGTTACAGAAGACCTTACGTTGTATCAAGACCCGGAGACAACCTCTCAGCTTCATCCAAATTTGAACTGGCCAGCAAGTTTTTAATCCTTGGACTGGAAAGAGATACTTACCGCAACATTAAAAAAATAGGTATCTGTTCCATCCAGGGGGAGCTTTTACTTTTGGGTAGTTTTCTAGTTGTTGGTACACTGGGAGGTGACAGGCTTAGCGGTCCCTCTTCTGGCGGGGGGGGGGGGGGGGGGGGGGGGGGGCAGGGAGCAAACCTCATGGAGAAGCAGATGTCCAGAGGTTTCACGGCTCCGTGTGCTGCATTTGCTGTGTGCAGAGCAAGGAGACCTTAACGATGCCTGCCCTCTGGGCCTGGAGGGATGAGATTTGCACTTCCAGGAGGAGATCTTGAGCATGGAGTAGATCTTTCCTGGGAGGTGCTTTGAGCATCATATTTTGAAAGGTACAAAACTAGAACATCCTTCCTAGATTCCCTGGGAAGCTGCTCTGGAATCAAAGCCCAGGCTCTCTTTCCAGACTCAGGAGGAGGGTTGGGTCTTCAGTCTTCTCACTGGGTAGCTTTCGCTTTAATGTTCTTTGTGGAAAGTGCAGGGGCTTTGCAAGGAACGGGCCTGACTACCCGTTCCTTGACTAATACCCTCCTCCCCTCTTGATGCACTCGTGCCCAAAGAGGTCAATCCACATAAATGTTTAATCTTTAGGGTTGGTTCTTACTCAGATTCGAGTATTTCAGTGTCTCGTTGTGCTGATGAGGTAGGTGGGCAGTTGTTTTTCTGGAGGCCTGTTAGACCACCTCCTACCCTGACTCAGAAAATAGTCCTCCAGACAAAGGGCCTTATGTCACTGCTGGTACCTCTATGTTTTCATCCTGTTACAGTTTTCCTAATGCCAGAATAGTGTTAATACTTGGGATATATATTTTTTCAAAACTATTTTTAAATACATGCGTCTTCTAAAACTTGTAACATAGTCAAGCCCAATATTAGAAGTTTTATGTTTTCGCAGAATTTTGGAGAGATGTGTGTTTCAGTTAATTTGAGGTCTATATAATGTATATCTGTCCATCCAATCATCTATCTATCTATCATCAACAGAGATGTATACACCCCCCCCCCGCAAACGATTATATATGTCTTTGGGTTATTTCTACACGCACGCATATTCAGACCAGAGTTTAGTGAATGTGTGCATGATTATGAGCATGTGTGACATAAAGGGGACATCTGCCACTTTCCTTGACTTGAAAAAGGACTGGAACAGAAAGCATGGGATGTAGATGTGAAGATGAAACGATTTTTTGTCTGGAGCGGCTACACCTTACAGCAGCAGGTGAGTAAGGAGCAATACAAAATGACAGGAATGTGACACTGAAGGAGCAGGTGTGATGGGGTCAGAATACCTTTCTGTCTGCCTGGGTCCCTATTAGTCACATTCCTGAATCTCTTTTGTGAGAAAACAGAGACCCTATTCCCAGAGGTTGTCATTAGTGATGGGGGCTCTCAGCAGGGAGTTCACAAAGTGCAGGAACCTCAGAACCTCGGGTCCTGCCACAGGCTAGGCCAGCTGGTTATCACTCTCCTTTCCCGAAACAACTCTGATTATGTGTTGCATTTGCAGATCTGGGATCTCAAAGTTGAGGATCAAAGGAATCTATGGCTGTCTTAGGTAGCTCCAGGTCCTTACCGGGCCAGGAAGATTGTGTTTCCTTCGGGCTTCCCTAATAGGCTTGAAATAAAACACTGGTTCTTCACAGCTACAAGGCTAAAGAAAGGGGACAGAGTCCCTCCTCCTGTACCTTTGTCATCCAGCTTGAATTTTAAACTGTATCCTTCCTTTCTCCAGAAACGGAGCAAGGAAAAAACCCCGGATGCTTTGAAAGGATATGCCAGTGTTTAATAGGGGGCTGTGACACTGTTTCAGTTGCATGTGGAACCAGATGACCACAAGAAGCCCCGGGGTCTGAGCCCTCCACTCTCCTCACTGAGGTCACCCTGAACCACGTTGGTTTGGGCCTGTGATCAGTAGACTAGACAATAAATATATGTCCAGTAAAAGGAAGAAACTAGTGGACAGGCAATCGGTTCATCATCTTCTTTTGATTAAATACTTTAGGGAGTGTAATAGTTTAGTTGAATGAATGAGGACCTTCAGTTGCTAATGAAAGAAGCCCAACTCAAATTGGCTGATGAAAAACAAAACTATATGAATCAACCTCTCTCTCCCTCTCTCCCCCTGCCTTTCTCTCTCTCCCTACCTATATACTGAGTAACATACAAATCCATGGATAGGCCTAAATACAACACTCAGTATCAGAAACCTCTCATTCTTGGTCTCTGCTTTCCTCTGTGTTGGCCATATTCCCAACCAGGCTCTTCACAGCCTGCAAACCAATTGAGAAAAGCAGATTCTTTTCTGATAACGGGGGGGGGGGGAGGGGGGGAATCCTGAAAAGGTTTTCTATAGGCCCCTGTGGATCACATGTTCCTAGCTGAACCAGTCTTTGTGACCAAGGAGGTGCAGAGTTCAGAGTTCAGATTGGCCAGGCCTGGGTCACATGACACCACCACCCTGACCCCCTGCCAGGAGCTAAGGGTCAATCCTGTGCAATCGGCAAGGACTGTGAATGGGAACAACAGAGCTCAAATGGGGTGCTGTTACCAAAGGGAATAATGCTGGGTAGGCAAACGCACACACACGCACACATGCGCACACACACGCCAGATGCGTCCAACAGGGAAATCCCAGATACACCAAACTACTATTCCATTGTTTACTAAAGAATTAAATTTGTTTTAATCAACTTGATGCTCTATGGACCAGGTAAAAATAGTATGAATAGAATGCTTCTATATGATGTGTGACCAGATGACTTCTGAAGATACCAAGACCACTGAGCAAAATGCAAGCGCTACTCAAATAAAATGGAATTTCTTTTCATAAGCCACCAGTGAAAATGAGTCTCATGATTTCATGGAATAATGTATTGCTTGTCCAGAGCTAACCTGGAGCTCCATGAGGGTAAAGACGATGTCTGTATTGTTCTTCATTGTGTATAGTGCCTCATGCGTTATAGGTGCTCAATAAATATTTGTTAAGTAATGAATGATTGAATTGATTTCAGAGCTGGAGTAGGATTATTTTCAACATCCATCGCTACCCAACACCTCCCTTATCTGATACCAGATGCCTGAGATGTCATAATTAGCCCCTGATTCCACTGGCTTCGGTCTTCTTCCCCAATCAAAAGGCATGTCCTGAGAGAAGGAATAGTTTAAGTCTCCTTTGTCATCCCCGCTTGGGTTGAGTTGGTTCTTGAGATCCTCCCCAGATGGGGTTGAAAAAAAGAGCAAGGTATAGAAAAGTCTAGGGGCAGGAGACACACTTCTCTCACCTCCCGGTATTGCTTGGGGTAACCCAGGTTCCCTCTCAGTCCAGTGAGGTCCCAACCCCAGTGATTATGGTTGCTGAGAAGACGTTTATTCCAGCTCTGCCCTCAAATCCCACAAATCTGTGGGAATTCCGGAGAGGCTCCACTGTGGTCAAATGGGGCAGGAAACCGTGGTTCTTTGAGACCCCACGGAGGAGGAGGAGACGAGTATGTTTCATGCTTCTCAGTGAAAAGGGAGCCACCAGGGCAAAACCATCCCCCTCAAAAACAGAAGCAAAAAGACTTCTTATTCCTTCTAATCCTTCTAAGTTGTGGGCTTCTCTGTGGGAGCTGCAACACCCTGGTCCTGGCATTGCCAGGGAGATGCCAGGAGGGGCACATGATGCAGAAGGAAGGGATCGAAATGAGCAAGGGTCCCCCCTGGGTACTCCCGTAAGTAATGACTCTGGCCTTTCCTGGTGTAGTTTTACATACAGATTTCAGGAAAGTACTTGAATTTAGGCAAACCTGTCACGTCAGTTATCACACTTCTCAACCGCCTCTTTTTTAAAAGAATGAGTGGACTGGACTGTACTGGAATGTACTGGAATTGTCTGGAATGTACCAGCATTCAGAACAAGACTCTAGGATGATTATATATGGCTGGTACTCAAAATAATAGGACTTGCAACACTGGTCACTCCTGTCGGACTATCTAAGGAAGCCGCAGGTGTGGCATGGTGCCGGGCACGTCCCCATCACAACTGCCCCTGGCCCCTCAGGGGTGACAGTCACTCACTGACCACCTCTGGAAGCAGCTGGCATGAAAAAGCAAAGGGCCTGCTTTGCATTGCCTCCGATTCTGTATCTCCTGTCTTCCACCAAGCACAAAGAAAGTTTTAAGCCCTCTGTGTTCCTTTGTGATTTCAAGATACTCATTATCCTTATTTTTTTCCCTCATTATAAAAGCAGTACATCTTTATTTTAAACAACTTGTGGAGGAAAAGAAAAATAAGCAAAAAATTGTAATTCCTCTACTTAGAAATCACTGGTGTTAAGATTTTATGGATTTTTCTAGTTTTTAAATCTGTGTATATATATGTATATATATATATATATATATATACACACACATATATATATTTGTTTTGTTTTAATTCTTGGTTGTAACAAAATTAAGATCTTACGATATGTAATTGTCTATCTTTCTTCCTTGTCACACACTATCATGAACAATCACACTTGTTGCCCATGGAAACCGTGCACTTCTGTCCTCTTCTCCCCAGCCAGTAACTTCCAGAACAAGACCAAGTGTGTATGAAACAGAAGGAAAATAAGATGTGCTGGTGGAAATGGTGTTCTGGCAGAAGGCAGTTCTTGTCACAATCTAGACCTTGGACGTCTATCCCCTCTAGGACTTCGTGCACTCTCAAAGCTTAAATCAAGTGAAAACTTGGGAGTGAAAACGCTCAGGCCGAGGCAGCTCCAAAGATTCATTTCTGATGATCCAGGGACTGCAAAATCCAGAGGAAGGCATGAGATAAACCTCAGAAAAAGAATCACCGAGGGGAAACCACATCGAAACCCAGAGATGTGTTTAGTAAAAAGTAGCTGAAGCTACTATGGGATATTGGACTGGAGCCTGGAAAAAGACGCATGTGCGAGCAGATTCAAGTTTCTGTTTGGATCAGGACATGGCCTGCAGTGGTGAAGCAGATCTGCCAGTTGTGACAACTGCGGTGGCCTGAGAGGCAGTTGGTGCCTAACCTCACAGGCAGCAAACAAGGCTCGGCACCCGGTCGAGAGTCCAGTCCCGGGGGCCGAGTGAGCAGGAAGGTCCCTCTGAATGGCAGAGCCGTATGATTAAATTGTATTCTCATTTCCAAAGAGTAACCGCATCATGGCAGAACCAACGCTGCACCGCTGAGGTCTAGATTGGGTCCGAATTCAGTGGCACACAACCATTAATCATAAAATAGGAACCTAAGTGATGTTTAAAGCCGTTCACGGTTTCAAGGCTGACATCCTCCCAGCGTTATTCTAATCATCTCTTAATGGACCTTCTCTAATCTCCCCATCTTCCTCTCGTGCATCTGACCCCAAGTCAAAGGAATCTTTCTTCCGTCGGACTTCTAACATTACCGTCATTCTCAAAAAGCCTCGATGCCCCCAAATCCCTTAAGTAAAATTAAAACATCAAAGCACGGGTTTCAAAGTTCTCCAAGAACCACCAGTTCCCTTCTTCCACGCCAGTTCCCACCTTACTTGCTAACCAGCCAAGCTAAGCTCATTGGCATGGAATTGCCTCAAGAGCCGGAGAAGTCGTCAAAGGACAAAAACGGTCACCTCCTTTGACCTAGAAATCTGGACAAGGTCAGATGCGTCAGTCAAGTCACATTGACATGGATGAAATGTTGGACACCACTTAGGGTCCCTTACAGAAGAAGGAGATCATGCTGCATTGTCTCGCTGGTGCCCTCTGAAGTCACGGCAGACAGCCTAAGGGATGAGAGAGCAAGCGTGGGAAATTCAACAATAACCTTGAGAGTGGACACCGGCAGAGGCAGGAGAGGCCTCCAGCCTTACCTCCCATGGCACCTGGCGAGGGGAAGGAATGAGCCCCAGGAGGGGGCTCCAGCTCAGGCAGGGCAGAGTGAGCCCAGCGAAGGCACCGTCTCAAGGAGAGGGCAAAGCGGATCGCTCAGGACTCTGCTGAGAGCTCCTCCCGCCCCGCGGTCACCCCTGAACCCACCGCACCCCGAACCTGTCCTCAAACTACGAAGGAGTTCGAAGCTCTGAAACCTCGGCTCAGGAGGAGGAGGATAACCTCAGACAAGGAGAGGGTGTCGTTAAAAGTCTGGCCGGCCATCAGAGCAAACAGAGGGCTTGGCCGGGCTGCCCTCCTCCACCACGTCCTCGGGCAGGGCTCTGGGATCACTACCGGGTCAGATTCGGTTATGAAAAAGGTTTTTTAGTTTTGCTCTCTGATTTGAGGCCTTTTCACTTGTGTCCCTCCGCCCCCGCCAAGGGCGTGAGCTCAGGTCCTGACCTTCAGTCACTGAGAGACACCCCAAGAGCCCGCTGGCCTCAGGAGGAAGGGAGAGGGGAAGAGCAGAGAAGCTGGGGGAAGCGGGGAGCTTCCAAAAGGTGAAGGGACAAGAACACTGACCCCTCGGGAGAGCTGACAGCTACGGAGCAACGGCTGCCACGGACCCCGACTCAAAGGAAGCTTGGGGTCCTGAACCTGGCCCTCCGCAGCCCTGGGAAGAGGCGGGCGCCGGGGGCGGGGGCGCCGGGGGCGGGGCGCCGGGGGCGGGGCGCCGGGGCGGCCGGGGGCGGGGCGCCGGGGGCGGGGGCGCCGGGGGCGGGGCAGCCGGGGGCGGGGCGGCGGGGGCGGGGCGCTCGGGGCGGGGCGCCGGGCGGGGCGCCGGGGTCGGGGGCGCCGGGGGCGGGTGCGCCGGGGGCGGGGCGCCGGGGGCGGGGGCGCCGGGGGCGGGGCGCCGGGGGCGGGGCGCCGGGGGCGGGGCGCCGGGGGCGGGCGCCGGGGCGGGCGGCCGGGGCGGGGCGCCGGGGGCGGGGCGAGTCGAGGCCCCGCCCTCCAGCAGCAGGGGGGCGCCCGGGCCGGAAGTCCTCCAGGCCCCTGCAGCCGTCTGGGCGCCTCTCGCCTCCGCCCCACCTGCCGACCTTTCCGAAGCCTTTCTAGCCCACCGCCCCGAGCGAGCTACCTAGCGTGTGGGGCCTGCGTTTCCTTTGCAAAGGGAGACCCGTAGTGCCTACGGGCGGGACGTGACGAACATCCTGCGAGCTCCGTACCTGCAAGATCCCATGAGCAGCCCTGGGAAAGTTAGCTCTTAACCCTCCTCCGGGGTTTCTTCCGCGCCCGCTCCGCCCGCCTGCTTTCAGCAGCGGGCTGCCGTCCGAGGGCACGAACGGGAGGCTGAGCCAGGCGCGACGGTCCCCTCGCGCCCAGCGAGCACTGACGGCGGCGAGACGCTGCGCGGCCGGCACCCCGCGGGGCCCCGCACCCTCCCAGCCGCGGCCTCCGCGCCCGCCGCTACCGCCGTGTGCGGCGTAGACCCGGGCGCTGGGTGGTGTGGCTGAGGCGAGAGGGGTTCCGAGGCCCACCGCTGCGGGTGCACGGTCCAGGCGGTGGGAGAAAGGTCGCAGGTCGGGTCGGCGGGAAAGGCGACGAGAGGCGGGGCGAGGCTGAAGGGAGGCGCCGGGAACCGCTCTGCCGAGAGTGGCTCGTTGGTCTAGGGGTATGATTCTCGCTTCGGGTGCGAGAGGTCCCGGGTTCAAATCCCGGACGAGCCCAGGCTTTTCTTTCTCTTTCCCTCCGCACTTTACACTTTCATTCTTTTTTTTCTTACTCACACTTATAAGAAACAGAGTGCTCTGGTCCCTTGAGCTCGAATGTTGATTCCCCCAATTTTGCGAAGCAAGAAATCGAATGGGATCCATTCGTACCAAATGGCCACGGTGCGTCGCAGAGCAAGGGGGAGAACCGCTGTACCCTTACAGCACGCGCGCTGGGAAAGAGAGGCGCCTGGTGCAGAGTCCTGGTCCCCCCAACACCCCCGCCGCACGTGGGCAGGGCGCCGAGCACTGGTCGGTCCGCGAGAAGGGGCGCGCCGTCCACCTGCCGACGCCCAGCACCCGGCCCGCGGCTGCGGACAACCGAGAACGGAACTCTGCGTCCCTTGCCCACGCGCGCGACTCGGGAACTGATCGGGGTAGCGACAGCGTTTCCAAAGTGTTAAAATGTCTTCAAACTTTCTCCGTTTTCACGTTGTCTTTTCATGGTATCGGGTGTAATGTTAAAAAAAAACAAAAACAAAAACCTCGATTTCGTGTTTTGCACCAACATATACTTATTGCGTGTATTGCTCTAAGATTCAGAAACTTTTTAATTCATCGAGAAGTTTTTAAAAAAGGAGGGCTCGTCCGGGATTTGAACCCGGGACCTCTCGCACCCTAAGCGAGAATCATACCCCTAGACCAACGAGCCGATGTAGTCTCCTACTGCCTGCTATACTAAAGGAAGGGAAAGATACTTTTTCTGGCGCCCCCAAGTGGTTATTTACATACTCTGTCTCCGGTGTTCGTATGGTTTTGTGTTCTAGAGTTTTCTATTTTCCTTTTTAACTTTTTATCTTTGAGAATCCGACACAGAAGAAAACAAACGGTCTCGCTACCAGCGTAATATTTACCTCTTATTTCGAAAACCGTAAGTCTGTTTATATTCATCGCTAATAGATCGCAGTGTGTCTGTTGCAACGTCCCTGTGGCAGGAAAATCCTAGACACTTTCCTTACCGTGTTCTGGACCTTGCGCTTTCTAATAATAGTAAAATTGTCGGTTTCAGGACTACCTTTTATCGTAGGGTTCAAAATGCCACCTTTCCAAGCCTTGTGAATTCCCATTGTGTTTTTACTCAAACTATTCTCTTCGGCTGGAAAATCTCTTTCCTTTCGGATAAATCCCAAACTCTGACCTTCCCGGAGAGATCCTGTAACATATTAAAATCAACTGTATGTGGCATAGAACTGGGGTGCAGTCTTGTCTCCTCTAATCATGATTTATTGGAGGACAAGATGCCAACACCAACACTGAAATCTGTATAACTGGCAACCAATTGTGTAATTCATTATAACTGGTGTCCGATCATCCCGGTATCTTTTATGGCATGACTTGCTTACTATATTTTAAATTCTTAAATATTTAGTATTTAAACTTATGCCAACAAAGCCGGTGCTCAGTAATTGGCGAACTGGTTTCAAGTTCCTTAACAATACAGATCTTGGTAAACTGTCTCTCTAACAAATAACAAACCAGATCGGCAACAAGTGGAAGGGTGGCTACCCTAAATAGACCTCTTCATTTGTTTTATTTCATATCAGTGTGTTCATTCATCTGATTGCTCAACAAACAGTACAATACTATGTACCAGACACTGAATGGTCAACATTCTTCCTATGGTTTTTGATTTTATTAAAGCCCCAGGACAGGACCCATGGGCAGGAAGAGCCGCCAAGAAGTTTCTATTTCTCATGAGAATGAGGAGCTAAAAATTATGACTTGTGAGATAAAAAACTGTCGCCACTTCAGATTTCTGAAAACCTCAGTGTCTACAGTTCCTAAGGTGTCTCTGTGCTCTCCTTTCCCGCTTGAATTTGGTATAGTTATTACTGTTTTCAGGGGTTTTTTTCTTACTCCTACTTCGCTCCAGGGATTGAAAAACAGTTTGTCTATTACTCTTCAGGCCCCATTGGAGTATCTCACTTACCTCTCCCAATGATGCAGGAAGACCGACAGTAACAAAACTTCAGAATATCGATTGCCTAACCCACAGTGATAAATATCTGTATCCTGGTGAAGGGACACCTGTGACCTGTGACCCTCTGCAAGGGACATTCTTCCCTTGTAGGTTTCTGTGAAGCAGAAGTGGGGTCCAGGGAGGCAGAGGATCTTAAGGAGCATTTTCTCCCCATCACAGTGAATGAAGAAGCCTGGTGACATGTACTTCTACAGTCAACCTCTCTCTAAGGACCCCCATTATTCTTGTTACCCCAATTTGGTGCCCAGAAATATCACAGACACTAGAACTCTAATTTTCAGTATTTTCTAGCAAAAAAATGCAACCCTTCTGAATTAAGCCATCCTGGCAATAGAAATGTCAATGAAATTGATTCAGCTTCAGGCAAATCTTTTTCATGGTGGCCTGGGATTCATCTTTGGCTCTGATATCTATTTGTGAATAATCCGATTCTCAGTGTTCCAGAAACCTCTTGCTATCGCGACCCACAGATCACAGTGTTCCAATGCCTCTAGCAACAGATCTTAAAAGACAAGGAGGGAAAGGACGCCAGTGAGAATACGGGAGGTGGGGGAAGATTCTGCCACAGTCACAAATAGCTGTGTGAAATTTTGGTGTCTGTCACCCTCTTCCTAATTTCTCCCATTAATTCCAGCCCTAGAAAATTCTGTCTGTACATATTTGCCAGCACTAGATGCTCCTGAGTGCCCCTTATCTTTTTTTTTTTTAAGTTTATTTATTGAGAGGGGGAGAGAGAGAGAGAGAGAGAGAGCAGGGCAGGGACAGAGAGAGGGAGAGAGAGAATCCCAAGCAGGCTCCACACCAGCAGCACTGACCCCCGACGCAGGGCTCTAACTCATGAACGTGAGATCATGACCTGCGCCAAAACCAAGAATCAGACACTTAACCGGCTGAGCCACCCAGGCGCCCCACAACTGCATTTTTTGTGCACTGCATGGAAAAGGAAGTCTGTGAGCCGATGGGCCTGTGTAGATAACTGTTCTCAGAAGGCCTCTGTGCATGACTTTTTCTTATTATTGATTTTGTGGGGAAAGTTCTCCCCCAAGGAGCCCCTTCTTTTCAGAGGCAGTCATCCATTAAAAGGACCTTTCTGACTTGATTGGAAGTCCTCAGTGGATTCTCATCGTATTGCCTGAACTGCTTGAGCTGGTGAAGGGAAGTTTCTAGGAGGAAAGCGGTATGGGAAGACGAGGAGGTTTGTTGAGTGAGGATCACGGGCTAACCAATAATGATTGGAATCCAAAGGTTTTGGGTTTGTTTTCCCATTTACTTTCTACAGCAGCATCAGAAACCACAGTGTAAGGGCTGTGGCTCAAACAACCTCGCATGCTTGGTTTTTTCTTTGTAACTTCACTAGATCAATTTAATAAACATTCACCCATCTCTTCATCCGACAAATATAACGCAGACATAAATTGCATAGGGAGGGTTTGCGACTTGAATGGGTGGTAAGCATAGGCCTCTTTGAGAAGATAACATGGCAGCAAAGGCTAGAAGGTCAGGAAGGTGTGAGGCAGGTCCGTATCTGGAAGAACCAACTGGGTAGAGGGGGATAAGCCAGTGCCAACACCCTGACACCTGAGTGTACCTGAAAGGTTCCAGAAATAGCAATGGGGACAGTGTGGCTAAGAGGAGGGGAGCAAGAGTGAGAGTAATAGGAGACGAGTGTTGCTGTGTGCCAGGCTCTGTCTGAAGGCCCTGGGAAAACATGGAACCGTATGGCTAGTCCCCCGTGTCCCTAGAGGGGGACCATTTTGTATGGGAGACAGACAGGTAAATAGATAATAGCAAGCAAGTGCTGATATGATACCAGTAACATTTATTGAGAACGTACCGCCCAATACATTACTCCCATGTGTGTTTGCAAAGACCCTGAGAGAGGAATCCTATTCTAAAACCTAAAGACGATGCGATAGAAATCAGAAGGAGTACAGAGCTGTACCGGATGGCAGTGGTCAAGTGCACACAGGGCGGCGTAGGTATTAGAGACTGCGGGAAACCTTTCTAGAGGAACTCACCCTCCACTTATATTCTGAAAGACGAGAAGATAAACTTTGACCGTCAAGGGACAGAGGGGAGGCCTGAAGCCTGAGGAAGCAGCGAGAACAGAGCCCTGCGGGCGTGAAGAGGCAGGGCTGGAGCTGAAGGCAGGTTCGGATTGCACGACTGGAGTGTGGGCTGGAGGGCACAGGGCAGGGGCTCACAAACGCAGTCTGCAAGGATGTGCATGCCGGCCAAGGTGTTTGGGCTTCATGCTTAGGGCAATAAGGAGCCGATGAAAGGCTCTAGAAAGGATGTGAATGGGAAATTCATTCTGTCCGCTTTCAGGTGGAGGCCAGCCCCCTGCGAAACAACTCATAGTCGAGTTTTTCTCGTTTGTTCTCTCTGGCCTGGTTTTCCTACCTGTGGGGGGTGCACACAGGCTTTGGGGGACTGGAGAGAATGCCAAGGCATGCGGGGAGAAGCTGGCTGGGGCTTGAAGCCAGGGAAGAAGGGAGGGGGGCTGCTGTGCTCAGTCCGGGGGTGGCCAAATCCGGGTGTCATCCAGGAGTCCCAGCAACTAGTGCTCGGATAGACAAGCCCTCTGACTTTTCCAAGCAGGTGACGTCTCAGAGGTCGTTTTTTCCCGTGTACTGTAGAGCACCTCACCGCCACGGCAGCCTCTCAGGCTCCGTGTAGCCCTTCTGCGGCTTCCCTGGGCGGCAGGCCTCGATATCTAATTGCCTTCTGGTTGCCCATGGTGTGTTCTCGGCATTTTAAGCTATGTCCAAGGCCCAGCTCGTTAGCCGTCCTCACAGACCGGTTTCTTTTCCTTGGCTTTTATTTTATGTATATATATACACATACATATATATCTATTTATATATAGTATGTTATATATATTTATTTACATATATATGTATATGTATATATATTGTATATAATATATATATTATATTTATATTTATATATAAATATTATACATTTATATATATTTTATTTATAAATATTTATATATTTATATATTTATATTTATAAATATATATATATTTATATATTTATATTTATAAATATATTTATATAATATTTATATTTATTTTTATATATTTATTTACATATATGTATATATGTATATATATTTATATATAAACATTATATATTTATATTTATATATTTATATTTATATATTTATATTTATAAATATATACATTTATAAATATAGATTATTTTTATATATTTATTTACATATGTATATGTATGTATATTTATTTACATATATATATAAATTTTATTTTATTTTTTTTAAATTTTTTTTTCAATGTTTTTTATTTATTTTTGGGACAGAGAGAGACAGAGCA
Source organism: Lynx canadensis (assembly GCF_007474595.2). NCBI lineage: Eukaryota > Metazoa > Chordata > Mammalia > Carnivora > Felidae > Lynx > Lynx canadensis. Next base: position 10,362,095 of record NC_044319.2, read on the forward strand.
TGAACGGGGGACGGGCAGAGAGAGAGGGAGACACAGAACCGGAAACAGGCTCCAAGCCAACAGCCCAGAGCCTGATGCGGGGCTCGAACTCACGGACCGCGAGATCGTGACCTGGCTGATGTCGGACGCTTAACCGACTGCGCCACCCAGGCGCCCCTATATAAATTTTATTTTTAATAAAAAGTTTTATTTATTTATTTTTATTTATATATTTATTCATAAATTATTTATTTATATAAATGTATTTGTATATATATTTATATAAATTTATTTGTATATATGAATTTATTTATACGTATATTATTTGTATATATGAATTTATTTATTTATTAATTTACATCCAAGTTAGGAGTAGATTCCTGAATGCCCCTTACCCATGTAGCCCACCCCGCCTCCCACAACCCCTCCAGCGACCCTCTGTTCTCTATATTTAAGAGTCTTTTATGTTTTGTCCTCCTGCCTGTTTTTACATTATTTTTGCTTCCCTTCCCTTATGTTCATCTGCTTTGTATCTTGAACTCCTCATATGAGTGAAGTCATATGATATTTGTCTTTCTCTGACTAATTTCACTTAGCGTAATACCCTCTAGATCCATCCATGAAGTTGCAAATGGCAAGATTTCATTCTTTTTTGATTGCCGAGTAATACTCCAGTGTATATATATACCACATCTTCTTTATCCATTCATCAGTTGATGGAAATTTGGGCTCTTTCCATACTTTGGCTATTGTTGATAGTGCTGCTATAAACATGGGGGTGCATGTATCCCTTTGAAACAGCACACCTGTATTCCTTGGATAAATACCTAGTAGAGCAATTTCTGTGTCATAGAGTAGTTCTATGTTTAATTTTTTGAGGAACTGCCATACTGTTTTCCAGAGTGGCCACACCAGTTTGCATTCCCACCACCAGAGCAAAGACCCTCTTTCTTCGCATCCTCGCCATCATCTGTTGTTGCCTGAGTGGTTAATGCTAGCCATTCCAACAGGTGTGAGGTGGTATCTCATTGTGGTTTTGATTTGTATTCCCTGATGGTGAGCGATATGGAGCATTTTTGCATGTGTTGGTTGGCCATATGGATGTCTTCTTTGGAGAAGTGCCTATTCATATCTTTTGCCCATTTCTTCACTGGATTATTCGTTTTTTGGGTGTTGAGTTTGATAAGTTCTTTATAGATTTTGGACACTAACCCTTTATCTGATATGTCATTTGCAAATATCTTCTCCCATTCTGTCGGTTGCCTTTTGGTTTTGCAGATTGTTTCCTTTGCTGTGCAGAAGCCTTTTATTTCAATGAGGTCCCAATAGTTCATTTTTGCTTTTGTTTCCCTTGCCTCCAGAGACATGTTGAGTAAGAAGTTGCTGTGGCCAAGGTCAAAGAGGTTTTGCCTAATTTCTCCTCGAGGATTTTGATGGCTTTCTGTCTTACATTTAGGTCTTTCAACCATTTTGAGTTTATTTTTGTGTAGGGTGTAAGAAAGTGGTCCAGGTTCATTTTTCTGCATGTTGCTGTTCAGTTTTCCCAGCACCACTTGCCAAAGAGACTGTCTTTATTCCATTGGATACTCTTTCCTGCTTTGTCAAGGATTAGTTGGCCATACATTTGTGGGTCTATTTCTGGGTTCTCTATTCTGTCCATCGATCTGAGTGTCTTTGTGCCAGTACCATACTGTCTCGATGATTACAGCTTTGTAATACAGCTTGAAGTCTAGGATTGTGATGTCTCCACCTTTGGTTTTCTTTTTCAAGATTGCTTTGGCTATTCGGGGTCTTTTCTGGTTCCACACAAATTATAGGATTGTTTGTTCTAGCTCTGTGAAGAATGCTGGTGTTATTTTGATAGGGATTGCTATTTTATGCATATTTTAAAAGTTCATTTACCTATTTTGAGAGAGACAGAGACAGCGCAAGCAGGGGAGGGGCAGAGGGAGAATCCCAAGCAGGCTCTGCACTCAGTCCCAATCCCAAGAGTCAGACACTTAACCAACTGGGCTCCACCCAGGAGCCCCTCTTCCTCGGCTCTTAGTTTTGGTTGCCTGGCTATCACCATTCTTTACTCAGGCCAAAAACTAGAGGTTACACCTGTCTTTCTGGATTCTTTCCTATTGATTAGACTTCCCATCCAATTGATCCCCAGTCCCGTCACCATCTCCCTGAAATGCTTCTCCACCCCTTGTCTTCCCCTCTACCTCTCTTCCCACTCACCTGGTCTGCTGCAGTGGTCACCCTCCTAAAACACAGGCTTGAACTTGTCACTTCCCCTTTACCTCTCCCCACTGCCTGTGCAATAAAGACAACCTAGGGCTCTTCAAAAGATGACCACGGCCTACTTTTCCAGCATTCTCTTTCCCTCACTCCTCTGAAGTTCCAAACCATGCAGGATTTACTATTTCTTGCACCTGGTACTGTTTTCCTGTTTCTGAGTTTGCTTTTCCTGACACTTTCTGGCGAACCTGTACTCATCGTTTAAAGGCCATCTCAAATGTTACATCCTCTGTGCATCTATCTTTCCCACACATCTCTTGGGCCAGTGGTTCTCAGAGGGGGAAGGTATGTGTGTTGAGGTACATCACAGTCAGAGAAGCTTGTAACATTGCATGCGTCTTTGAGAACCACTGCCTCTGTTGGTCTTGGGTTTCTCCTTTATTCGCCCTTCTCTTCAAGCATTAAAAAACCTCTAGTACCAGGGTACCTGGGTGGCTCAGTCGGTTAAAAGGGTTGAACATCCTACTTCGGCTGGGGCCATGATCTCACGGTTCACAAGTTCGAGCCCTGCGAGGGGCTCTGTGCTGACAGCTCAGAGCCTAGAGCGTGCTTCACATTCTGTGTCTCCCTCTCTCTCTGCCCCCTCCCCTGCTCACACTCTGTCTCTCTCTCTCTTTCTCAAAAATAAATACAAAATTAAAAAAAAAAAATCTAGTACCTGTTTGTCCACACTGGTGGACTGTGCACTTCTTGAGAGGAAAGCCTAGGTGTTCTACAGCTATAGCACATAGTAGTTACTCACTGAATGCATTTGTATTCTATTCAATGGACATTTCAGACACACTTCATTAGGATCTTATAGGGCAAAATGTCATGCTTTTTTAGCTTTCTCTCACTAATGCTAATTATTATGAATTTGCATACAAGGTTGGGAGGCTAAAACAGCAAAAATATCAGGACCGGCGTTTATAAAGCTGACTTTAGACAAAACCCACAATGAGAGATCGCACTTGGGTTTTCTCACCAGGCCCCACTCTTGTCCTAATTGTCTACGTTTCGTTCCTTCCTTCACTCCATCGCGCCCCCCCCCCCCACCGCCGCCAATCTGTATTCTTCCTTTCCTTCACTTACTCTCAACTTTTCATGCTTCTGTTCCCCCCTTCTGTGCCCTTCTTGGGTATCTCATAAGGACCCTTCCAAACACTCTCCAGTACTTATTGGGCATCCACTGAGTGGCATACACTGTTCTGGGCCAAAGTAACCAAGTTGAGCAGAGTCGGCCAAGGCACTTCAGTCAGAAACTTCCCCACGCCCGCTTTTATTGACAAATTGAGGGACATTTAGTGTGCAAAAGGGAAAACAAACAAAAAGCGCATTCATTCGTGTTCCAAGCAGCAGGAAAGAGTTCCCAGTTTCCACCCTTTCTTAAGCCAAAAGGAGTACTCCTAAGAGGAGATCCGGGCAAGATGGAGACTTCTTTTAAAGCTAGATTTCTCCAATTGCGACACATAAATTACCTAGTCGAGGCAAAGGACAGGCCTCGCAAGGGGCCAGGCGGGAGATGTGCTCCATGTGGGCGGCCGAATCATCCCATCATCCCATCGTCCCCTTCATTCTAATTTCTTTGTAAATGAACTGCTGCTTTCCCTTTAGGTGAGGCTCCAGAAACCCAGAAGGGGTGACTCAGAGGCGAGCGCAGACCCGGCGAAGACCCGCCGGCCAGGAGACACTATGCAGAGATCTGCTGGACTGGAGCTCCGAAGAGGCAGAGGAGACGGCGGCCGGCGGCCGGTGTACGGGACACTGGCGGACACCGGAGCAGGCGGCGCGCCGGGCGGCAGCCAGCGCCGCCCAAGAGCCAGGCCTCCAGCGCCAGGAGAAGGAGCCTGGGGTGGAAGCCTGGGTGGGACCGGGGGGAGGGCGGGCCTCCGGAGCAGAGGGCGTGATGGGCAGTCGGTGTCCTCCAATCGCGTCCTGGCGAGGGAGCGGGGCCGGCCAATGAGCGGACGGCTGGGGCCGGCGTGGGGGCCAGGAGCGGGGAGCGCGGCGTGGAGGTGCCAGCGGGCGCGGGCGCGACGAGGCTGGAGCCCCTGTGGCGAGCCGAGCCGAGCGCAGCGGGGACGGGGACCCAGGGCCGCGGCGGCGGCGGCGGCGGCGGCGGCGGGAGGACGATGGCAGTGCCCGCCGGGGCCGAGGCAGTGATTGCAGCCCCAGCCCGCAGGCGCTGGCTGTGGTCGGTGCTGGCGGCGGCGCTCGGGCTGTGTGAGTGATGCCGGGGCCGGGCCGGGGCGGCGGGGGCCTCGCGGGGCCGGCGCCCTTCCCTCGAGGCAGCCGCGGGCCCTGCGCGCCGGGCGCCGAGATGGGGAGGGGGCGCGGCCTGCGCGCTCCGGGGTCGGGGGAGCGCGGAGCCTTCCTTCCTCCCGATCCCTGCGCGTGCGGGAGGAGGGGCGAGCTCCCCACCTTGCTCCTTCCTGGGGCGGGGGGGGCTGTCGGGACCGCGGGCCGGCGGGGTCTCCTGCCCTCCCCGCCTGGGGACCCGGGGTCGCCCGGGCCCGTCTGGGATTCCCGTTCGGGAGCCCGGGGTTCGGGCGCTCTCCACCTATGCGAGGTGGCGGAAGGTGGTAGGGCTTTCATTTGCAAGGCCTTTGTTGGGTTGTTTCCCCGCTTTAAGCGAATGTTTGGTTTTACCTTGTAAATTCCATTTCGGGTGCTCTCCGATCCATTTTTTAAGGCTCGTGATGGAAGAGCCCTGGGGTCTCGTGCGTCTCGTGTGGCTTGCAGAGCACCCACCGAGGGGACATTCAGATTACCTCTGCTTCGGAAGCAGAGACTGGGAACATCACTGGAATACTGGAATGAGCTGGCTTAAAAGAATTTGGTCAAATACGTAATAACTCCAGGCATAGTCACCGCAGTTTGTCAAGACACAGTAAAAAGCCCGTTTTTCCTTTTCCCTTTTTTTTTAAAAAAAATGACCCTTTTTTCTTGCTTAATTTCATGGGTCAACTTAAGGTAAACCCCAGGCTCGATTTATGGCATTGGGTGAGTTGTTTTATGGACATCTGAAGTGTTGGCCATAGGACTTTTTTGTGCTCTTGTTCAAAGCGGCGTACTTGCTGCCTCAGAATGTGGTTAAGTAATGGTTATAGAGAGGGCCAACTCCTGGGAAACCACGTAGACTTTTTCGTTTCTTTTGTTTCTCAAAATACCAGTTGCATCACAGTGTCTGAATACAAGTTTACTCAGTAATTTCTTCCCTGGAAAAGTCTTCGGTGTAATCTTCCGAACCAGGAAAACTTACCATTTAGCCACTGATCCCAACATGGTGAAGTATGAATGTAGAAGTGTCACCCTCCTTGAAAATGTACTTCGTATGCATAAGACAGTCCATTCCCTGTAAATATCTCTAGTGAGGGGGAAAAAAAAAAAAGGTTAAAAGTGTGTGTGTGGGGGGGGGGTTGTTGGTGATGATGACAATGTTTGTCTTTTAAGTGAAGGCAGGAAATAGCCTAAAACTAAGGTTTGTCAGAAAGCTCGGGTGCTTCAGACAGAATAATTAGACACGAGAGGTCAGACATTGTACTGAGGACGTCAGGATGATCTTAATTAGACTGAAGGTACTAAAAGAAGCAGAACTGAAAACCTGAGTATTCATGGATATTAATACGAACAGATCATCAGAATGAGAGCTACATTTATCTCGGATGTACCCAGCTCTTCAGTAATGAAAGGTGCATACTGATGTAGGAGAGTCAGCAGCTAAGGTTAGCTTAATTTTAGAAAACGATTGAATGCTGCTTCTTGCCAAATCGTCTTTTTCTGGTCATGGACGGTGTACGTAACAGTTCGTTTTTATAGAAAACCTTCCTGAATTTGATGCAGATACATAGTTACCCAGCAAACCTTTTAAGTACCAAGCACCAAAAGTATTCTAGAAGGACGGTCCCTGACTTCACATCATTTCCAGTTCAGTGGGAGAAACAGAGTGTGATAGTTAATACAAGAAGTCCTTGGATAACGGTGTGCTGTGAGAGCCCTAGGTAGAGCCATCATCTCAGACTGGAGGGCAGGCCACCAGAGGAAGGGGTGCTTAAGCTGAGTAGGCACTGGGCGAGGAAACCGCATATACAGAGTCCTGAATGGACCTGTTGGTCGGTCCGTGTGGTGGGAGGTAGGAGTGTGGCTGGGAAAGAGATGGGGGCAGTCAAGGCAGGAGAGCCAGCCAGAGGCACTAACTCACAGAGGACCTTGTTTGCCATTTGTAAGGCTGGGTCTTTATCCTGAGGACTGTGGAGGCTGGTGAAGCCTTTCTTTCTCTGTGGAGACGTGAAGGATGGGTCGGAGTGGTCTGAGACTGAGGAGATCAGAGGGCTATTCTACTCCAGAGAGGGGGGCGTGAATGAAAGCAGTGGGATATGAAGAGAGGACACGCTCTTGAGCGCTAGCTAGAGAGTAAATTTGATAGGGCTTGCAAATTGATGTGCTGTCGGCTTGAAAGAGGAGGGTAAGGTGATCCTAAGGTTTGGGGCTTGGGAAGCTGAGCCTATTTTGGGCAGATGGGGCTTCTCACAGGTCAAGAATGTGGATGAGGGAATAGCGTATGAGGAAGGTGGTGATGAAGTTACTTTGGGGTATGTTGAGCTTTACACGCTGCTGAGACATCCTAATAGAAGTGGGAAGAAAACAGTTGGGATAGATGGTGCTGGAGAGATGAGGAGAAAGCTCTGGTTGGAAGCACCGATTTGGGAGGCATCACAGAAGAGAGTAAAAGCTTGCATGGTTTGGATGAGGTCACCGTGGAAGAGTGTGTTGAAGGAAATAGCAGAGGGCCGAGGACAGAGCCCTGGGCTGTAGGGAACCTGGGAGGGAGGTCTGATGAGGAAATGAAGAACGGGAAGAATGTGGTGTCTTGGAAACCAAGACCGAATGAAGGTTGAAGGAAGAGATAGTGGTTAACAGTGTCAGATGAGGATTGAGTGCATTTGGCAATTGTCGTGTCTCTGATCACCTTTACATAGGAAGGACACACACAGGGTCTGAAGAAGGAAGCTCCGTGATTGGCACCACCCATTTCAGTAAATGGCTTTCATCTAATTGCCCAACCCAGAAGGCTGGGACCCACCCTCGATTCCGCCCTGCCCCTCATCAAGCCCCACATCCGGTTCTGCCATCGCCCAAATGCGTTTGGAATTCACCCCCTTTTTTTTCTTGTCAACGAACAGTCCGCTTTTAGCATTTTAGGCAGAGTCACCCAGCTGGTCTCCCCCATTTCCCCATCGTGCCTCTTTTTAATCCATTCTTCGCCCAACTGCAGGAATGATTTTTAGAAAAATGTAATCAGATCGTCTTACTTTCTTGCTTACAGTCCTTAATGGCTTCCCCTGACATTCTCAATGACTCACCAGCTTCTCCCCATGGCCTGCGGTGCTTTGTGTGAGATCTGGTTACTGCCTCTCTGACTTCAGCTTGTGTCACTCACCCCCTGGCTCACTCTATTCAAGCCACACTGCCATCTTGTTCTCTTTGACACTCATCCCCCTCTCAGGTCCTGTGCATTTGCTGTTCCGGCTCCCTGGCATACCGTTTCCCCAGGACTGCCCAGAGCGGTCTCCTTTTCATCAGTGAGGGCATAAATGTCACTTTTTCAGGGGCACCTGGGTGCCTCGGTTGGTTAAGTGACCGACTTTTGATTTCAGCTCAGGTGGTGATCTCATGGTTCATGAGTTCAAGCCCTGCATTGGGCTCTGTGCTGACAGCACAGAGCCTGCTGGGATTCTCTGGTCCCGTGTCTCCACAGCTCTCTTGCTCGCATGCACACACATGTGCTTTCTCTCTCAAAAATAAATGTCTTTTTATATAAATGTCTCTAAATGTCTTTTTTTCAGAGAAGCCTTTCTCTAACCACCCTATCCAGGGGAGTTCCCTGTTATCATTTCCTGGTCCTTTGTTTATTTCTTTTTTGTAATTTCTAACTATTTGGTTTTTCTTCTTTCCTCTCTGAGAATCCAGGACAGATAGCGTTTGTCTTGTTTATATAAATATCCCCAGTGCTTAGCACAGTGGATAGGATAGATGCTAATGGTTGTTAAAGGGCAGTGAGGCATATGTATGTCTCAATAACAGTTTGTTAGTAGTTTGTAATCTGTAGTTAGGATTTAGCCTGGCGCATAGCGGGTATCCAGTGTTTCTTGAAACAAGGAATATTGGGGCGCCTGGGTGGCTCGGTCGGTTAAGCGTCCGACTTCGGCTCAGGTCACGATCTCGTGGTCCGTGAGTTCGAGCCCCGCGTCGGGCTCTGGGCTGATGGCTCAGAGCCTGGAGCCTGCTTCCGGTTCTGTGTTTCCCTCTCTCTCTGCCCCTCCCCCGTTCATGCTGTGTCTCTCTCTGTCTCAAAAATAAATAAATAAACGTTAAAAAAAATTTTTTTAAATAAAAAAAAAAAAAGAAGGAATATTTTTTCCCCAAGTGTGATTTCATGTATCATCTGGTTATTTTCACTCTTTAAGTATGTGTGCGATAAATTAACATTCTCCAACTACTTTATTTTTTTTAGTTTCCTTATTTATTTATAAGCTTATTTATTTATTTTGAGCGAGACAGAGAGAGTGTATGAGGGAGGGGCAGAGAGAGAGGGAGAATCTCAAGCAGGCTCCGTGCTATCAGCTTAGAGCCTGACGCGGGGCTCAAACCTACAAACTGTGAGATCACAACCTCAGCCAAAATTAAGAATAAGAATCGGACACTCAACTGACTGCCCCTTAAGGTTTATTTATTTAACTAATCTCCACACCTGATGTGGGGCCTGAACTCATGATCCTGAGATAGAGAGTCACATGCTCTTCTGACTGAGTCAGCCAGGCGCCCTCTTCAACGACTTTAAACATCATAGTTCTGGAATTACTAGTTATTACATATTTAAATTATTTGATCATGTTTGTTGTAGCCCTTCAGTGTTTTGTCAATAGGACTTTTCTATTACTTGACGCTTGTTGCCAAGATTTAGACTTGAGACACTACCTCTGCAGTTGAAACGCCACGGATCTCAGTACTAATTCCGTCAGCCTTTTGCTGATTTACCTGTCAGGATACTAAAACTTAGTCTTAAAAAAAAAATTCTACCACTTGTTTTTACTCTAACTCTAGCATAGCCACTAGGGTCAGATACTGCCAAAAGAAGAAATGAAAACAAGTCCTCTGTGAAAGATCTAAGTGAAAAGTACATGAAGCGAAGTTTGTGTTTTCACCAAGTCTTTATGCACTAAATAAACACCTACCGAGTGCCGGGCGCCCTTTGAATTACTGTGGATGCAGCAGGGAGACTGGATCCTCCACAGGATGGGTATGCTTCAATCATGAATAATAAAGGACAGATTATGAGGCGCCTGGGTGGCTCAGTCGGTTGAGCGTCCGACTTCGGCTCAGGTCACGATCCGCAGTCCGTGAGTTCGAGCCCCGCGTCAGGCTCTGGGCTGACGGCTAGGAGCCTGGAGCCTGCTTCGGATTCTGTGTCTCTCTGCCCCTCCCCAGCTCTCTCTCTCTCTCTCTCTCAAAAATAAACTTTAAAAAACAATATTAAAAAAATAGATAAAAAGGGGCGCCTGGGTGGCTCAGTCGGTTGAGCATCCAACTTCAGCTCAGGTCACTATCTCACGGTCCGTGAGTTCGAGCCCCGCGTCAGGTTTGGGCTGATGGCTCAGAGCCTGGAGCCTGCTTCGGATTCTGTGTCTCCCTCTCTCTCTGCCCCTCCCCCGTTCGTGCTCTGCCTCTCTCTGTCCCAAAAATAAATAAAAAACGTTGAAAAAAAAAAAAAAGAAAATATGATTCACCTATTATGCAAATTCACAGAATTAAAAAAAAAAAACCCATAGAGCACTATTTGTATTACAAAATAGGTATTTGTTTCAACTCACAAAGGACACATGAGATTTCCTTGATGGTTGATCTTTCCTACTGAGTTTTTAGAATGCGATTTGATTGGGAAAGACTCGATCTACGTGGTTTTTCAGAAATATTGCTGCATCTAGAAAATGCTGGCCTACCTGTTAAATATTTCTCACATTCCCTTCTATTCCCACTGAGGCTGATTCATGTGATTCCACAATCACATTTTTCCTGGATGATTAGAATCTTCCACGGGCCCCCAAAGCCGGTGTTTTTATTTAAGTTGTATCTTTTATCTGAGAATTTGAATTCTCTGTAAAACGTGCATCTCACGTGTACCTAAACCTTGTGAAGATTTTAATCTTGCTCTCTCCGACCACTGGCATAATTTGCAAAGCGAGAATAAAGGGTTTGCTCTGACAGAATTTTTATGGATTCGTTTGGTCTTTAGGTCCCATCGAAGGGAATTTAATTATTAGAAAAACTAGAAGGTCTCGAGTATCGTACGGCTCTGGGTCTTGGTCCCTGCGGCTGAGGAGATACGAAGTCTTCGTGTATCTTGAGTGATTTTCCTTTCTTCCTTTTCCACTCTTAGTTTGCCAAGTGCTTGACATTAGCAATGCCCTAGAGTCCAGACCACAGTCCTTGGGACTTTGACTGCCACAAGAAGTTAGAGATCAGTTGGCTTTGGGCCCATTCCTAGTGCCTAAATTGAGAAATTTGATGGTCTCTTGGGACCTTTATATCTTTGCCCTTAAACCTCTTTATTCATTATCTTTTTGAATGCATGTGGCTGCTGTGATTTTTATTCACTTATAATTTTCTCTTGGTCCCATTAAGCCTTTATCAAGAAAAGGATGATTTCATTAATAAATGGTTCGATTATTTATTTATTTTTCTTCCAAACTCAGGGGTCTCTTTAGAAATTGTGATACTTTGCAGTACCTCTGATTGACTGGGCATGTAGTTGCAATGTGGTTGGCCCTTGAAGAACACTGGGGTTAGGGACGCCGACCACCCCCCCCCCCCAAGTCGAAAATTCAGTTACAACGTTGCTTCCTGAAAACTTAACTGCTAATGGCCTACTGTCGACTCCTATTGTTCAAGGGCTCAACTGTAGTTTTCTAGCAACTGATATACTGTACCCAGACCTTAGTTGTAATTAATTGGGTTTAGAAATGTACTATGTCTTTACCTAGCCTAAGTTATTTATTATTTATTTATTTATTTATTTATTATTATTATTATTATTATTTATTATTATTATTGTAGATAACTGCCACACAGATTGAAATCCACAACTTGAGCGCAGTTAGTATCATGCTGTAACCAACTGAACAAACTTTGATGAATTTGCAGTGAACATTGTTCATGCTAGGACTCTGATGTTCTACTTTGGGATCTGGGGAATTTATTCTGTGCAATTGAAAGACATTTTTGGGGGTGCCTGGGTGGCTCAGTCAGGTAAGCATCTGACTTTGGCCCAGGTCATGATCTTACAGTTCGTGGGTTCAAGCCCCGTGTCAGGCTCTGTGCTGACAGTGTGGAGCCTGCCTGGGATTCTCTCTCTCCCCCTCTCTCTCTGCCCCTCCCCTACTTGCATGCTTGTTCTCTTGTTCACTGTCTGTCTCTCAAATAAATAAGCTTTTAAAAAAAATAAAAAATTATTTTTAAGATGCCTTTATCAAAATTAAGAAATGTGTTATTCTTTTGTCTTCAGTCATGAAGGAACACAGTGTGGAGTTATGTCACTTGTGCTTTTTCCAGATAGCACTTGAAAAAAATGAAGGTGCTACATTGAGCTTCACTGAGAACTTTATGAGTCTGCGCCAGACCGTGTCTTATAGTTAGTTACTCTCCAGTCACGTTCAGGTTGTATTTGTTATATAGCCTTCTTCTACCTAGGTGATAGGTGAAAGACTCAGTTTCCTGAGAGAAAAATGTGTTAAAATGCAAATATTTGAAATCTCCTAAACGGCTAAGAAGGGCAGAGAGAAAGTGAGTAGTTAGGGAGAAATTTTGAATTGATTGATATTATATCTGTCTGTATAGATACAGGTTCTGTGTGTGCGTGCGTGCGTGCGTGCGTGCGTTCTACCGTCTATAGTTCCTGTTTCTTAGCCCTTAGAAATTTGGATTTAGAACTAGCTTCCTGTTGTCTTTTGCTCTGCCTTCAGTGACTGAGTGCTTACTGTGTGCCAAGCCTTTGCTAAGCAACTTACGTGCATTGTCTCATCAACTCATTACAATTCTGTGATAATTATTATTTTTATGAATTTTATAGATGAGGAAACGAAGAATCAGATAGGTTGTGTAACTTGCCCAAGGCTACACAAAGCTCATATATGATGGAGTTGGAACTCAAAGCATATATTTTTGCAACTTCTCTGCTGTATTATAGAATTTCTCTTGCGAAGTCTCCAAACATTTTTTAGGAGGCTTTTGGCATATCTGAAATGTTTACAGAGCGTCTTTACTCTGTCCCACGGTGTCCACCAATTTCCTTCTCTTTGTGGTAATGTTTGTGTGAGACTCTCCAAGCCTCCGTACTGCTGATTCTGCTCTGGAGACACAGAGCCTGTGTGTTGAAGCCATCCTTACGAACAGCGTGGAGTCTGTTCCACCCAATGCTCTGACTACTCCTCAGGGATTTTTAAAGATTTATTATTTATTTTTGAGAGAGAGAGAGAGAGAAGGAATGCGGGAGAGACAGAAAATCCCAAGCAGCCTCTGCACTGTCAGCACAGAGCCGGATGCAGGGCTCGAACTCATGAACCGCAAGATCGCGACCTGAGCTGAAATCAAGAGTCAGATGCTTACCCCGACAGACACCCAGGCGCCCCTACTCCTCAGGGATTTTTAATCTTGAGTGGTTTTCGTAGGTTCTTCTCCCTCTTACGCAGATCCTTCTGGCTAGGACACAGCCGGAATCTAGTCAACCAAGTGTCTGACTCCATGCTGGGCTCAGAAAGGTCCCTTGCCCCTCTTCAGGAGGCTCTACATGTGGACCAGGCCACTGAGCCTTTGCCTCTCTGCTTGGGCTGAGTTCTTCTGGAGGCTGTGCTGATCTTTCTGCAGTTAGACCAGTGGCAGGCTTACCCTGCAGGACGTCCACACAGGCCCAGGGTGTTTGCAGCAGAGGCTCCTCGCCGGTGCCTCTCTTTGGCCCCTGCACCCCTGCGCCCCATTGCCCGAGGCCCTGTGGCCCTGTGGCCCTGCCGTCTGCCTCTAGAGGAGGTCCAGCCCTGAACTTGTGGGGACTTGGTCTTCATCACCTTTCCACTGTTAGGAACTTAATTTTTTTCCCCCGGTGCCTGGCAGTGTAGAAGAACCCTGGTGAGAGCTGCTGAATCGTACATCGTGGAGAAGGTAGAGCAAGTCTTGACAGTAAGTCGAGGCGACACCGATTGCGATCAAGTTGTCATACGTGCGCTTCAGAAAACAGAACACGCTGGGGGGCAGTTTCTCGTTCTCCCTTCAGACCGTAGCTTCGCAGCCTCTTGTGAGCACTTTAAAATCTCCAGATCTCTGGAAACCGAACGTTTTTTTCTAAGCTTGACACAAAGTCTTTTGGTTGCAGAACTTGACCGGTACTAATGAGAGCCTGTTTTTAGGCACGATCCCACTCGGTGTGACTGATACGTGTTTCACTGCAGAAATACTGATGTGTTTGGTTACGGGATGCTCCCCGGGGCCCTGCCGGGGCTGGGAGATGATATATAGTGTAGGCATTGTATTAATTTTTTTTAAACCTGAAAAATTCTCCATCCGAAACACATCTGGCCCCAGGGGTTTTCGGTAAGAGGTTGTGGGCCCGTACAGTATTTTATCTCTGAAATTTTCTCTTACTCTTGTAAATACCAAGAGCAACAGAACACGTTTTTAGTTCTTTAAGTATTTTGGTACATAGAGCTAGTGGTTTGCCACTTAAACACCTTCATTCAGATTCCTTTTTTTTTTTTTTTTTTAATTTTTTTTTTAACGTTCATTTATTTTTGAGACAGAGAGAGACAGAGCATGAACAGGGGAGGGTCAGAGAGAGAGGGAGACACAGAATCTGAAACAGGCTCCAGGCTCTGAGCAGTCAGCACAGAGCCCGACGCGGGGCTCGAACTCACATACCGCGAGATCGTGACCTGGCTGAAGTCGGACGTTTAACCGACTGAGCCACCCAGGCGCCCCCAGATTCCTTTTTTTAATTTATGCTAGTTTGGACCCGGCCTCCCCTTTACTGAGGGGTTCTGGGTCTGTAAAGTGGCTCAAGGTTGGAATTGATCGAGGACATGTGACTTTATGTTTTTATGCCTCAAGACTTTAATTCACTTGACCTACAACTTTTCTGCTTATAAAGATCAAGTAAGGGGGCGGCGCCCGGGGGGCTCGGTCGGTTAAGCGTCCGACTCTTGATTTTGGCCCAGGTTATGATCTCGCGGTTCGCGGGTTCGGGCCCTGCGTCGAACCGTGGGATTCTTTCTCCCTCTCTCTCTCTCTTCCTCTCCCTCTCTCTGCCTCTTCCCCCGCCTCTCTCTCAAGAGAAATCAAGACAAACCATTAAAAAAAAAGTCTTGGGGCGCCTGGGTGGCGCAGTCGGTTAAGCGTCCAACTTCAGCCAGGTCACGATCTCGCGGTCCGTGAGTTCGAGCCCCGCGTCGGGCTCTGGGCTGATGGCTCAGAGCCTGGAGCCTGTTTCCGATTCTGTGTCTCCCTCTCTCTCTGCCCCTCCCCCGTTCATGCTCTGTCTCTCTCTGTCCCAAAAATCAATAAAAAAACTTTAAAAAAAAAAAAAAAGTCTTTACATGTCAAGTAAGAATTGAGGAGGCTGCCTGTCTGTATCTCTTCTAGGAACACCACGATCATCATCCAGCTAATGCTGCAGGTCTGTGCAAGGCTGGCTGTTCTGATTCTGCCCTCACTCCTCTGCCGCTTGGCCCCTGCCACTCCAGGAAGCACTTCCTTCCATCGCCTTTAGGAGGCACTGTTCCCACCGGAGGGCTGGCTCACAAAGTAATCACAGAGCTTTTCAGGGATGCCGGGGCTCCTCCCAGAAATTCATTTCTCACCATCATGGGGAAAGGTGTGTCTGCTGGACCCCCCCCCCCCCCGGGGCAGTGGGGGGGGGTGGTGAGTAGGTCTCAAATGACAAATCCACTCTAACGTTCCAGTCTACCTAAGCCTTTGAATCCCTTCCTCTCTATTAACCCGAGACAGGCCTGGCACTTCATGTTCATTTGCTGTGGCCGCTTGTGATCCACGTTTCGGCCGAGGAAGCAACTGTTAGAGCTCTTTGTGACTCTCTGAGCTGCAACACGAAATGCAGAACCTCTGTTGAGCGCGCCCGTATCAATAAATTTGGCCTGATGCACTTTTGTTTCTTTTACTGTTCTCCCACACGCAGTCCCTGGATCTCTGTCTGTATAAATGAGAAAAACCCAGTAGTTCTTTTGGAGTGTAGTGGGTCTCCTCGTGGGTCATGCTCTGTACCTCCGGGGGCCTTCTGTGACTTGAGTCTGGTTCTAAATCTGGAAGCACAGAGGAGTGGGGGGTGTGGGTCCCGAGGAGAGTCGTGTCTTTCAGGGCAGCTGCCTCCGAGAGGCCATCACCGTTTTCTCAGGTTAGTCTGCTCAGGCAGGTGTCTTCTACTGAGAGAGGACTCGTCAGTGTTTAGGGGTTCAGTGTCTCCACCTTATCAGAGTCTTCCCACAGCGTCCCCGGTTTTCAGGGTTCTAGTCCTTTCTAGTCAGTGCTCTCACTTTAATAGATGCCCTGTTGGGGCGCCTGGGTGGCGCAGTCGGTTGAGCGTCCGACTTCAGCCAGGTCACGATCTCGCGGTCCAGGAGTTCGAGCCCCGCGTCGGGCTCTGGGCTGATGGCTCAGAGCCTGGAGCCTGTTTCCGGTTCTGTGTCTCCCTCTCTCTCTGCCCCTCCCCCGTTCATGCTCTGTCTCTCTCTGTCCCAAAAATAAATAAACGTTGAAAAAAAAAATTAAAAAAAAAAAAATAGATGCCCTGTGAGGTTAGGAGTTCTGTTTGCTTTGTAGTTCAGCGCCTCTCAGGATGAGATTCTGGGCTTGGTGTCCTCAGTCTCGGCTCTGCGGCTAAAGCAGATAAGGGTGTCTTTCAGGATAGAGAAATTTTCTGATCATTTGTTCAGAAATTCACCTTGGAATTCGGACCCCCTCTTTCCCACCTTATCTAGTGACCTGAGGAACAATCAGCCGTTATCATTGTATTCATTAGTTTGATGAGTGTTCAAAGGTATTATATACTTGGTGACCCAGAACCTTGCCTTTATAAGTGTTTGATTAGTAGGATATCCAGTGGTGATGTTTACATATCTCTTTGACCATATCGTGCCATGGACTATCGGTGCTCTCTTTACCTACTGGAAATTGAGTCGTTTGTGTCTTTAAATCTAATCACATTAGAAAGCCAATTCCAGACACCCCAGGATCAGATTCAGAAAACTTGGCCTTGAGATTCTGTTAGTCTAGAACCATTCTCTGTACCCAAATCTGTATTAGTGTTTGAGAAACAGAACCATAAGGATGGATGGATGGATAGATGGATGGGTGGGTAGATAGATAATTTTAAGGAAATGACTCACACAGTTATGTAAGCTTAGTAATCCTAAAATCTACGGGATAGGCCAGCAGGGTAGAGATTCAGGGAACTAGTATAGTTTGAGTCTAAGGGCAGTCTACTGGTAGTATTCTTTTTCAGGGGTGGTTAATCTTTTGTTCTTTTACAGCTGAATGGATGAAGCCCCCCTACACCGTGAAGGATAATCTACTTTGCCAGTTTCAGTGTTTCAAAAAACAACTTCATAGAAACATCCAGATTAATCTTTGGCCAAAGATTATTGGTCCATCAGCCAAGATGATACAAAAAAGTAACCACCACACCAGGAATGAATTATACAAGATAGGCTGTAGGTGGAAATCTCAAATTGTTGATGTGGCCGGGTTGCGAACAGTTCCGTTCTTTGCTCTGTTTCAGTACTTCCTGTTCACATCTCATGTCATGATGTCTGACCTCCTCTCACCCATGCGACACTTTGATAAAGGCCACCTGATATCGCCAAACCCAATGACCTGTTCCAGGCCTTTTCGTTCTGGACTTCTTTGCTTTCTTTGATGATCTGATCTAACTTCCTCTGATCTAACTTCCTCTGTCTTTGAGACGTCGCTTCTGCTTCTCATTGCTCTTCCGTTCGTCCCAAGCCTTTCCCTCCCTCTGGTGCCCTGGCGTTGATTTTCTTTCGGTTCTGCTCTCAGCCCTCTGGTAGTCTCACCATGTGCTCATCTTTGGTGACCTTCTCCTTTCGTTCTTTCTATCACAACCCATATTCGGTAGATACAGGCATTCCATAAGGATTCGTTAGGGAAGCGGTGACTCCCAAATGTGTCTTCATCGCCCTGAACTGCAGACTCTTGCGCCTTGTCCACATACTTTCCTCAGAGCATCCAGAGGCACCCCGACCCTGCATATTGAAAACTCAACTCCACGTATGTCTCCTTTCCCACACTGCACCTCCACTCCACCCCCCCCCCCCCGCCGCCGCAGTCTTCTCATGTCCTGCTGTCCCATTTGCTTTTCCCTCAGTCGCCCAAGACAAAAGCTTGAGCATCATCTTAGAATCCTCCCTTTCCCTCCCCCACCTCCGTGAATGTAATCAGAGTCTTGCCAGTGTTTTCCTTCTATTTCTGAATCCATTTCTACCTTTCCAGTGTGCTGGGACAAGTCCCAGTCATTTAAGCCCAGGTTACCAAGAGAGCCTCCTCGCGGGTCTCGCCTCCGCGACTTTCTCCCCTCTGGTCTACCCTCCCAGCTGTTGCCAGAGGGGTTTTTCATGGGCGGATGCAATCAGGCCACTCCTGTGCTAAGACCCTTCATCCCTATTATCTCTGGGATGAGCTCGGGTCCTGAACTTGATTCCTCCGTCCTGCCCTCATCTGCGCTCATCGCCTGCCATTCTCTTCCTTGCACTCCACTGATTGTTTGCAACGTTTCTGCCTGATACTCATTTTGCCTTCTTGATTTTGTGTATGATATATTCAGTCTCCCTCTTGATTGCCCTTCTCTGTATTTGTTTACCTGGCTGACTCCTATGTAGCCTTTCCATCGCAAGTGCAATGTCATCTAGCAGATATCCCCAGGTAAGGCCAAGCACCCTGCCTCTAAGCTTCCTTTCTATTGCTTTCTATAAGATTATCTTTTTATAAGATAGCTTCTCCAAATGCAGAAACTGTGTCTTATTCATCTCTGGGTCTCTAACATTTAGCACAATACCCAGACCATGGGAAGCATTTAGTAGATATTAGGCGAACCATTAAACTGAACCCCAGGTGGGAACTGTAAACATCAGAGCAGAGAGTGAGCGAAAATGAGGAGACAGGTCCTCCTAGAACTTGGGACCTCAAGATCCAGGGAGCAGTCAGGCCTTACTCCAGACACTGGACTTGACAGTGATATGGCTCAGGGGGAAACCATCTAACCAAGCTCTCAAGGGCACGATATTCAGTAAGAACATAATGTCAGCTTATTAACTTAAAGTAAGCATTATAAATGCTGGGGCAGGGGGCAAAGTGCTTAAGTGGATGGGGTTGGTAGTGCATTTTTCTCCCCTGTGTAAAGACAGACTGTCCTCACAAGATAGTCCAGGGAATATGGGATCATCAGAGTGACCACAGTGGCAATGGTAGCCTGAAATAGCTTTCTGTCCGTGGTAGGAATATATATATATATATATATATATATATATATATATATATATAATGAGCTGACA
This sequence comes from Lynx canadensis, assembly GCF_007474595.2. NCBI lineage: Eukaryota > Metazoa > Chordata > Mammalia > Carnivora > Felidae > Lynx > Lynx canadensis. The sequence goes on from NC_044319.2 coordinate 10,380,964, forward strand.
GATGCATTAGACTGGTTAAGTCCTGCTCTTCACTGGCCAGTGTTGCCCCGCACTGACAATGACACTGACACCTTAGACATGAAGAGACAGCCTAGAAACCTTGACTGGGCTTTAGAGTTTCCTGTGTCTTGAGAGAGCCCCTAGACAGAGAGCCTGTCGCATAGAGTGGATTCTCCACGGGTGAATAGTATTACCCGTTGAGTGTTGATGCTTCTCGTTTCAAAATTCGTTAGCCTCTGTGTTTTTCTTAATCTGTTTTTTTTTTTATCAGGTTTTGAGGTATTTACTACACCAACATAACATGGAAAGAATGTTGGACACAGGCGTGCACAAAAATGAACACACGTGTGGCGGACGCCCGTGGCACCTAGCAAGGCAATGGCCCCAAGTAAAATGAGCATATCACTGCCAGCCCCGTTACTGCTGATGTCCATTGCTCTCGTGTGTAGTCTCCCTACTGTTTATAACAAAATATATTATTTTTTTCCTTACATGTCTGCTCTTTCTTGGCTCTCCCACTACAGTGTAAATCTACACTGAGGCCCAGAAAAGAACCTGAAACGGTGGGAAGCCAGTAGATGTCTGTTGAGTTGTGGGTCACCATATAGCAACGTGTTGCTATATACTTGGTTCAAGTAAAGTTTTGAGATACAGGAGCTTTCTGAATATCTAAAATAAAAATTAAAACTCTAAAATCGGGGCCCCTGGGTGGCTCCGTTGATTGACTCTTGATTTCAGCTCAGGTCATGAACCCAGGGTCTTGGGAGCCCTGCGTTGGGCTTTCTGCTGAGTGTGGAGCCTGCTTAAGATTCTCTCTCTCTCCTGCCTTTCTCCCTGAGCGCACACACTCTCTCTCTCTCTCTCAACAAAAAAAACTGTCTAAAATTTTCAGGTATAATTTACCTTATAAAAGCATAGAGTTTGAGCTCTGAAAGTCTCAGCAGGTGCTGCCTGCCTCTGAGCATTGCCATGACACCCCCCCCCCCCACACACACACAGGGAGCCCCAGGGAGCCTGCTGAGCAGCTTTCTACCTGGGGAACAGGCCAGAGGGCTTGTTTTGTACCTCCCTCTCAGGGAGTGTCTGCATTTTCCCCTCATTTGTCATATCCCTGTTGACCACAGTCACCTGCAGGGAGTTTCCAGGCGCGTGCTGCCTCTTGAGGAGTTGTGTCTTACGGCTCTGAACATCTGCTCTGACCATCTGTCCTACCCGCTTGTCTTCCCCGAACCTCGTCAGTACCAGAAAATGCACCAGCTCCAAAACCTCCCCCTGTCGGTCGAGCACCCTCCTCTTCTTCGAGTCTGACTGCAATACTTTCTGGAACTCATTACCTCTGATGCCTCCCCATTTTCTTATTTACGTGAATCACTTCCTGGCTGCTCCTCTCCCCTTCTCCAGCCTGGAGTCTGTGATCCATTGTTAGAATCACTTCCTTGCAAAAATTCCTGCCTCCTTTGCCCTTCTGTCCCTTCATTGTACTGGGTGGGGAATACAGCTTTGGGGAAACCCGAAGCTCTTTTCGTCTACCCAGAGCTTTCTTGCTTTAGTTATTGCCTCTCTTTGGATCGTTCTTCTTACAATACACCCTTTCGCTACCTTTCCAGGCTCCGGCTCTCAGCAGAATTTCTCAAGAACTGCCTGTGCTCCTGTCTCTGCACACACTTCCTTCCTTGCCATCCTTCTGGAGTCCAACCTTGTCACAGCTGCTTCCTCCGCATACAGACTTCTCCTGTCGGGATTGTCCGTGCGCTCCAGGCTGCCAGTCCCTCTTTACCCTTTGCTGTGGTCATCTTCTGAGACCTTTCTGCCACGCCCCTTCCCTTGGCTTCCTGACACCCCGTTCTCTGGTTTTCTTCCCTTCTCACAACTTGCCCCCGTCTTCCCTCCATACCTGACCTCGACAGCTCAGTGCTCCTCATCACTGAAGCCTGGCCCTTATCTTTCTCTACATTATTGTCCAATGTGGTGACATTTTCTTCTGTGATTTAATGTTTTAATGTTTTATATATTTTTGAGAGAGAGAGAGAGAGAGAGAGACAGGATATGAGTGGGGGAGGGGCAGAGAGAGAGAGGGAGACACAGGATCCGAAGCAGGCTCCAGGCTCCGAGCTGTCAGCACAGAGCCCGATGCGGGGCTCGAACTCGTGAACCATGAGATCATGTCCTGAGCCGAAGTCGGATGCTGAGCCACCCAAGTGCCCCTCTTCTGGGATTTTAACGACCACCTGTGTATTGCTATCTTCAGAAATGTATACACAGCCAAGACCTCTGTGAGCTTCAGCCCTCCATATCCTGGTACCTACTTGACTCCATTCGGAGGCGTGTAGACGTCTCAGACTCAACATTTGCAACAATGCAGGTTGATTTCTCTTCCTTCTCCCCAGCTAAACGTCCAGCTCTATGAGCACCTTCATTTATCTATTTGTTCAGGCCAGAAACCCAGGAGTCACTCTTCGTTCATTTTTCTTCATTCCCACGTTCAGTCGTCAGCACGAAGTCCTGTTTAGTGTCCATTTCTGCCTCGTCACCCCGCCCCTGCCGCCCAGGCCACCACTACCCTGTACCAGAACCGCTATGGTACCTTCCCGCCGGTTTCTCTGTTTCTGTCTGTATTGCCCCCATTCTATTTCCCGCACGGGAGCAGGAACCATTTTGCATCAGATCATATCGCTTTCCTTAAAATCCTTCAGTTTGATCAACTTATTTTTGTTTTCCACATAATGTCAAAAACCTTGAATGCAAGTGCACATATAAGAGCAGGTTGGTGAAGTGTAATATTACAGGCAGATATATTAATAATCACTTTCAATAAAAGGTAATTTTCAACTCTTTTTTTTTCTTAATGTTTATTTATTTTTGAGACAGAGAGAGACAGAGCATGAATGGAGGAGGGGCAGAGACAGAGAGGGAGACACAGAATCGGAAGCAGGCTCCAGGCTCTGAGCCATCAGCCCAGAGCCTGACGCGGGGCTCGAACTCACGGACCGCGAGATCATGACCCGAGCTGAAGTCGGCCGCTTAACCGACTGAGCCACCCAGGCGCCCCAATTTTCAACTCTTAAAGTAAACATATATGGATTGCCTGAAGGCATTCCGTAAGGAGTCCCATATCAGTCTACCAGAGTCAGAATGGGAACAATTGTTTCATGTTTTAGAGCCAAAACATTTTCTAGGTAGTGGTGGTAACTTTGAGCCAATGTTTGCTCTGGATGATATGATACAGAATTATAAATGTGACAGAGGAATATCTTTTCCCACTCATTCCGTTGCTAGGTTTATGGGTACGTTTTATCACTGAAAAACAGACACTTGGTGACAGTATTCGGCACGATTTCTTATGGCTGTCACAACCAGCCTCATAGGCACACAGCCAGTGCAGTTACACGGGGCACCGCACTCAGAAGGACCCCGCAATCAACTTGGGGTTTAATGCTCTGAGGTCACCGTCTTGAAGCTCTTAATAATTTTATCTTTTTAAAAAATTATTTATTTAAGTACTCTCTACACCTAACGTGGGGCTTGAACTCACTACCCTGAGATCAGGAGTCGTATGCTTCTCTGACTGAGCCAGCCAGGCACCCCAGTAGTTTTTTCTTTGCTTGTTGTGTTTTTTTTTTTTTTTAATGTTTATTTATTTTGCAGAGAGAAAGAGAGCGTGAGGGTGCATGCATGGGGGAGGGGCAGAGAGAGAGAGGGAGAGAGAGAATCCCAAGCAGGCTCCACGTCCTGAGCAGAGCCCAGCTGAAGGCTCGAACTCACGAACTGTGAGATCATGACCTGAGCCGAAATCAAGAGTCAGACGCTTAGCCAACTGAGCCGCCCAGTCCCCCTCCCCAATAGTTTTATCTTTGAATGTGTGCTTTAAAAATTTTTTTTGGGGCGCCTGGGTGGCGCAGTCGGTTGAGCGTCCGACTTCAGCCAGGTCACGATCTCGCGGTCCGTGAGTTCGAGCCCCGCGTCGGGCTCTGGGCTGATGGCTCAGAGCCTGGAGCCTGTTTCCGATGCTGTGTCTCCCTCTCTCTCTGCCCCTCCCCCGTTCATGCTCTCTCTCTGTCCCAAAAATAAATAAACGTTGAAAAAAAAAAAAATTTAAAAATTTTTTTTTAATGTTTACTTTTATTTTGAGAGAGAGAGAGAGACAGAGTGCCAGCAGGAGAGGGGGAGACACAGAATCCGAAGCAGGCTCCAGGCTCTGAGCTGTCAGCACAGAGCCCGACGCGGGGCTCGAACCCACGGACTGTGAGATGATGACCTGAGCCGAAGTCAGATGCTTAATCGACTGAGCCACCCAGGCGCCCCTTGAATGTGTGTTTTGTACATGAGTCTGATGGGACAGTGGGGTATACACAGGGACTTAAGAGCCTCTGCTCACATGCAGACTTGCCTCTTGCCACCTCCCTGCTTCCCTGGGATGGGTCTTTTTACCCAGCTGCTTTCCAGCACCTGGTCTCCTGGGCCCTGCACAACCTCCCCTGCTCTGTGACCACTGCTCTTCTCCCAGGGAGGATCAATGTCCGGTGCACGCTCTGGGGTATCTTTGGGCGTACGGTATGCTGACCATTCCCATCCCCCTGTGGGCTGGCCCCACCACGGCGAGTGTGGTGGGTAACTCAGCAGGGACCTCTCACCCTCCTGATGTAGGGTACCAAGCCCTTTCCCACTCCTGGCTTGGGCCTTACACAGTGTGTAGCAGATGGCTGCCTTGGGTGACTGGTAGTAAGTGCCATGGGAAATTTCTGGACTAAAATCATGTTGCCTGTGCTCTGTGTTCTAGAGCCAGCAGTGTGATCAGTTCATTTCTACTTCATCCTGGGGCATTCCCAAAGTTACTCTCCAAGAAAAGCGCTTGCTGTCGCCTTCAAGGGGCCCGCCCATCGCTCCCCTCCCTCGGGTGAGGTGGCCACAGATCTAGGCTACAGAGAGCCTTGATTTGGCACCTCGGTGTTTACAGCCGGCTCTGTTCTTTGATCTGTTAAGAATGTGGGTCTGCCTTTGATAATCAGCACAGACCCCAGTGGCAAAGAATATAACGGAAACGGTTCACCAAACAACTTTTATCAGCAGCCCAGTTAAGGGAAGTGGTCTTTGTAAAGGATTGTTGAAGTGACATACGGTCCATTTATTTCTGAAGCTGTTCCACGTTTTGTCCTCGGCTTGGCTTTGCACTTGGACACTTGGGCTTAGGCCCCTTGTACAGTTACTTTCTTTGAATCTATGGTGGTGTCATGTTGTTCGCTGCTTTTGGGGGGTTTTGTTTTGTTTTGCTTTGTTTTGCTTGTTTGGTTTTTTTAAGAGTGTCAGGAGAACCTGCTTTATAAAACTCATTATTTCACTACCCTAGGTGTGGCTGGGGACACGCTCCTCACATGACTCAGCCTGCCCTGCGCATATAATGTATGTGAGAAATCTCTTCCAGAACGCCAGCCAGGGAAAGCTTTGTTTTAGCCACTTTATGGACCGTATCTCCTGCCTCTCTGTGTTCTATTCTCCTACCCCAATATCGATCTTTATATTTTCCTGATTTCCGTATTTTATTTAACATTTATATGCATTTACGGTAAGCAGCATCAGCTCCTTTAGGCAGAGTGTGAGTAAGTAAAGGTAACGATGCCTCTTGCTTCCAGTAGTCAGGTCATATTGTTTTGAGTTTTTTTTTTTAATTTTTTTTAATGTTTTATTTATTTTTGAGACAGAGAGAGAGAGACAGAGCATGAGCAGGGGGAGGGGCAGAGAGAGAGGGAGACACAGAATCCGAAGCAGGCTCCAGGCTCAGAGCTGTCAGCACAGAGCCCGACGTGGGGCTTGAACTCACGGACCGAGAGATCATGACCTGAGCTGAAGCCAGCCGTCCAACCGGCTGAGCCACCCAGGCGCCCTGATATTGTTTTGTTTTCCAGTGCTCTGATCCTGGCTAACTTGGCCTCTGTCTCTGGATTCTGTGTGAACGATTGCTGAACAGCCTTTACTTACCGATTGCTTTAGAACACCTTCCATTTCGAGAAACAGATCTCATTGAGGTGGGGCTGGGCAGCCTTTCTAGCCTCTCCTTCCGGCTACAACTGGTACACCGTTGCCGAAGTAGCCAGTCCGGCCCACATCACACAGCTAAGGAGGCTGACGCCGCAAAAGTGCCGTGGCAGGTGCAGCAGAAGCCTGGGGGTGACCTGTGTGTGCACTCAAGGTGCTTCGAGTGCATTTGGAGAGAGAACAAATAATGCATGAGATAAAGGGGACCACGATTTGGGAGCTCCTTATTGGTACAGTGGTTGCTCGGAGAAGGGCGAGGCTACTGTCTGTTTTGATGGGTACTTGGTATAGTCCAGAAGCATCCCATTGCACAAATATACCTAAGTGTCATTGCAGCTGCTTAGTTATTTATCAGAAGTCCATGTGGAGCTTCCATAGGCCAGGCATTCTTCTAAGCCCTTGAGCCCTTTAATGAGATACTAGCTCATTTCATTCTTGTAACAACCATAGACACTATTATGAGAACAATTTAAGCAGAAGTGGACGCACAAAGGGGTCTTTGCGCCAGGTTATACACCATTCTTTGTGATCTCAGGTAGCCCTCTGGTGTCCACAGTGACAGAGCACATAGCCGCGCTGGTAGTTTTTCAGGAAAAATTGTGGTATCATGTTAAAAACTTACCCTACAGGGGGCACAACTTTTTTTTTTTAATTTTTTTTAACGTTTATTTATTATTGAGAGAGAGACACAGAGTGTGAGCAGGGGAGGGACAGAGAGAGAGGGAGACACAAAAATCCGAAGCAGGCTCCACACTGTCTGCACAGAGCCCCCAATGCAGGGCTCGAACCCACAAACTGTGAGATCATGACCTGAGCCGAAGTCGGCCGCTTAACCGACTGAGCCACCCAGGCGCCCCAGGGGGGACAACTTTTGATAAGTAAAACAAGTAAGATCCGTTGGAAAGTGCGGCTAAATAAAGTCCACGGATTCTGTAGGAACCTACGGATAGACGAGCAGTTGGCCTGCCACCTCCCTCTGAAATAAGTTCTCCTATGGGCCTTAATAGAAGTTCTTTTCAGGGGCGCCTGGGTGGCGCAGTCGGTTGAGCGTCCAACTTCAACCAGGTCACGATCTCGCGGTCCGGGAGTTCGAGCCCCGCGTCAGGCTCTGGGCTGATGGCTCGGAGCCTGGAGCCTGTTTCCGATTCTGTGTCTCCCTCTCTCTCTGCCCCTCCCCCGTTCATGCTCTGTCTCTCTCTGTCCCAAAAATAAATAAACGTTGAAAAAAAAAAATTAAAAAAAAAAAAAGTTCTTTTCATGGACCCTTTACAGCAGTGGGTGAACATCTATATGTGTTGGTTTCATTAAATCTAATTGGGAGTGAAATCAGAAGATCACTTCAAGAATAACTGTTGTGGGCGCTGCAGAGGTGGAATGGATCCCCCTCCCGTCCCCGCAGTATTGGGTTCAGATGTAGAAACGGAAGGTACCGCGTAGGCACCAAGAAGGCATGACAAGGTTTGCTAAACATGTCATGAGACGTCCTGGGAAGAGCAGGGCAGGCTTCCCAAGCAGGGTCAGAGGTGGCTTAGAAGAACAGGTAAAGGGGACTGGCTTCATCTTGACCCTGACCAGATGGTGGGGCGGGGCCAGGGCTGCTGGCTGGGGTTCGGTGGTAACTTCCGGCCTGCTCCACGGGAGGGATCACCTGGGCTTTCTTATCGGCCTGCCTAGGGGCAGGGGCTTGGGGCCGCCTGAAAGCCGTCAGCAAACATCGGACGAAAATGTTTTTAAGTGCTTACCATTGTTTCTGTTCTAGGGCAGAAATGTTGTCTGTGGACTAAAGTAAATACCATGTCACATTAATCTAATACTGCAAATGGAAGGTTCTGCAAACTCTAATATCAAGAATGTCTTGGGAACCTTGGACCCAAGGCCGTATCCTGTGTATCTTTTATTTATTTATTTTTTTTTAATTTTTTTTTTCAACGTTTATTTATTTTTGGGACAGAGAGAGACAGAGCATGAACGGGGGAGGGGCAGAGAGAGAGGGAGACACAGAATCGGAAGCAGGCTCCAGGCTCTGAGCCATCAGCCCAGAGTCTGACGCGGGGCTCGAACTCACGGACCGCGAGATCGTGACCTGGCTGAAGTCGGACGCTTAACCGACTGCGCCACCCAGGCGCCCCATCTTTTAAAAACACAAAATATTTGACATCTTTAATACGTTCGGGTTAACCACGATTCTGAAATACTTGGTATTGTCTGGGTCGTTGTAGGCAAAGAAGCTTTTTTTTTTTTTTTTTTTTTAGTTTTATTTGTATGGCATTAATGGTTTCTAAGTCTTAATCACATTCTTTGCGTACTTTATTAAGCAGATGCTTAATAAATAGGAACTCTTGGTTTTAAATTTAATAAATGGGACTCCCGTTTTACTGTGCGCATCTTAAGTTTTAGGTTCTGGGTTAACTGTTGGGGAGTAGGATCAAGTGGGAGTAAAATGCAGACTTTTAGATGCCAGAGGCCTGGGAGAGACTGGGAAACAGTTATCAGGAGACATGTTACGGGTAAATAGTCGGAAGACGACATCTTTACCTTTCAGATTTGTGGTTTACTGCAGATCTTTAATTTTCAGACCGTTTCTCGTGTTTTAATATCTGTGACATTGGGATATGCCTTACAGTTGCTGGTGAGTCAGAACCAGCATTAGTCAGTTCCCACTGGCACGTGAAATAATGGGTCTTAGCCATCAGTGGCATCTTAGAATTGATGAAAGATGCAAATTTTTATAGCTTTATGCCTCTTCTGCAGAAGTGCATTTAAGCTTCAGGGAAAATATCCACAGTCAGAACCAAGTGCCAGATGTGATTGTCTTAGAGTTGCCTTGAAGGAAAAGTAGGCGTTGGCTCAGTGTGAGTGAGCGGGAGAGAGGAGCGTGTTAAGGACTGTATTGTGTTGGGGAGTGGGCTAGGAGTTCGGTGTGGCAGAAACGTAGGAAGGAGCGGGAGTGACATGGGGAGAGTGATCAACTGGCGGGATGGTAGCCTGGAGCCAGCCTTGGGAGGATTGGTGGGGCCGCTGGGGAGTTAGGTTGTATTGGTGCGTCCACATAGCCTTGTAGACCAGCCGCCCCTGTTTGCATCAGCGAGGGGTGGGTAGCACTGACATAGTAACAGAAGAGGGCAGAGAATGCAGTACATCAAATTTCATCAGTGGTACAGAGCTCTCCCAAGTGAAAGCAGCTAGCCAGATGGTGCGGAATTGAATGGGAGGGAGAACTTTACCCAGTGGGGCTATTTCCTTCTGCCCCAGGTGTGAGTAGAGCTGGGGTCCGGTGGCTTGTTTTGGAAGCCTATTTCTGGACTGGTGCTATGGCTGAAAAATAGAAGATGGCTTTCTTTCTTTCTTTCTTTTTTTTTTAAATTTTTTTAATGTTTATTTTTGAGAGAGAGAGAGAGAGAGAGAGAGAGAGAGAGGGCATGAGCAGGAGAGGGGCAGAGAGAGAGGGAGACGTAGAATCCGAAGCATGCCTCGGGCTCTGAGCTGTCAGCACAGAGCCCAACGCGGGGCTCGAACTCACAAACCACGAGATCACGACCTGAGCTGAAATCAGAGACTTGACCAACTGATCCACCCAGGCACCCCAAGAATGGCTTTCATAGGGTAGTTTTAATCCAATTGGATGGGAATTTGGAGGAAAGCATGCAGGAAGTACTGTTTCTAAGCTGTTTTTGGCTTTCTCCTAAGGGTCATTTATTATTCTTATCTTCCTCTAAAATATAACATCTGGTAGAAGAAGGTTTTAAAAAAGTTTTTCAAATAGATTTTTTTTTTCCTAAGTTTGGAAATTTGATCCCTTATAGGAAATATTTGTTCGGTTTGGGTCTCCAAATAAAAGAGGCACAGAAAATGTGTTCATCAGAGAGCCACTGAGATACAAAGAGAAGACCAATGAGGAAAAGTTAATGGAACCGGAATTAAACAGTATAGAAAACCGCGAATTTTTCTGTTACTTCCAGCTAATTTTGGCCTTCATACCCTCTGCTGTCGCTGAGTATATTGTTGCACAGAGCTTTGCATTGTTAAACTGGCGGAAGGGACTAGTCTATTAAAAACATTTTCTAATTTCAGTTCACCTCTAATAAAAAAAAATAGACATAGTTCAGAAGTTTAAAAAGAGAGTACTGTCCATAGTAAGAAATCTTTCTCTGTCTTCGGAGTCCTTGCTGAGGAGGCCAATGTTAGTTTCCTGTATATCTTTCCAAAGACATTTTATTGAGACCTGAGCAGATCTGTAAATTGGTAACATCCCATACCGGCTGTTCAACAACTTGTTTTTTTAAACAGCAGCTTTATTGGGATATAATCCACCTAGTATAAAATTCACCCCCTTAAAGTGTAAAATTCGGTGGGTTTTGGTATATTCACAGAGTAGTGCAGCCATCATTGCTACCTAATTTCGGAACACTTCCATCACCCCATGAAGAAGCCCTGTACCCCTTAGTGGTCACTCCCCATTCCTCTCTGCCTGCAACCCCCTCTAATCTACTTGTCTGTCTCTGTGGGCTTGCCTCTTCTGGAGATTTCTTGTAAATAGAATCACAGTGCGTCTAGTTTACCTTAGCATGATGTTTTCCAGGTACATCCTTTGCATATATCGATATTTTGTTTCTTTTTATGCCTGAAAAATATTGTACGGGACTTTGTTTACCTGTTCGCCAGTTGATGAGCGTGTTTTCAGTTCTCTTGGATGTACACGTAGGAGTAGGATCGCTAAGTCGTAGCAACTCGAACTGCCAAACTGTTTTCCAAAGGGCTGCACCACTTTATGTTCCCACCAGCAACACAGAGAGGTTTAACTTCTCCTCATCCTCACCAATACTAGTTACTGTCTTTTTGATGATAGTTATCCTAACAGGTGTGAAGTGGCATCTCATTGTCGTTTTCATTTGCATTTCTCTCGTGATTAATGATGTTTCAGCATCTTCTTATTGGCTTATTGGGTTGTTTGGGGTTTTTTTGGGGGAGAAATGTCTATTCCAGTCCTTTGCCCATTTTAATTGGTTTGTCTTTTTTTGTTGTTGAGTTTAAAGGTCCTTTGTATGTTTGGTTACAAGCCCCTTCTCAGATATAAAATTTGCAAACAGTTTCTCCCATTCTGTGGGTTGACTTTCTTGATGGTGTTCTGTGAAGCACAAAAATTTTAATTTAAGTCCAGTTTATCTATTTTTTCTTTTGTTGCATGTGCTTTTGGTGCCACATCTAAGAAATCATTACCTAATCCAAGATCGCAGAGATTTACTATGTTTTCTAAGAGTTCTATAGTTTTAAGACCGCATTTAAGGTTATAGTTTTAAGACCACATTTAAGTCTGTGGTCCATTTTGAGTGAATTTTTGTATTTTTTTCGTTGAATTTTTTTTTCATCGAATATGCCTCGGAGATCATTTCATATCGACGCTAATGGACTTCCTTGTTCTTTCTCATGATATATTTACTTTTATAGATATGCCAAATTTATTTAAACAGTTCCCCCGTACATAAACATTTGGATTTGTAAATTTTTTCAGATATCCTGGGGCTTGAAAAGTGATTTCATATCAGCCTCCTCAAAATGGCAGTTTCAACCATTTGGCAGGCTTTTCTGTTCTAAGCGATTCTTGCCATCCAGAAGCCTTTGAGTAAATACCATTCCTCTGGGGAGAATGACTCCAAAGAATTGTTTCCAGAGAGAGATTTCATCCCATGAAATGTTCGTAGTAAGTCAGGAGGCAGAAGATGCTCTCCGTTATCTGAAAACATCTGGAAAAATACTTGTGGAGGAATAAGGCACTCCAGTTGTGCCTTACATTTTATCGTGTTGTACATTTTACACTATATTCGGTTCCAGATGACTTAATGGCATGTGCCCTCCTTTTGCTGTTTGGCCGCGTTGTTGTGTCTCACGTATATAAATCCAAGTGGGTGATAATCTGAACTTGTGGAGGAATAAGGCACTCCAGTTGTGCCTTACATTTTAATCGTGTTGTACATTTACACTATATTCGGTTCCAGATGACTTAATGGCATGTGCCCTCCCTTTGCTGTTTGGCCGCGTTGTTGTGTCTCACGTATATAAATCCAAGTGGGTGATAATCTGAACTTGTGGAGGAATAAGGCACTCCAGTTGTGCCTTACATTTTATCGTGTTGTACATTTTACACTATATTCGGTTCCAGATGACTTAATGGCACGTGCCCTCCCTTTGCTGTTTGGCCGCGTTGTTGTGTCTCACGTATATAAATCCAAGTGGGTGATAATCTGAACTTGTGGAGGAATAAGGCACTCCAGTTGTGCCTTACATTTTATCGTGTTGTACATTTTACACTATGTTCGGTTCCAGATGACTTAATGGCATGTGCCCTCCCTTTGCTGTTTGGCCGCGTTGTTGTGTCTCACGTATATAATCCAAGTGGGTGATAATCTGAACTTGTGGAGGAATAAGGCACTCCAGTTGTGCCTACATTTTATCGTGTTGTACATTTTCCACTATGTTCGGTTCCAGATGACTTAATGGCATGTGCCCTCCCTTTGCTGTTTGGCCGCGTTGTTGTGTCTCACGTATATAATCCAAGTGGGGTGATAATCTGAACTTGTGGAGGAATAAGGCACTCCAGTGTGCCTTACATTTATCGTGTTGTACATTTACACTATATCGGTTCCAGATGACTTAATGGCATGTGCCCTCCCTTGCTGTTTGGGCCGCGTTGTGTTCTCACGTATATAAATCCAAGTGGGTGATAATCTGTTTGTGGGGTGGAGGTCTGTGTTGACGGTGCAGAGCCTGCTCGGGATTCTTTCTCTCTGCCCCTCCTCGGCTCTCTCAAAAATAAATAAATTAACAACGACGACAAAAAAGAAAGAAACGGAATGTCGCTTTAAAAAAAAAAAAAAGTAAGCAAAAAAACATCCAGTGAACGCAAAGATTAATATGACAAAGTCTGCTCCTTTGGGTTCTTGGTACTTTACTCGTAATATGCTTCTTCATAAATAAACTACTTTATGTTATTTTATACCCTCATCAGACCAGCGTGATGTCACAAAAAGAGCAAAAGAGTTGTTCAGATCCTTCTTCTGTTCTTGATAATGTGGATACCTTCTATCAGTGACTTAGCCTCTCTGGGCTAGCATTGTGTCATCTGTAAAATGAACGTGAACTAGGTGAGTTTTTCCCAGCCGGTAATAGATTAGAGCAATTAGCAGGCGCAGTAGGGGCTGCTGGAGGCAAGCTGCAGTCCGCAGTGGTGATGGGGATGCAGCAGATAGGAAGAAAATTGAAAGCATTTATAAAAGTTCAAAAATAATCATGCTGGGGACCTCTAGATCGGGGCCAATAGCCTCACGTATCCGAGGGGCCCCAATGGGCATCACTCAGTTTTATTATGTTCCTGATGTGCATACAAGTCCCGTTACCAAAGAGTTAGCAAAACAAAAACAAAAACAAAACCCCCAGTTAAACAAAATACTGCATTATTTCTTGTCCATTTTTCTTTTGATGTAATCTCAGACTTACAAGAGAATTGCAAAAAAAAAAAAAAAATAGCATTTACCCTTCACCCAGATTTCTCAAATGTTAACATTTTACTATATTTCCTTAATCCTTCTCCCACTCCCTCATGTGTGTGTTTTTCAACTATAGGAAAGCTACAGAAGTGCTCATTCTTCATTCTTTTTTTTTTTAAGTTTATTTATTTTGAGAGAGAGAGAGAGAGAGAGAGAGAGCCTACACAAGCAGGAGAGGGGCAGAGAGAGAGAATTCTGAGTAGGCTCTGTGCTGTCAGCGTAGAGCCCAACTTGGGGCTCGATCTCACAAACCTTGAGATCGTGACCTGAGCTGACATCACGAATAGGACACTTAACGGACTGAGCCACCCAGGCGCCCCTGATCCTTTATTCTTAAATACTTTTGTGCGTGCGCGTGCATGTATGCCCCCCATTATCTTTAAGTACTTTAATGTTTAAGTACTTGAATGTTTCCTGAAGACTAGGCGCATTATCTTACGTAACCACAGTGTAATTATCAAAATCAGGAAATTAATGTTGAGGCGGTACAGTTACTGTGTCATTCAGATGTTGCCAGCTGTCCCAATAATGTCCATTGTGGGAGTTTCTTTGAGCTGTCCCGGGCCCTTCTGTCGCCTTCAGTTTGCATTACTGCCTGAATCTTTTTTCTTTCTCTTCTTGAGTTTACATTAACATGTTTTAAGAATAAGGGCCACTTACATAGTAGAATGTCCCTCCATCAGGTTTGTCTGATGGTTCCGGTCACACTCAATTGTCAGGAGTACCACAGAAGTGACGTGCTGTTCTCGGTGCATGTGATAGGGAGGCATGTCTTACCAGTTTGCTCCGTTACTAATGACGTCCCCTTTACATTTTTTTTTTTTAACGTTTATTTATTTTTGAGACAGAGAGAGACAAAGCATGAACAGGGGAGGGGCAGAGAGAGAGGGAGACACAGAATCTGAATCAGGCTCCAGGCTCTGAGCTGTCAGCACAGAGCCCGACGCGGGGCTCGAACCCACGGACCGTGAGGTCATGACCTGAGCCGAAGTCGGACACTTAACTGACTGAGCCACCCAGCCGCCCCTGATGACGCCCCCTTTGATCCTCAGTGGAGATAATGTCTACCATGTTTCTGTGCTGTAATGTACTATTTTTTCCTTTTGTATTTAATAACTGTCTTGGGGAGGAATACTTTGAAACTTTGTAAACGCTGTTTCTCTGCAAACCTTTACTCACTGTATTATCTTTTTAGGAAGGCAGAAAAAAACAATACATTTTAGCAATATTTCCATCAAAATGGTTGTAGTCTTAAAAGGAGCTTGTGGGAGCCATATGACAAACGTAATCATGTAGAATTATTAATTATTTCAAAGAAACTAGATATATGTATTACTTAGTTAAAAAATGTTTTAAGTTTATTTATTTTGAGAGAGAGTGCCTGAGCTCCAGTGGGGAGGGGTAGAGACAGGGAGAGAATCCCAAGCAGGCTCCACATTGTCAGCGCGGAGCCTGACGGGGGGCTTGATTCCCCTGGACCAGCCCCCCCGGACTGTGAGATCATGACATGAGCTGAGATCAAGAGCCACACCCTTAACCGACTGAGCCACCCAGGCGCCCCTCTACTACTTATTTTTTAAAAAATATTCCTCATGTATCTAAACTCACTTCGTAGGGTTATATACGTAAGAATAATTTGGTCCATAGTAGCATTGTTACTTATGAAAGATTTAGACAAGAGTCATGCCTGGAAGTTTTTTCTGTTTTTGTCCAGTGGTGGGGCAGAAATGAAACAAACAAAATCCTTCGCAGGGAGAAATCTGTCTGAATGTCTCTTCTTTCCCTCCTCTTTCTGTGTTTTTCATGTCTCCACCGAAAAGTCCACTTTTACCGTATCATCCTTCTCGAATATACTCAGTGGTGTCCCTTCCCCCAGGATCAAGTTCCAGCTTCTCAGCCTGCCTTTTTAACTTTAAAGCTTTCTTCTACTCCAGCCAAGTTAACTACACAGTTCATTTGTAAACATCATCCTGTTTTTCTCTATCTGCAAAATGCCCTTCTATCCATCTGTCTTGGTTCTTTTCAGCATTCCAGATAAATTGCAAGTGCATTTTCCATGAAATGCTGCCTCACCTCTTCATTTTTCAAACTTCAACTACATATAGTCTGTTTGCTACTTTAAGGAGATGTTTTTGTAAGGAACTTTTTTAGGGAGAGTAAGGTGCCATAAACAAGAAGTAAAGTACAGACCGGGTAGCCTGTGATCCCCGTTTGGAGGACTCTTTCCTGCTTCCTGCATCGTGCCCGGACCCCGCACACTGTCGGCACTTGTTGTTTGTTGCGTGCATTCGCGATGCGCGTGTGTTCACGCGGGGTGTCTCATGAGACTGCATCCCTCACAGAACGAGCCAGCCCTTATTTGCTATTCAGGAAATGAGTTGTTTAATTGATACTAATCCTTTTTTATTATTATCTTTAAAATTATGGGGCGCCTGGGTGACTCGGTCGGTTGAGCGTCCGACTTTGGCTCGGGTCATGATCTCACAGTTCGTGAGTTCGAGCCCCGCGTCGGGCTCTGTGCTGATGTCTCAGAGCCCGGAGTCTGCTTTG